>NW_022595244.1:18979207-19142833 GCF_009176505.1 Sitodiplosis mosellana | reverse complement strand
TTGATGTTGTAAGTTGTTTGGAATGAAGTAAAGAGTCGTGTGAATAAAATCGATGGCAAACATGAAACGGCAGCCACTGCATCTATTAGCCACCATTAGATATTCCAGCAGCCAGCATTTTTTCTTACAACAAAAGACGATCTGACTGAAGCAACATAAAACCTGCACAAAAGCAATTAAGTCTCGGTAGCAAATGCGGTAGACACATCAATGCAAATTACTTAATTCTGTTAAAATTTTCTAAACTCTTCATTTAAATTAACATCAACGAGAGATGCTTATGAGTCTGCCTGGTGCTGCAGAGCGTTAAGCACATTTAAATAAACAGAATATGTGAAAAACCACGTATAAAATTCATTAACGACTGAATTATTCAATACCAAAGAAAAGACTCACTCACTTTCGATAAAATGTGATAAATAGATGGAAATGTATCAGTTAGATTGCTGTATTGAAAGCACCATCCCAGGGCACTAATTTCATTTCGATGATTTTACAACATACTGAGTGAGACTCTGTCACGTGAAATACTATTTTCAAATTTATTAAACGTTTAATATCTGAACCGTTTGTGCTGTGCCGTGCCGAATATGTACGTCAATTCTTTCTGAATGCAATTGAAAAACAACGAATTTTTCGTGTTGTGAAAATGCAATCAATCAGCCAATAAATGACTTAACCACTTATTTTATTTAATAGACAAACCAATTTCATAGTAAACAAAATATACACGTCGCGTAACCACAATTCAATTGGATAAATCCAATAACAGCCACCGGCACCGAAAAAAAATACAGTCGCGCGATTGAGCGCCTCTGCTGCAGCCGTCGTCGTTCACACTTCTGCCCGCAAATTGTGCTGTTCAGCACGTGTAAATTGATATTTTGTGTCGCGACACATGAACAGAGTTTGCATATGTCGAGTATAACAGTGGAACTGGCGTCGCATCGAACGTAGATGCGAATTGAATATATCGCGATCGAACATGAAAAATTGTTCATAATTTAGCGATAATAGCAGGCAATCATAATCACATGCGAATGCAGCGGTCGTTTGTTTTTTTCTCACTTCTCGCTCGGTGCTGTGCTTCATATTTCGTAAGGTGCTCGTTTCGAAGGCGTGTTAATTCTTCTTAACTCATTTTCTCAATGATCGAAATACGTATAAATCATAAACGCTTTGTGCACAACTTTGGTTAACTCTTGCTCTGAGGGCACAAAAACGTGATGCTGACTCTTTTTCTTTTCTTTCTCATTCGTTCCAATCATCGAGACGATATTTTGTAATTTTCCGAATGTCAATTCAATGCTTTTTCATTTATATCGGTTCTGATTGGATTTTTTTGCTTCTCTGAATAATGCTAATGGGAAACTTCATTAGATCATATTCAATCGGTGAAGCTATTCATATGCACACGAAAAAAAAACAATATTTGATTTATGTGTCTGTCCGCATTAATGAAAAAATGAGAAAGAAGCACAAAAAAAAACAGATATTGGAAGGTAAAACTACGATGTGTAATTAAATGCAAAAGTGACAATAGAATTTGAGAGATCAAGAGAGCGAGAGTGAGAGAGAAAAACCATTGTACTTGATCTAGTTTTGGTCGTTATCTGTCACTTATTAGTATGCACAGTGAATTTATGTTCGCGTGATACCTTCATTTCGCATGGATTTCCCTTTTGTTTTCACCGATACAAAAGCGCCCATATTTCTAGGTTACAAATGCAAATGCAAACAGCAACATTGCCATTTTTTGCTTTGCAGCGGCAACAAAAGAAAATTTATTAGCTCAAGGTTTAGTAAGTTGGCTGATTTTTGAGCAAGATGTGGATTTTCTATAATTTGATGGTTGAATTTGAATTGACAGAACAATTGAACGGAGCAATCAATCTGGAACCCCCTTTTATTGCATGAGAATGTGTGTGTGTGTGCGCGCGCGCGCGTACGAGCACTTTCATTTGCTACCTTACGATTGGTGTATGTGTATTTGTGACGGTTTACTTTCGCATTCGGTTTGGCGATTCGAAAATCGATTATCGTATTTACATACCTCTCGTTCCGATGACGACGAAAAGGAAAATTGCCAATTATAGACAAACTGGCAATAAAATCCGATGCGTAAACAACGAACCGAAGAAGAAAAAAAGGTCCACATGAAATGTGGCATGCACAGCAAAGTATCCAGTGCATAGACCAAGACGATTGCAATTTTACTCCAACCGACTGTGAAATGATAATAGCGTGTGTGCGCGCTACGATCACACAAAGATCGCATCACACACAAACACAAGGCAAAAAAAAAACAATTTATGTAAACATTGCATTATGGGCTTTGTTTAACTCTTCTTAGTCGACCTCATGGATTTCTTTCTCGTCGTCATTTGATCCGAAGATGTTAAAATACATAGGAGGCAATTTTAAAATTGAACGTGTGACGTGTGCGCAAACAGATAACCGAAAAATAAAACACACCAAAATGAAATGAAACGAAACGAACCAAACTTAACTGAAATGGGAATGAACAAAGTTATCGTCGAATGAAATTCAAGAACAATGGACTGGCATTGTGACAGTACATGTATGTGTGTATGTTTGAATGGAGGACATGCAAATGAACCGTACAAATATGTGTGCATACACATCGAATTCTTTCTTCGGCTTTCGCCTTAATTTTGTAACGTTACAACGCAATAAAATAAAACTATCATCATGTTGCTCATGCAAAGAAAGTTTCTGACCGTTTTGTGGTGTCTTTTTTTTTTTCTTAAGGTTCGTCACAATTTATACCACTTCATTCCATTGCGATTCCAAATTCACTTTCCATCACTTTTCACTCGATCGCTCGGTGTTTGGGATCGGAGTCATGCTTTATGGCTACACTCCCAGTTTCAGATGACTTTTATAGAAAGAATTGTAAATAATCACAAATGAAAAGAGAGACACAGAGAGAGAGATACAAAAATAAAACGAAATAATTTGCTGCGGCAATTCTTCCGTTGTGTAAATTCGATTTTTATTTTCGTAACTTCTGGTCAAAATGAAATTTCTTCATTTCTTGTCTAAATCGAATGACGACGATTCAAACGATATCATTAGCGAAGAACACACGATGCGATTGCATTTTCCATTTTTTCCGAATCTGGCTTCAAAATGGAATTCTTAAAGTGCTTAATTTTCTCAAACGCAATCGGTTTTTCGAAGAGAGGCTGCAGCTACGCAGCTGTGGCGAGCTCATCTCCGTTGGCGGTGGCAGCGCGGCATTAACACAATTTTCTACTCATGCATTTTATCATTGTGAAATTGACGAAGCGTTTCATTCCACCGATCGCCCGTTTTACGGTTTTATTTCATTTTATTCGATGCCGCTCGATGCCACACGGTAAACTAGCTTTAATGATAATTTGTGACGATGAATTTATTGTTTAAATGGCCCATTCTTTGGGATTATGTATGTAAAGGAACTCATCCGATAATCGTAAAATATAGAAATATTGCAAAAAACAAACACACACACACATTCTTTTCCATCAATTCAATCCGCCTTCAGAGTGGAACATAAAATGTTTTTTATTATTATATTCTCACGTGTGTATGTGCTTGTGCATTGTGCACTGCAATGAACAGCCATGTTAATTAGGTCTGCTCAAATGTAGCTTGCCGATCTTTTTCATATTCAGTTTGCACATCATTACCACCCAAGTTCCAGCTACTCACAAACCAACAAGCAAACAAACAAAAAATGCACCATTTTCGGATGAAACAAAAACCAAGCGACTGAATGAAATGCACTTCACGGTTTGATGATCGTGACAAAAATAATCGAAACAACACATTGATGAGTGTGCAATTGAATGCGCGCGCTACACATTTAGTTTTATCTCTTCTTCTCCGTTCTGTTTCATCATCATCATCAACATATATATATGTGTGATTGTGCTCATTTGTTTCGTTCTGAATTCCAATCCTTTTTTGTTTCGTATTTCTCACACAAGACACACTGAAAAAAAAGTCAATGAAAAAGCGACAGCCAACACGAAAAAAAACGGCTGCGAAAAAAGCACATATATGTCTGATGATCGCACGAGATAGCGCTAATTTAGTTGTTAAACATTGCCCTTTTGTTTGTGCTGTGGTGCTGATTTGTGACTCGCTGGCTCTTTGCACACAGAATTCCACGCCCATATTCTTTTCCATTTCCATTTCAGCTTCATATTTTCTTTAATTGTTTGATATTTGTGTGGATAGAGTTAAAGCGATCGTTTGTCTTAAGTCGCGGCATGATGTCAAGATAATATAAACTGAAATATCACATCGGTAGTAATGTTTTCCGTTTCGCATAAGAATCAACAACTAAATGCTGTACATTCCATGGATTGACCGTTGTTTTTTGCTGTGCATGGGCTCATGCTTAGGCATGTTCGGGCCACAATACCGCGACAAGCACGTTGGATTCATTGAAGCGTACGGTGTAGTGTTCAAGCAAGTCAGCTGTAACGAAATTCTGGGTTAGTCGTTTAATAAATTTACTATTTATTCATCCATTATCAATGGATCCCCTCGAACACACCGTGAAAATACATCAGAAGAAACGGTCATAGTCGAGTGTTTGGTGTTTGATGCTGTTTGATTGTTGTTTGCCTCAGTGCACGAGAGACTCGGCGTGCTTCGATGCAAAGCAAAGTGACCCAATGCAGTCGCTGAGGTGAACTGATTATCATTTTTGGTTGAAATTGAAATGCATAATGAAATGGAAAAGCGGAATGTCTGCTGTGCCATTTGCGGCTATGCTTACAACAACAGCACGAAACCATTTGGTCATGGGAGTAAATCTTGTGTGTTTGCGCAAAGCTATAAATTTAAAAAAAAAGATGGTGACTCGTTTTCGGGTCGAGCTTATTTTGTCTTATTAGAACGGAAAGCAATAGACCGGGCAAAACAGCGCAAAAAAGGGTCAACCACATAAATTGTGTCCAATAGAAATGTGTCGCTTTTAGCAATTTTTTTTTTGTTTCCTCTTGTCCTCCTTGGCGTTCGTTTCACTTGTCCATTATTTCCTAAGAAGAAGAAAAAAACGTAAGAAGTTTGCATTTTTCAAAATGCAACACGAATGCCTAATCCAATGAAAATTAATTCTCAAATTCGCACAAAATTGACTACGCTCAATGCACACAGTGCGCCCATAACTCGCTGCTCAATTGCCATTAATCAAGATGGGATTTGATGCAAGACTACCGCTCGAAACGTGTGAACTTTCTTCGTTTATCAAATTATTTCTCTCGTCAATTTCTCTCTCTCTCTCTCTCTCTCTCTCTCTCTCTCTCTCTCTTTCTGTCGGCGTTTTCGTTCTCACAAATGTCGCGGTGGTGGAGAACGAGCGTGCGGCTTTGTCGACGACGGCAACGGCGTCCATTTAATTCAATAAATTACCAGGCAATTGTGACAGATTTCTATTTCACAACTGCACATCGTGATTAAAAGGTCGACACCGCAAATTTGTACCGGAATGTAGGCTCAACGATGATTTTTTCTTGTTTTTTTTTTCGGCGGAAATTTTTCTTCTCTGAGCGGCGGGTGTTGCATTCTCATTTGTCGAAGGAGCCAATGGAAAATAGAAATATATGATCAAACTTTGAAGGGAGTTCGATCGGTTTGCTTGTTCATGTGATGTGCGCGGCCGTCGCAATTTTCATTAGTTCATTGTTTTTGCTTCGGTGCCGTAGGACAAACGTGAGTTTTCATTTCATTATCGTCCGTTACATTTTTCATTTCGGTTCTCTAGCATCTTCATTATTCCGTTGGATTTATGCAAATTCTCATGGGATCACCACACCATAGCACAGCTTGTCGGTTCTGTAATCTTTCCAGAGCATCGACTGGCAAATTTCTCTATCGCACATTTCGCAATTATCTCGATTAGGCTTCTAATCTAAATTTGAATGCAATTTATGCTCCCATTGGATCGGTACATTGTTCTCACCGATTTTGACTTTTCAGGAAGATTCCAACAAAATTCGACGCCTTTCTTTTTTCTTCGGCTCTCCGTCCAATGTGCAAATATCAACGCTTATTCATCTGACTACTTTCTCAAGAAGAAAGCATTAAAAAATAAAATCCATAAAATATAACTCATTAGATCTGTTTGCATTAATGGTTTGGTGGCGCTTAGTTAATCCGTTAAACGATGAAAAAATACGACCGCATCAAAAAATTATCACAGAAATTGCACTTAAGCCAAGTTAAACAATGCGATTATAAATTAATAAAATAAATGGCTGTAAATGTATGGAGATGACATGCGCTAATTTCGCTTCAATTTTACCGCCGGTTTCTTTGTGTCTCTCCCTTTCTTTCTTCCATACAGCCGTATATTGGGATTCATTCTAACTGCGAAATGGCAAAATCGATGGCAGCCGTTAATTGATGCTAACCATGCAAATTGATCATTTCCATTGTGTTTTTTTTTACTGTGGTGATGTGTTTTTCTTTGTTTTCTATCCGCTCATTCCATTGCAGCGAAAAGAAAGCGATCAATTGAAGCCAAAGCAGGCGCGTGTTCAGTGCATTTCATGCCCGTAAAGGTTCAAACCGTGCGACAAAAACCTTTTCGGCGCGCGAAAAACTACAAAAGGAAATCGTCCCATTGGAGATAATAATGAAATTGAAAATAAACACGAAGAAAACGAACGAACGAGCAAAAAAAAAAATGCACACACCGCGCGCACTGCCAAAGAATGGATGGGCGCTCACACACAGAAAACGCAAATGCAATGTGTTAACTTTCACTATGCATAAACACACACACACACACACCGGCGACACAATAATCAGCGATGATCTTCAGTTTTCTCCGTGTTTACTGTTTTAGGCGCAATTCTGTTTCACTTTTGTTCAGTCGCATTGAATTTCCAGAGCGTCGTCGTCAGCGTGTTCTGTTGTGGTGTCAACAATGTTTGTGAGCGCACACACACAATACGGTGGAAGATTTTTCGGCGTTGATTACGTTTATTTCACTGAATTCAAAAGAAATTTTCCGCGCATTTTACCCGCGCTTCTTGTCCTCCTATTTCACTTTCTTTTGTGCTGCGCCAATTCATTCTTGTAGCAGTTGTGCGGGCTAAGCGTATATGGATAAAAAAAAATTGATCAACGGGTCAAATTTTATTGCGAGAGGCCATTGAGGAAGAAAACAGCGAGCCGACAGTTCGATCATTGCATTTTTGATAATATCCTCAAAATGGAATTAACGCTTTTATCGAAAACGAAACCATTTTTTCCCGCTCGATTATGCTCAGGCATGGCTAATGAAAAAATAATCATTTTGTCAACATAAACTCGTTAAATTTATTGCTTTATTAAGACTTCCATTTAAAACAGATTGCACCATTTGTTCAACATTCAATGCAGGTTTGCTCTTTTATCTCCCTGTCTCTCTATTCCCTTTTACGACAAACGCGGCGCGCATTTGCATGCGGGGACAATTGGTCGTGCAACAGGAAATTTCCATATGAAATCTGTAGATAGAATGGCGATAGAATAGATACAAACGGATGAAAATTGCCTGTGATCGAAATGGAAATAATATTCAAATTAAATTAGATTTGGTTCGTGTGTGTTGATCGTGTGCTCAATTCTGCGCCACCGCATTCAATTCGTGTAAATTTGTTGTTATTTTCTTCTTGTTTCGTTCGAGCACAGTCTTTATTGGGACTATCATAAAATTTTGCATGCATTGCCATTTTTCCATTCTGAATCAATTATGCGCTTGAAACTAAACTACGATGCTTTGCATGCCAAACGAAGCGAATTCAATGCTGAAAAAAAAGGTACAAAACAATACGGAAATCCAATTCAATTAGAAATGTAAAGATATACGTCAGCGAATTGCAATTGATTTCCCAAAATGGTAGCCCGAATGAATTCTTCCAAATCGATTGTTTTTCGTGTGTGTATGTTTGTGTTCGTCTAATAGAGTCATTGTTGCACATGCCAATCGCAATGAATACGTCATTCGTATGGCAATTTCAGGGATATCGAATTGGATCAGCTCAAAAAAGACAATTTGAACGGCATTGTCATGCCCAACCAAAACACCAGCAAAGTCGAAGGGTTCGTCGCTCAAAAAGTGTCTTTCAAAATTGGTTAACATTTTCTTTTTTGCCGGCCGATAATAACATAACGGTGCAACGACGTAGGCACTGCATTCAGGATAAGCCGTCGCTTTCTCAGAAATTGTTGCATTTGTTTTGATTGATTTAGAGCAAGTCTTTGGAGATTTATGCGGCAATCAGGCACATTTGCCAATGTGCGTTGCAGTGCAGCACAAACACGTTTCACCGGATTAGAAAAAAAAGAGCGGCAGTAACGCGCTGCTATCGAAAATGATGTGCCTCAAGTAATTTGGTTTCGGTTGTTCAAGCCTCACTTTTCAACCATTCATCATTGGCGAATGATGGTGTTGTGTGCATGTGCATTCATTTAGCCAACAGAGCAAACGAACGAACGACAAAAATGCCCCGTTCCACACTCACACACGTAACGAATATCAAACGAAAAAACCAGAATAGAAGACGACGGTGACGGCGGAAAAAAAAACAGCAACAATACGACAACACTCGCAAAAACACCAATCTGACACGATGCAAATTATAATGATTTGAATTTCAAATCGAAAATGATGTACGATATGAATATGGTGTAAGCATCGCCAGTTCGTTCGATCAAAACCAATTGCATCTTGACGCTGGCTTGCGGTAAATTTCACGAATTAAAATGTGAAATGTTTCTCTCTTATCGTCGTCGTTTGCTCTTTCTCTTTGCGCACAGAGAGAGAGAGAGAGAGAGAGAGAGAGAGAGAGAGAGAGAGAGAGAAATAGACGAAAGTCAGTAAATTAATGAGCACCGAGTAGATTCAGACGCTTTCGAACGCATGCCAAAAAAAAAAGGATGAATCCATGTGATTTATGTTTTCCTTCGTGAGCTTTTAATATCAGAGCACCCAGCACACAAGTCGTCAGATATGAAAAACCATCAGCTGCATGTGGTGCAACAACGAAAAAACAGGTTCAATCATAAATACCGTTTGCTTTATTTACAAAAAAAAAACAACACAATATGAATTTGTAAGCCGTAAATTGTGTACGCGCTGTTTATTACGGCAGTACAAAAAGTCCAATACGATGTGGAATAAGAACGATGATGACGACGACGACAGCAGATGAGAAATGAGTCAGAACGAATAATAGGAGAGAAGTTGTGAATATGAAATAAGCGTATGTGTTGATTAAATTATTTGCCAATTGCAATTATCACGCCAACAAGTGCGATCGAAATGCCATTTCATTGGATGATGCGACGGACTGTGTGTACGCATGCGCGACCGGTTTCTCTGCAAACAGAACAGAACAAAGCGAACAATTTAAAGAATTTCCGCAATAAATTTTGGTATTCGATTTGTTACAAGATGGATTGTTCACCAATTCGCTGATAAAATGTTGCAATCTCACATGTTTGGTGTTACCTAACTGCATATGCGTGTAAAATCACAAGCCAACCAATAAAATTAATCATACCAAATTATTCTGTCGAGAGAAATGAGGCTGTGGTTTTTCAGCGCATGCCGAATGATCAATGGGACGCATTTGGAAAATATATTCAATCTTTTTTTTCGGTCTTTTGTGCATTAGCACACTGGAACTGGCACTGGCTCTGAAAGAATAGACAGACAAGAAAAAAAATACATTATAAATTGGTGTATGTACGTGGCTATGTCTTGTGTTTGCGATTAGTAAAATTTATTTAGCGATAGGCCAAGCGCGCGCGATCATCGCATTCATCCGATTCGCAGGGCGCGAGTGCAAACGCATTAAGAAAATCCACAATTCATTTGCACATTGAACGCAGCGCGCGCAACCGATGTTTGTTTTATGAGATGCAGTCGGAGATTATCATATTTTTTTGTCAATAAATTCTCTTTTATTAGCAATTTATCATCCAGAGAGCCTTGCTTAAACTCTCTCTCTCTCTCTCTCGCGCGCGCGAATTATCTACCAAACGGTTAATGGCAAATTTGAATTATATTCGTTTTGCATACAGCTCGCGATTGCCAAACTTGCATGAAATTTAGCACAACGCTTGCCGCTTGTTTTTCAGCTCACGCGTCATCTGATTACTTTATCAAAATCTTATACACAAACACATTTGCATAAGATTAAGAGAAAAACGGTGTTCGGACCACGGCGACTAGGCTATGTGTATGGCGTTGGAATTTATCAATTGCTCGCATTTGGCCAGAGAGCAACATAAATCATCCATTTCGATGTTATTGTTATTTGATTATTGAATATTCAATTATACTCAGTACGAATCAAATGCTAATCGGTAAATTTATGGTTCACAATTTTTCGCAGCATATTTCAATTGAAATCGCAAACTGTGTTTTCCTGGTTCTTGACTTGATCTGCCTTGGCTTCGGTTCGCTTTGGAATGTGCGCCATTTCGTAACTCTGATTAATTTTGTGGTGTTGAAAATTATTACGAATGCCCGGTGACACCGGCGACAATCATTCAATAACAACGACGACGATGACGATATGACAATACCGTTCAAATCGATTTCGTTTCGATCGGCCCAACATACGAATAAATCACCGCAATTGACCAATAGTCCAATAGAAATCGAAAATAGCTTCGAAATCAGCTGGAATGGGCCCATTTCAAAATGTTAGAGCTAGATTGTGTCGTGACATCGAGTTTTGTGTTTTTTTAACATGCATATTTTTCTGTCTGAAATTCGTCGTTGTCGTCGTCAATATTCCCGTTTGAATGTTATGCAATGCGAGTGTAGCATTAGTGGATACACGAACTCTGGTCAATAATATTCAAATTTGACGCGAGTTATTTTTTTTTCTATCTTCGTTATTTTCGTGGGATGCTGTGATTTGATGGACCTTTTCTCTTATTACGCCCATTATTTTTCGTCGTTATGTTCGCTGTGAGCGCGTTTCTTCAATTTAAAAGTCAAATGATGTGCTGCATGGAAGCTCCGATTTTTGAATAAATCGACACATCTAATTCATGGCTGGAGATATTTATCATGCGATTCAAAGTCAAGTTTTTTTTTTTTACATCGATCGGTGAACTTATAAAAGAACACTAATTAGTGGATGATCAATCAAAATCGATTGACTAAGAGAAGAAAATTGCTGAAATCTCATTAAAATCTATATTCAGTTCGATGGCATATCATTGGTGTCCAACGAAATTGAATTAATGAAACTGCGATTTTAATCGATTTTCTACGAAATTTCACTATTTATTCTCATTTTCATTTAAATTTGTGCCTTTGAACGACATTGAAAGTCGACCAACCAACCGACCGATCGTATTTAATTAATTGATTAATTAGATATGAAGAAAGTGGTGTAACTGGTCATGAAAATAGTTTTCGTTCAACTTTTCCACGTTTTTATCTGATACACTTTATCGCTATCATCTGTGCATGTATCGATGCTTTTATTTTTCCCGAGAGTTGATCCGGTGAAATGTCTTCATATACATCCTCTTTGAGTCGATTCAAAATACCTATAAGTTATAGGCTATAACATTGTTGGCGCAACAATTTCAAAATAAATCAAAATCAATTCGACCAAAAAAGTCTGTGTCTGTAAACCGGTCCATTTTAACCAAATAACTCTACTGGCACACATTGGAATTAAATGTGTACGTGTTCAATTCGATTTCAAATGAACTTTTCATTTTTGTTGACGCTACAAAAATAGAGACAAAAAAAATTGGCTTATGAATGCGTCGCAAACTCTAGACGACATATCTTTTTTTTTTGCTCTGGTTGTTGTATTCCGAGACCGAATACCAAATGAATAGTTGTCACCGCTGCACCGGTTTTAGTTCATAATTCAATTTTTCCGCCACGACGAAGAGAAAAAACTACGATGGCTGAGTTATTGCAGCACGATCGCGCGCGCGCGATTCATTTCATTGGCAATAAAGGAAATAAAATCTAATGCGCTTTAAATGACAGTTACATATTTATATGCAATAATGACAACGTTGTATGTGCTCTTTTTTTACTGTGTGTTTTGTGAAATTATGTTTGTTTTCCCTGAGTGCAATGCAAAGAGACACGCTGTGTGTGCACTCTATGAAGCCATTGGCTCGAGCTCTCCGCATTCCAACTGTCTATTCTAATTATGTTTTTATAAATTGCGATCCATGAAGAATGCTGTAAAAACTGTTTGTCACACTGATTTTATTGCGAAATTTCGAACACATTTATATGTTTGTTACCGATAAAAAAGTTTGTTGTTTGATTTATGACACGAATGTTGCATTTTCCATTTCTCCCTTTATTTCCCTGTTTCAACGGGTTTTTTCTTTGTCTGTTGTACTTTCAATTTGTACGATTATTTGTTTTGGGTCAACAATTAAAGCCGCTATTTGCAGTGAAATAGAAAATACAAACGTGCCCAGACGCTGCTTATGTCATCGGTTTTGAATTTAGATGTGGAAAAAAGGGCATTATTATATCATAGTGCTGCATCAAAAACCGAGCCGCGGCCATTCATCATGAATTTGCATAAAATTATTCGAGACAGTTTTATCGGTTGCCATAATCGAATTAAATCAAGCGCGTACGCGTCAATGGGATTCTTCGTGTTCAGTGATGATGATCGATGGACCAATCCAATTATCTAATCTGTATACACACAATGAAGCCACCGTGTGCTTCACCTGAAATTACGAGGCCTTGCGAGCAGAAAAAAGGTTGGCATGGGCATCGTGGATCGTGGATCGAACTGCGATGTGAACGGTCACTGGACGATGTGTTTTTTATGACCTTGTATACATTAATTTGCATCTCGACTCGTTTGTCAGCGGGAGCGAAAATGACGAGAAAGAAAACACACGTCGTAAAAAATCAAAATTTGTTTCGTTTTGTTTTGATGCAATGCAATTTATGCATTAAAAAATCCATTCAAGTGTACGGTCAACAGTTATAAAAATTTAACTCCATTCCGTTAATTGATCCGTTCGGTGTAAACCACTTTTTTGTGTTCGCCTCAAATTTATTGCTCTTTGATTTTAGCAGATGATTGAATTGGCACTTTTTTGCACTTTCCTTTTTTCTTCTATTCAATTTCGATTGAACTAGCGATGTCGTTTTTATCAGCAAACACACAATTCATTGGTGTGAATCTCTCTTAAGGCGGCGTTTCCGAACACCTTCCATTTGGATTTTATGACGTTGTCGTTGTTTTTGTTGGCTTTATTCACAAATTCCATTTTTGAGATGATGATGTTTTGTGATGAAATCCATCTTGTGAAATAAAGATAAAACAACAGTAAATTTTGTTACAAGTTGTTTTGTTGATTGCAATCCGTGTGCATTTCTTCTATGTTTGCGCTGCAGAAGTCATTATCGAACATTGTACCGTTAGCGCGTGGCCTAAACACGCCCACACATTATCATCTTATCATAAGATCCATTAAATTTTACTACTTGCACATAAAAATTGTATCACGCTGACCGCAAAATTTTTAAAATTTTTTAAATGCTTAATGATCCAAACGACAAAGCATTTGAATTAATGACTCGCGCTCGACCAGTTTGAATCAAGTCATGAATCGATTTATTGGTGAAAACATTTGATGATAATAAAAAATTGATTTTTTTTCTCCACGCTTTCGATAGAGCATCGTTTTAACTGTCTAAACACACATTAAATATTTGATTTTGCATTAAAATTTCTTAATTGTTTCCATTTCAGGTTCGTGATTTAGTGGAGAAATGTACGTGTCCATCGCAATTTCCCATGGTTCGAGTATCAGAGGGCAAATATCGTATTGGCGACACAAAAGTGCTGATTTTCGTCCGTGTAAGTTCCATAAATATATTGCCGGAATACCAAAAGACAGCCAATCACATCTCTAAACCAACTTATTGAATCATCGAATATTTCGAGCAATTTTTTTCAATCGTGTGTGGCTTGAGTTGAATATAATCAACTTAACGGCGACACTAGCAGCTTCTCTGCACACACATCATAGAAGAGAGTACAAAAATCATAGTATTTTGGCAAATGCATCGAGTAACCATTGCGAAACATCAATACGTTTTGGCTAACGCATAGTACCGGCCCACAGAGAAGCTGTTAGCGTCGCCGTAAAGTTGATTATATTCTAGTAAAGCGCTACACGTTTGAAAAAAGTTGCCGAAAAATACAATGATTCAATGAGTTGAAATTGAAATGGCATTGACTGCTATGTGTCAAATGACTTACATTTGAAATGTTTTGTGGCCCTTTCCCTATGGTGAGTTCTCGTCACAGCATCTTATCTTTGGATTAGACAAATTCTCTGAATTTGCAAAACTTGTTTTTTATACGAATCATAAATGCATCCGGAAATGATTTCAAACTATTCTTCTTGTTTTGAGGATTAACTGGTCTCCAGTGCAGATATAATCTCGTCAGCTGGTTTCCAATTAAAATTGCAAGTTGATTAAAATTTATTGCAAAAATGAATTATACTCTACTGGTGGATGGTCCAAGATTTCCCAGCTTCCAAGCCAGATTGGCTCAGGTTCCAACAAGAAAAAAGATGCTCTCGCAATCTACAGCATGTGAAAAAAAAGAAACAATTCGACTGTTTTTCTGTGACTGTTGTAAATTTCTTATCAAAGACCACCCGACATGCTGAGCGAAATTAAATTCGAACGGCAAAAACGACATTCACCGATAAACGATCATGAATTATGCCAGTGTGATGACCACAGTGCGGCGCTTGGCGCTTGCATGGCACGTGAAAAATGAAAATTAATACGATTTGCGCGATAAATAATGCATCACACATAATCATTCCGGCACCGGGGCAAAGGAAGAATGTAATCAATTGCCAGCCAGAGGAGTGAGATCAAGCGATGCGCGATTTCATTTAGCAAAATGATACGAATTAAAATTCATTATCATCAAATGGGATGCCTATCATAAATTGAATTTGTTTGAACCGATTGCGATCTTGGTACAATCAATTCGATGTCGACTGTTTTACGCCTCTGACTTACAATCGGCTAGATTTTTTGCTTCTTCATCTGTGTTTTTAATAGAAAATACGATGGCATAACAAAATCAACGATTTGTATTGAATGGTTTTAAACGTGTTATCTTCACTTCTGTGCTTTAATTTGTGTCTTTTGCGCTAAGCCTGGCCAACGCTTGATTAGAGATTTAAAGCTTCCGTTGAAAAGAGGCAGCAGAAGCAAAGAAAAAAAAAAGTGCGCCATGTTCAAACGAATTTATCTTGTCTTATCTATGTTAGAGTTGAAGCACAGAAAATGCGCACACATCGCATTCGTTGTACAAGTATTTGAGCACATTTGCTACTGCTGCGCTCTATTCCCGACTGACGTGTGAATTGTGCACGACTGGATCGACTTTGTGTAGCTTCAAATTGAATTTAATGAGTATTCGTTTGGATACGATTGCGCTTTTCTACTGTAAACACTAAACACCAACATCGACACGACGATGAACTGGCCGCAAATAACGTGTCTCGAACTCGATGTGGATGGATTGGCCACAAATGAAGCATAATAACAATAATACAATGAATTGAAAAACTTAAGCACCATCATGATCGATACGTGCCGTTTTATTATTTTGATATTTACCTGGGCTCGACGACGACGACGACGATGACGACAAGAGTTGCAGACGAACGGGTGAGAGCTTTAGAGACAGAGAAAAAGGCCCGTTAAACAACGTGTGGTTAATGCTGATTGATAATAATTGATTGTTGATCGTTGTTCATGTTAATTGTTGAACGGTGCTGCTGCTTGTTCCGTCACTCAACATGTGGCCGATTGCTCTCTGTCGGCCCGAATACAAATCAAATGGCTTGTTCAACATCGGTGTAAATGCAAATCGAGCGACAAGAAAATGCGGAATAACCAAATCAGCATGCAAATTTTACACTCGCCCAATCGGTTGGATTGCTTTTTTTTTTCTTCTGTTTTTGACATATTTTGGAATTTCGTGTACGCAATGTCGTACAAGAGAAGGAAAAAAAAACACAACAACATCAACTTTCAAATATGCCGCCACGATTTTTTCCTTCTGTGCTGTGAATCGACGAAGAAATTATCTACATTTAAGCAGTTAAAGCAATTACTATCAGATTCACATCAAATGGAGGCAGTATTTCTTTTTTTTTTATTCTCAACCAGCCCATTGTGTTGCATAAGAGAAATCCGATTCGAAATTCCCGCAACATATGCGTATGCGAGTTCAAAAGGCATAAAATAATTGAAATTCTTGCTGAATCCGACTTTTTTTCCGTTTCAACTTACGAAATCAATGAAGTTGAATTCTCTGAAAACTCACAGTTAATAAAGTATTTGCAGCATTCCAAGGGACGGACACATCGTGTAAATTCTGAAGACGTAAAACACCGCTTTTTTTTCTGTTTCTTCTTCTAAATATGTGCATATTTATAAATAGACTTCACTCGGCTTAGTTTTGAAATACGGCACACAAAAAATGCAACCGACATCAAGTTTACATCAGAACTTGCATTCAATTCACTGAATTGTATTCTGGTCGGTTTTTTCTGAAATTGCACAACTCAAACGACTGATTTACCGGAATGCTTTTTTTTTTCGTCTGTTTTGTTTTGATTCCAAAAAGGAAAAGACGAACATTTTGCTTTATTGTATTTACTGTGTTAAATGTTTACAATACGAAATGAGCAAACGCGCTGGTGTCAACTTTCTGAAATCAATTTGTTCGATCGCATGAGAATAGAGAGAAATCGTTTCGAGAAGAAGAAAAAAAAAACGGCAACAAAATGTGTGCTGTGTCGTTTTTATTGACTTTTTCCTGTAATTCAGTGAGTTTTTCATTGGCTTTTATGTCTTCATTAGCTGCACTGAACGTAAAAATCGACAAACGGCCGATGCAGTTCGTTTTACCGCTCAATTTAGAAAAGTGATTAAATGATTCAAAATCGGGAATGAAAAGCGAACGACGACGACGACGACGACGACGACGACGACGACGACAAAGCAGCAGCTTGCATGAGGTTCAAAAGCCACATGTTTTAACTGTTTTGCGTTTATCGTGCGACACCATCACTTAGTGTGTGCAGTTTAACGACAACGACGAATGTTCATTGGTAGTGTTGCTTCTACTACCGTTGCTCTTGCTGCAGCACATTGGCACACAGTCAGTCGGTTTTACATGATCTTGAGCAATTTGCACGGGCTTTTCGTTTGAAAATCGAATTAAATTGAATCGTTGGCTCGCCAATCGTGTTAATTAAATGTGATTTATAAGAATTCAATCGCATCGAATGTCGAAAATTCGCTTTATTTTTGGATACATTTACGAAATGCACCAATCGAACCAAGAAGAAAAAGCAAACAAGCAAACAATGAAAATATACTCGAAATCGACACTATGCCAGTCTTCTACACTAATTAGATTAGCAATGATATTTTTAGCGCCAAACGAAACCACTAACAATACAAAGAATTCCCGCGAAAAGACACATTATCAAATCGCGGCTCGTACAACTAATCACGACTTTTAATTAAAATACCTAAATGCGCGCCGATGCAAACGCTCTTTTATCCAATGAATATTTCCGATTTCATACGTGAAAGCGAAAAAAGATGGTGGTTGGTGCAATACGGCATCTAAATATTGAAATTGCAACATAACCTATGAAACAGCAACATACTATATATAGAGAATTCGTTGATTTTGTAATAACGCCATTAAATCTCGTCTCATTATCAGAAACCCCCTTACTGGAGACAATTTTCCACTTCATTTGCTCTCGCGCCAGAAACTACAATAAAATGATGATAAAAACAAACAGAAATCAGTGGATCGAATACGAATCATAACATACTGATCATGACTTTACACAACTCGATTCGCGGATCATGTATCGTCGTTACGTCATAGCAGAACAAAAACCGCAATCGAAGGGATCTCTTTGATTCGTTGGAATATGCTGTTTGCTCAATGTGTAGTTATTAGTTATTTGCTGTTTTGATCGAGCAGCAAGAAATACTGTAGCATCAGATAATGTCTCGTCAATGTGGCGCCCAGAACAACACTCCGCATTCGATTGTATCGAAACAAATCGATTCTGGTTTCTGGAAATGAATCGATTGAACTTTCATTGTCATTTCTAGTTCATTCCAATTCTGCAAAACAAAAATTATTGACTTTTTCTCTTTTTTCAGATTTTACGGTCACATGTAATGGTTCGTGTGGGAGGTAAATATCTGTTTTTGTCGTAAAAAATATCGATTTTTATATCAAATTTCCTCCTAAAAAAGTGTTTCATGTTGAATTAACAGAGACTTTCTTCTCTTTTTTCGTCAATTGACTTTCAATTTATTAAAAATGGAAATAATCGATTAATTCTAATTTTCTTCAGGTGGTTGGGATACGTTGTCGCACTATTTGGACAAGCACGATCCGTGCCGATGCCGTGCCCAGCACCGTTCATCAGTTGCCGCTCGTATTATAACGCGTACGAATCAGGCAACAAACGGCATTGAATTGCACAAGGCTCAAGTCTTCTTCGAAAGGTAAGTTCGCTTTCGGCACAAAATCCATGCAACTCCGTTCCCAAATCAGTATGTAACAAGCAAATTGCCCCGGTAGTAACAAACCGTGCGCGCACACACACATCAAACTTACTGTGAAAAGTCATCGATTATCGATCCATTAGTCATCTAATGTTTCGGTTTCAAATCCATTTTGAGTGTTACACGATTTTTTTCCCCTTTGAATTGCTGTTAACGCTTGATCATGATGTTCAATTACACGATATTTTCGATCGCAATCGCAATTTGCACATTGTACCCGGAGAGACTTCGTCGCCTGCTAAAACTAAAAAAGACCACTGTGTAGATAAAATCGAATGGAGTTGAAAAAAGATGGGGAAAAATGCAGCAGCTTTTCTGAATTTGTACTACAACTACCGGCAATCGACATCTTTAAAACCCAAAATGGTTAATGGAATACAATGTTAAACATGATCGTGAACAAAATTACAACCATTTTCAGAGTGTTTGTCTCTATTTATAACGCGTACACTGTGTGCTTGGTTCGCTATTAATTCGTTTTTTCCTCTGTACTCGACTATACCACGTGAGACTTGGCGCACAAAGCGAATTCTGAAATTGGATTCTGTTCTTTATTTATGCGCCTCTCATGAGATTAGTCTAAGCTCGAGACAATGTTTTGACTCCGAACACAAGAAAATATTAACGCCACTCGTCGAACAGCACCGAAGAAAAACGCTTTGAAATTCAGCCGCGTCACTCGTTTGTGTCGTGTGTGTGAATACGAGGCATGACTCTTGTTTTCAGTTAGCGGAAATTCTATTTTTATATCCGCGTGTAGATGCGTTTGTTGTCTTGTCTTCACTGATTTGGACAAACGGCTTTCGTCGATTGATATGATATCGTCGATAAATTGACTAATGATTTTTCTTTTATATTCAATCAACAGATCGCCTCCATCGGCGCGCAAGTCATTAAATAACAGCAATTCTGGAGCCACGAGCAGAGTAACATCACCAACAACAGCCAATACAAGCTCACTCTCGCCACAGTCTGGCCAAGCGGCAAGAAATCGAAGCCGAAGCCCAACACCACATGCATCACAGAAGAACAATTCACCTTCAACTACCGAACAGTTACAGGTAAGTTTTGCTGTCTTTTTTTTAAATTGTTGTTCCATATTTCCATTTTCATCGTCATCACGATCAACACTTAATTTATAGCAAGTGCTACACAATACCCACAGATTGTTTGTTATACGAGTCGCCATAGAGCAGAGCAAAACAAACCAATTAAATTTCCCATCGTAAACAATTCTTTATTACGTTTTGCAATTAACAACAACGTCAACACTGCGCTCGTACATAGTTTTAATGTGCGACAATCGTGCACTCTTGATCAATATATAGTGGAGACTGCGCGAGAGACTTGTAAATGAGCCTTGTTTTGAAACATAAAACAAATCACTCTTCGCTCGATTATTATGAACGCGAAATGAAATTGGTTTGAATGCGCAAGATTTTAATAGAAATGATTAACAAGAATAAAAGCGTGAATGAATTAACGTTACATTCATACAAAGTGTTTATCATGCACGCGTATCTCATTTGTAAGTTGCACTCGATGCTCACACACAAGGCTGCTGATTGCCGGTTGTTTTTTCTTTTTCTCCTACTAAATTGATTGGAACGCTCTCGATTGATAAGTACCATCAATTAACACCCAAGTTCGATTACACTCCGGCTAAACGAGTCTCGCGCATACGCGCTGCATTTACGATATATAATCGATTGAATAATGGATTCACACAAAGTGCTTTAGTTTTGATTAATCCAGAAAGATTAGTTTTATGATCGCCTAATTGATTTTGCCCTATATTTCAATCCAAATTAAAGCGGTTTTTATTTGCGTGTTTTCCCCATTTTAGTCAACGGATAAGAATTTATTGGCATCACCAAATTTGCAACGGCGTTCAATGTCACCAAGCCCTCGTCGATTGGGCGACCTAAAGAGCAAGAAACAAACTTCATTCGATTTAAATGTTGGTACAGCAACAACAGCTCCACCAGCTGCTACCACCGAAACGGACACATCGAAATTGAACGAAACGAATGGCACCGCTAATGGAACAACCGATAATGGCGGCAAATTTGAAAACATTAGCGACAACGGCAGCGAAATTAGCGACGAAGGATATCGAAGCTTGGGCCTCATTCAACAGGCCAACAATAATCAGTCGAAAAGGACATCGTTGCATAGCCAAACATCAATTGAAGACGTTAAAACGGATGACGCAAAAACTAATGGTGAGTTTTTGAATACATTGACGATTTTTTTCTTACTTTTTGTCAACATATTCAATTTTCTTCCATTTAAAGAACATTTAAATTGATACAACCAATTGTCTCACTGACTCGTCCGTGTACGAATTGCTGTTAGCGTAAAAGAGATGTTGTTCGCAGTAAACTCAGTTTAGATGTTCTTTTAAACTTTTGCGATTTTTGGACTTTTTTCTGTTCTGTTATTCATTGCTTAGTTCAATTCTTTTAAATGTAAGATTTTTTCAACAAATTCTCTGTCTCTCTCTCTCTCTCTCTCTCAACAATTTTCCAGTGCGTCTCGATCAAACTTCAAGCGATTCACAATGTTCGCCAACGGATGAACTCAGTTCGAAGGGAACAGCGGCCGATTTAATTGAAACAATTGAATCGAGTCCTGTTGATACGCCCGATGCAACATTGAACACCGAAGTAGATGCAAAGCCATTCGAAGAGGCCGGAGTATTCATAACCGATGATGATATCACCGTTGATGTGTCGAACACCACTGGGCTGCGAAAAACTGGATATTCCGATGATTTATACAGTGACAGTCTGATGAAAAAGACATTCAGCAAAATTCCCCGCTCGCCAATGCCCCGTCGCAAGAGCATTGACAGTTGCTCAGTCAATAGTGACAACGCATCGAACAGCACCGGACTACCGATATTGTCACGAAAAATGCCAGTTTACCGTTCGGTACGTAAGTCCTCGTCACCGAATATTGAAGTGACTACTTCAAGCCAAGCCACAACTTCGCCGAAAAAAGACATTGGTACTTGGAATGGTCGTGCAGCGGCTGGTGCCGCAAATAAGAAACGACCAACAGTTGGTACCGAATTATTTACACCAATTTCAAGTAAAAATAGTGGAAGTACATCGAATTTAAGTCAAAAAGGAACAACTCCGTTCCAACGGAATTCCGAAAATCGTGCGTCAAGGTGTCAGTACGATCAAAATGGTCGTCGTATTGTTAAATCGACAAATACATCACCAGTGAAACAGAGTACATCACCACTTGCTCAACAGATTTTGGAAGCGGCCGAAAGTGCAAAGAATGATGCTCATATGTTGGAGAAAATGAAGCTACTGCTAAGCAAGTATACAGTGAATAAAACCGGCAGTAAATCAAGTGGTTCGTCGAATCGTAGCCGTTCAACCGCAACACCGTCACCGGTCAAGAACAAAGACGAATTTGAAGATTTTACCACGGCTTGGGTGAATTCCAATGGATCGCTAGATCGTACCAGCAATTGTTGTACACCAGTCAAAGCGCACTCAAAACGCAGTTCGGCCGCCTCATCATGTGACAGTACGGCGTATGGTAAAGGCGATATCCTAGTGTCGGCTCGTCGTGACCGAGGCATTTCACGCATTCCGGCACCAATCCGACAAAACACTGAGCTTTATTGACGCTTAAGTCAGTTTTAAGTTTACTGAATTTCCAATTATCTTCGATTCTTTTCCCGTTTTTTTTTAAATTTTGATTTCATCTTTTGTTTCATACCCTTTTTTCCGGTAGTTTTGTAAGAGTTTCTTCGTTTGATTTGATCTTACGTCGTTTAAGAGTAGTATACGTTTTTTTTTATCATAGAACCGATGAAATACTGGAAAGTTTTCCTTTTTTGAAGATTTATTCAGCTTTATCAAGAATTTATATTATTATTATTAACCATATTTTTTCATATTTTTTATTTTTCTTTTCGTTCGTTTCGATCGCTTATTTAAATGAATAAACTGTTCGTTTCATCACAAGAATGATGATATACAATTCAATCAGTAACATTCTCGCTTGAATGTTCAGTTCACAGTTTAGTTAGTCACATTGGGCTAGCTATTGCAAAAAAGCAAGCAATAAAAAAGACAGATTCTATCTGAAGTAAAAAAAAAATACTCATTGCGCAACATTTGAACCCTATATAGCCTTCCAATCAACCACATGAAATCACAGAAAATTTTCTTTGTTTTTTTCAGTGAATATAGAATTCAAAACAAATGTATTTCACTAATAAGATTTTTTTATATAGTCTCTTTATCATTGAAGAATGGAATTCGAGAAATATTTTTGTAGAAATGCAATTAGGTATTTTAGCGTCTATAGAAATGTAGCTTAGGTCAAAAGCTAAACTAGCAAACAACTAAACTGTTTGCAAATGAGAGAATCTTTAAATGCACTCTTTTCATGGAACAACACAACAACATTTATTCGTCATTCTTCACATATATATATGTTGAATGGTAGAAGAAACATCGTTCGAAATGTTCGCGTTTCTGAAACACTAGACTTTTATATGTCACAAACTATATACGTATTAATTTTTAGACGAAAAAAAGAGCCTATATCGAGCCTTTAACCATCTCTTTCTCTATCTCTATCTATCTGAATCTCTTCGGTAGTCGATTAATCGATAGAAATAAAACTTTTCATAAAGTTACATAATTGGATAACATCGTTAAAATAGCAGTAAACAAGATGTTTTGTATCTGTGTGTTATGTTGTCAATGCCGATGAAGAGTGCAAAGGTAAAGCACACTTGTTTTGTTATAACCGCGAGCACGATGCAACCAAAGATCACAATGATTTTTTTATCGGTTCCGTGGCGTGCCTGCGGTGTGTGTTCGAGTGCATCGTTTTTTTTTTTCGTTCTTCGTTCCATCTTTTAAAACATATCATTTGACTTGGCCGCATCGTGTGCGATTCACATACTTTTTCGTATTTTTATGTGAAACACGTTCATTTTACGTTCTCGCAACTTCTTATTTTTTATCTTTTCGATATTTCTCTTCAATTGACATGGATATATTTATGTAATATTGCTACTGATGTATTTTTGACACACAACCACTAAAGGCACACTATCGCCGTCATGTTGGACTTGGAAACAAAAACCAAACATGTTTATTATGAACATGAACAATTACACTGTTTTTTTTATGTCTTCAATCACAATAAAAAGATACAACGTTTTGTTTCGTACTGCATTGGAGGATTGAACGAGATTCACAGATAAAAAATTGAAATAAACTTTATTTCTGGACCAAGAAGAGTAAATGCCGATGTATTGAGATGATTGGACAATCAGATTTTGACTTTGGTTTAATGACGTTATATATTTGGCGAAAAAAAAGCCAGACGATGGTTAATATCGCTTAAAAATCAAATTGGTGCTGAAAATTTTGATAATTTCGAGCGTAGGAAACGAAATGCAAAACTAGACAGATTGAGAAGCAATTTCAATCTTCGTGAAGCTATTCATTTCTGTATTTGCATGAATGTTTCCTGGGTTTTGCTTGGTGAGGTGCATGTTGTGGCCTCACCCAAACTAAAAATTTAAATTAAAGAAAATCAAAAGCATGTAGAGTTATACTTTTGTTAATTGTTAACAAAACTGAAGTGAAGGCTTATTCCCGTCTTTATTTCCGAATCATTTTTTATTCTATTTAGTTGAAAGAGTCTATAGCGTTTTGTAGGAGGATCTGATTGAGATATGAATCACGCATAGGATTATGGAAATGTTTTTACTATTGATTAAAACTGGAATGTTAAAAAAAAGACTAATAAGATATTGTTAGTGGTGTTGTAGGCTAGACCAGAATCAAGCAATTGAAAATGTTTCAATTTTTTTTTAAATCAAAATTTTAATTGAAAAACGACTGAAAAAAATTGTGACCATTTTTTTGAAATTCGAAAAAAAAAGTGCAATAGAAAATCCGATAAAACCAAACTTGAAGTGAAAAAATATAAACTCAAATACTTTCCTAAGCAAACAACAAATTGGCGATAACCCGATAATTTTTCTACAAGAAATAGAATTTAACCTGGACCGATTAAAATTCTTTAATACTTTTACGTTTAAAACAATTTCAATTAGAGTTTAAGTTCTTAACGGTGAAACCAACTGTCTGGTTGTACTTTCAATATATATACTTTATTTAACGTTTTCATTTAAGCTACGAAAAAAAAACTATAATTTATGTTAATGGAATTTATCCCGAGCAGCAAGCAACACAATATTTCATGTAATAATCACTTGATGGGTCATGAATAAAAACAAACATATTTAACCACAGCCAAACATTGAACGGTGTTTTACTTTATTCAAACTGTGTTATTAGCTTTCAATTTTAGTTTGAGACTTAGTTAGGAATTCAATTTACAGCTCGCACAGATTATTTTCAAGAGGGTAAGTCATGGAATCGGATGGAAATTGCATTAAACTGAGAATAAACCCGATCTAAACGATGACTTTTGCGCATATCTATGACTAGATCGAGAGGAGAGTATGTGAAAAAATTCTAATATATTTTGAAAGAGGAGAGTATGATTTCTGTTGATTCTATCTGCGTTAAAAGGAAGTATGTTAGCATCCCGTCTAGCCTCCGCGGTTTTTCACGGTTTTCGCGGAACTGATAAAAGATAACAACATGGTGTCTTCGGCAAAGTTGTAGTACTCGAAGTTTTCTATAACATTGCTGAAGATATCTATCTCTTATCTCTTATCAGTTGCGCGCAAATCGCGCACATAAAAAAGCAAATTTTATATAGCACTTTTTTTTTCTTATCATTTTTCGCGCTTTTCGCGGAACTGATAAGTGATAAGAGATATTTGACTTCAGCAATGTTATAGGAGACCTCGAGTGCTACAACTTTGCCGAAGACACCAAGTTGTTATCTCTTAGCAGTTCCGCGGAAACCGTGGAAAACCACGAGGACCCGTCAAAAATGAACATACTCGCCTTTAACCATTTTTGAGTCGAAAGAAACTTACTCTTCTCTTTCATAAAAAAGTCAGATGAACTTACTCTCCTCTCAATCTAGTCAATAGATATATGATTTGTTGAACTGCAGTCAAGATTCACTTTCCAATGGAACTAGTTTCAAAAGTCAACTTCAGCATCTGTTGGCGCCTAGCCGAACTATTTCATCGTTATGCTTTTGTAACTAAGCTCTTACTTTACCTCAAGTGTTCCGCATACTTACCGAATGTATGGCTTGAGGCTTTGCTATGAACATTCAGACGAAATTGATAATTTAATGACGGCAATTTATTCGGTGGTTTTTATGAAACATATTCGCGTCTTGAACAAAAGGCGAATTATTTGCACATGAATTCGAACAAAAACTTCAAAATGGGCTGTTAATTGTTCGTTTGGCATTGTGTCAGATTATCTGATCTGTATATGAATCTCTGTTCGATAGAAAGAAACAGTTGAGCCAATCATGTGAGCTTGATAGTTGTGATATTTCATCGACGTTTCAACCGCATACCATAAGTGTTAATGAAATGTAACACAGTTACGTCCAGCAGCTGATTTCGTATGTACGCCTACGAGCGGTCAATATGCGCGCACACATACACAAAATGCTGATCGCAGCAAGAAATCTGCTGCCAACTGTGTGCTTGTTCACAATTTGTATTCAATTTATATTAAGTGAATCTCATTCGGCGTAGTGTTTTTATGACAGATAGTTTATTTTACACATCGAGACGGACGTGTACACATAATCTGAATAAGCGGAACTCAGACAACTTATCTAAGCACATGATAATACAAGCACATTTAAGCGTTGCAAAAGTCATTTGACATTTCATATTTCTGAAACGATTTATCCCAAACGTGCGTCGGGGTCGCATGCACTTCGCGTCGAAGCGATACAAACAGTATCATTAGTAGCCTTTTGTTGCGAACACATTTCTTATCATAACTATTTTTCGAAATAAAAACTGGTTCCTAAGTGATTGAAATAAATGAAATTGTTTTACCGTGTTGAATGCAAACAGTTTGCAATTGGTTGAAGCATTTTTACTGAAAAAAAAAACATTTGGAGGCGTATTTTGATTTCGAATTTATTTATTTTTTTGTATCTGGTCAAAAATTTTGCTTAAACATTTAAATGGTGCGAAGTTATAAAGCTGATTAGTTCGTTCAAAAGGAATTGTCTTTTAAATTTTGTGAAAATGAATCGTTTAAATGTTTTGCTGACATTCATTTGTGTTCTGATGATTCAATGTCATGCGGGTATGAGATGAACAAAAAGATTGTTGAAATTATTTATTCTGAAATTTTCAAAGAAATTCACACATTTTCAATTCCAGATGGTACAGACAATGAAATACTGACATTATCCGAACGTCTTTTTGACCTTAGTACACCAAATATTTTCAATCAGATCACAGTGAATCTTCAACGTCGCACATATTCATCCGCGACAACCGATGATGCTCCTGCACCGTATGTTATTTGTTAAACATTCTTTATTCCATTGCGACATGAATGTAAAATTCTATCATTCCACTGTAGACTTTTGGGCATAAGCAACGCCACATTGGCCCGAGTACCAACAATCGTGAAGTTGCAAACACTTTACGACAACTATGAACTGGATACGATGACCGTTGAGGATGTTACAGCGGCCGAATTGCGGGAAGAGGACGAATTTCTCAATAAAATTCTAGACACAGAAGTTATGAAGGCCGCTATGAACTATCTACAAATAAAAGGTTTGATTTTGTTACTTGCAAACAAGGGCAGAGACACCAACGCTAGTTTCACTAATTTAATAGGTGCAAGTTTATTGTTGTGTGCTTGGAAAGAAAGCAAAAAACTATATTTTGGTAATTTTTCTAATCTCATTTCATAGAAAAGAACAAACCATTCCATTTAATTTCATAAAATAACTCTGAAACTTTGTTCTAAATGGTTAAAAACTGTAAATAACAAATTGCTATTTTTACTATTTTCCTCTAGTATTTGTATGGACTTGAAAAAAATAGCTAATGGTGTCTCTCCCCATGCTGTCAAATGAAAACGATTCTTGTTTCCGTATTCTTGATTCCTTTTTCTCCATTGTCATCAGGTGCTGTAAGATCTGATCGTGCAAGTCAACGAAATCTACTGAAGACAATTTGGTTTACGATGTATTCACGAGGCGGTGGCAAAATCGGAAGTTGTGGCTTTGAACACGTTTTCATGAATGAAATCAAAAATACTGAAATTTCCGGATTGCACAACTGGATTTATTTCTACAAACAAGAGCAGGACAGCCACCATGATGTCGATTACAAAGGGTACATGAAATCACTTCATTTGGGAAATGTACGTTAGCTCAGCTTCAATTATAAATATTAAATGTTCATTTTACAACGAACAGAATATGTTTGGAATGATATTGATTCGTTTTTTCTTTGTTGCAGAAAGCACAAATTATCAAGTACAGAGTGAGCTACAAAAATAAGAATAAACCGGTGAATACAATGTTTATCGGAACACTTCCAGAGCTTGAAATGTCGCTCTACACCGTTTGCCATGTGATGAGAAAATCAAAATGCGATATTTCACTCAGCGGGAAAAAAATCACAATTAGAACGTATCCATTTTTCTACCGAGGGAATCGATTGATTGGCAGCGCTTACCCGGAATTTTAGAACACAAATTAATCATAATGCTAAATCATAAATATTTAATTTGAATCGAACCGAATCATAAGAACTTTATAGGTCAGAAACAGAGCTGTTACGATACTTGTATATATCTAATGTGCCATATAGTAGTACAAATAGTCTTTTCGGCCGTCTTTGACATTTTACCAACTTCTATTCATCTATTCGATTGATTGCAATGCACAAAATTGGAACTAAGAAACAAATATCATGAACAGAATGTACGGCAAATCTTCATTGAATGTATTTACATCATAAATAGTTTCTTATGTGTGAATAAAATGAGATAATCAAGAGATTTGAGTGACGGCATATCCCAGGATAAACTGAATCTTTGTACCGTTGTAATATATCAAATTGTTGTAGTGCGATTCGTCATTCTTTCGATTAATTGGCAGATGAAATTATAACCGTTTTCCGTTCCGAATGCTTTTCCGGATTCAAAAAATCCATTTCGATCGATCAACACAAAGATATTTGCATAATTTTTCGGTCAGTTGATTATAATTTTGTCCATAGTTTTACGCCTTGTAGGCAATTTTGAGATAAATACAGTTTTGAAAAATTATGGCTGGGCTTAAAATTAAAGCCAAAGCACTTGGAATGAATATTAAAATTAGGAGAAAGCTGTTCTGGCAAGTGTTATACATACCATTGACGATGAAATGAAGTATAAGCATGTTTATTATTTAAATTTCCAATTCTATTATTGAAATGTTCTAGCCATAACTTCGTTTTAATTTAAGTATAACGCATCTTCTGCGTGGAAAAAACAACGGTGTGAAATTTTGTGGGCCAAATGCTAACAGACATAGGCTTCTGAAGCAGGGTTAAATTACCCCATTCTCAACAATTTTGAACGTATTATCTGGAAAAATTTTACCCATACTCTGATTGAAATGCCAAAAGTGAGGACATTTTTTTGAGTCTTCGAATTACCCATATTCAAAATTAACCTCCTCTGAACCTTCTATGCGAACCTTCAGAAGCTCTGCTAACAGATGTAACCTTAAATTGACTTTGCATTTTTTATTATTGTAATGACGTGTGTGAAATTTTTGGTGTGAAGACGACGACAAACAGGGAATAAAAGCGCGAGGACATTGTGATGAAAACCAGTTCATTTGCGAATTTTGTGCTATAGGTTTGGCATTGAGTTTCATCATGGCGAAGTTAATACTATTGGCGATAGCAATGCTCGCATTGTGTATTATAACGTGTGATTCGAGTAAGAAAATTAACCAATTCAAATTGCATTTTTCCAAAAACGATTTTTCTTTTTTTTTATACAGAATTGCCAGCAAGTGATGTGGAAATCACGAATCTAAGCGAACTTTTGTTCAAAAATGCTGATAATCGACTGTCGAAAAAAGTTTTTTTCAACATCAAAGCAAATCCGTATGATTTTTTAGACTTTTTTTTGAATAACAACCAATTGAATGTGAAAGAATGGTTTTAATTATTTTGTGTTTGGTAGAGTGTTGAGGGTGAATGACACCGATTTGAGTAGTGTGGAAACTATTAGAACGATGCGCCCTTTGTTCAAAAACTTTAAAATAGATTCCGCACTTCCGGAAGTAGTAACCCAACAAATCGAAGCCCAGCAAGATAAATTCTTGGACGCAGTGATCAAAACAACTGCTATGACGATCTTGAAGAATTTCTTCAAGAAGAAAAGTAATAAAAAAAATCAACATATCGGCTTTGTTACAAAAATTTCATTATACTTTCGATTTTAGATGTTGATGGAATTTACAATGTAGATGAAGCGGTGGCACAGAGAAATTTTAAGCATCTTCTCAAGGTTCTCTGGTTCACGAACTATGCACGAATGAGAGGTGGCGCAAAAGGTATTTTAGTGGGTTTTTTTTTCAAGTTACACAGTGATAGAATAATTTCTTTATATTTACAGGTAGTTCTGGATTTGAACATGTATTTTGCAAGGAAATCATTTACAAGATAAGATTTCATTTTCCTCATAAATTGAATTTATCTAGGAATTTATCCAACATAAAATACTGTTCAATTTATTTTAGAACAACGTTATATCGCATGGCGAACTTTCTGGCTTCCATAACTGGATACATTTCTATGATCAAGAAATGGCCAAAACTCGAAAATTGACTTTCCAGCAACTCACGAGAGATCTGACACTGTCAAATGTATTTTAATCTCATTCATCATTGGCATTCGAATATTCATCAAATTGTTTTTTTCCTTCTTTTAGAACTTTAGAATTGTTAAATACAAAGTGTCATACGATAATATGGAAAAAATAACATCGATGTTCATTGGAACCACGCCGGATTTCGAAATGAGTTTATACACTCTGTGTGTTGTGATGGATCGAGAAACGTGTCAGGTGTCATTGGGTAAAAAACGGTTCTTCATCAAGACATTTGTATTTTCACGTGGACAAGACAAATTGGTTGCAAGCAGCTATCCAGCGATATAAATGTTTAAGAACTTACTCTATCACTGTGTAACTTGAATAAAAACAGAAGAATGGAAAAAATTGTCGTTTTCTGGCATTTTGACATGGAATAAAAAATGCGTTTACGTTTAAAAAAAAATCCTGATAACCTTATTGTTGATGATTGATGCGTTGAAATTTCCCTCAATAGCAAAAGAACATCGTGAAATTTTTGAAAAAATACAGTTCAATTAGTGACATTCAGTTGATTATGTATGAAAAATGTAAAAAATGGGCAAATTTAATATTTCTCCCTTTTTCAGTACTTTTGTAGGGGAAAGTGTGTTTTTTCCAATATTTATCGCCGGAAATGTTATTTATTTTGCATTTCTCGTCGTTTTGTGCCAAACAGATCTGGGAATAACGATAGATGCAAAATCCGAGGTCAATCCAAAATTTTGAAATAGAATGATTTTCTGAAAAAAAAAATATTCAGTCTATTTTGAAAAATAGAGCAGATAGATGAAATCGGATACTGCCAATTTCTTCATTGGGGGTGTGCGAACATATGCTTCCATACATCGGGATCGAAGTTTGGCTGTAGCTTCCGCTCTACGGGTCATTTTGTAAATTTTTGAGGAAGAAAGGTGTTCGGTAAACTGAAATGCGGGAATAGTAGTGAAATCTCAGAATAGGCTCCTGATAACCGCAATCTTATTTTTTCGTGACCCTTTTTCATAAAACGCCGGAGCATCACCAAAATTACGACCTCAATTTATTTTGGGACAGTCTAGTGTACAGTACATCAACCTTCCACGTAAGTAATGATATCAGTCAAAACAATGAAAAAAAAAAACCATTTTCAGAAACATCTGTTTATTATTATTCTAAATTTGAATATAAATTGATCGATGAAAGGATGCAACGTATAATTATTCTACGAACGCCAAATATTGATACTAAATTTGTGTGTGCATGAAAAGAAAGACTGATATCATTTTTATTGACATTTACAAAACACTCAGATGGAATGCAACAATTATATCACTGGATACGTTGCACCGACCATCCTCTTACCGTGGTAGTTGAATGGAAAAGTGCGAATAGTGAGTTTATTTCCATCCAAAGAAATTTGACAGTATGTCTTATTCATTTCGAAGCAGACAGTAAAAAGGGCCATATCGAGCTCAGGCAATGTTCCGATAAACATGGAATTGACTGGTTTGGTGACGCCATCGAAAGAAAAACGATATTTAACAATTTGTCCTTTCTAAAAAGAAAAAGCAATTATTAAAAAAAAGGTTAAACAGATCAAAAAACGAATTCTACTTACATTGCCAAGCAAAAGGCTGTCCATATAGCCTTTATAATCAACGTTACCAGTGACATTTTCTTTATGATGAAAATAAATCCAGTTGTGAAGCCCAATCGGTGAACCATATTTCATTTCATTGAGAAACACGTGTTCAAAGCCAGAGCTGCCGATATTTCCTCTAGTCCGTGGGTACATTCCAAACCAAATGTCCCTCAGTAGATCAAATTGGGCATCCCGACTTGATCTGATGTAACCTGTCGATCATAAATAGAAAAATGACTCAATTGAAAGATAAAATTCTTTTCGATTTGAGTTCCAGAAAAAAAAGAATGAAGATCACCTTTTTTATGTAAGAAATTCATGGCGGTTTGCATAACTTGCGTATCGAGCACTGCATCAATGAACTCCATTTCTTCAATCTGCTCTTCAGGCGTCACCTCTTCACTGTCTGACGCATCTAGTTCATAATTATCGAAAAGTGCAACCAATTTCGCAATTGTTGGCACTTTATACACCACCGACTCATCAACATTCAAAAGCCTAAAAAGCATGGATAATTAAAAAAGTGTTATTGAAACATTGGAGAAAAAAAAATTTGTTTACGGTTGTTCAGCATCATCCGAACGTGACCATGAAGACGTTGAGCTCTGTAGATTAACTTTGACATAAGGGAATATGTTTGGTGCGCTTTCTCTGAACAATTTCTCAGTGAGTTCTTCGAATTCCGACTCGCTGGACTCATACTCGCGGCACACTAAATTATACACAATTAACTATCGATAAATGATGCCAATCAAAATATAACTAAACTTACATGTGGTCTGACAGTGACTGACGACAATCAAAGCAACAGCTATCAAAAATGATTTCATTTTGGAGGGTACTTGAATTACTTTCACAATGATAACAACTGTTCAGCTGCAAATTTAAATGAATTCGATTTCACGGGAACGAAATTGCTTGTGTGTACACTTCAGCTGAGAAAACTTTGAACATAATTTCAGTCGGGCATCGTCTTTATATTCATAATGAACAATCGAATTTATCAGTGTTATTTGTTTTCGTAGTACATTTTGTTTATGTCACTAGCAATGTACGATGTTGAAATCTCACATAACACAACAATAATATCCACGATTAGTCGGATATAAATTCAATAAAACTCTTCAAACACTTTGTTCGAAATGGTAAAGAAGCAGTATGCGTGACAAAAAAGCGATCAAATTTCTGTAAAATGATATTTTAGTATATCAGCGAACACCTGTGTGTGCCGCATTTTTACACTTGTATCACGCTAACGTGTCAATTAATCGGTGCACTGTCACCGGCGCTTCCAATTCTAATAACAAACTGTTGGAATATTCACGTGTGTGTCATCGTTGATTATCTCTCTGGCTTTATTGAAAAAAGCTCTTTTTTCCATTTGAAAACAGCTAATCTTTTACGTGACACCAATTATTTTAAGAACAAAGCATATTGATTTATTTAAGGCACATAAATTTCTTCATAGTTAGATGAATCAATAAAATAATTTACAAAAAATGACTGAATTTAATAAAATACTACTGCTACAACATTCGATTTAATTATTTATTTTTTAACATTTAACAATTCTTAAAATATATTACTCGCTTGAAATCAGTAGTTCTTCCTCTCCATCAAGTGAATATTTTCGATTGCATCTTGCTCATTTGATTTCAAAATTTTCTTGCAGTTTATCTAGTGCATCTTCTGCGCTCCATGTCAGCTCCTATCATTGTGTCAATACACCCGTTCAATCAAGTAGCCAGATTTTTTGTCGAAATTTTCCATTCATTTCCAATTTCATTTTGCAAAACATTGAATTTTCTTTCCGAAAGTTTTTGACTCTGAAAACATGCCAATTTTACTCTATTCAATTTGATGTTCTTTTGGAAAAATGCTGCAATAATTTGAGCCTCAACGTCGGGACCTTAACTGAAAGATGCTTCAATTTGGTTGAGAGCTTCCTTTGTGAACATCACCAATTCGCGCTCATTGATTGGCTCTGTCCCTGCTGTGACAAATAAATGGCACAAATTGGTGCTTCTGCCGGTGAATTCGATCCAGCTACGAGACAAACCTGGATAGATTCCATATAAAATTCTTGTAACTGTTCAAATGTTGCATGTTGAGCCAAATCGTCGTTGATTGCTCTAACTAACACTTTTAGAATGAATATTGCATTGGATTTTGATCTGTCGGGAGATTGATATCGTCAGCGGTCGTTGACATTCGGTTCAATATATTTGAGTCATTTAAAATAATTCTTCTTATTGAGCAATGTAAACTTTTACAAAATAACATCGCAACCGATTTTGTTTCACATTAAATTCTCAATTTTTAACATTCATCTAGCTTAATCCGTATTGTTGAAGATATTTTGTGTTTTCACGAATGAATGCTATCTGGCGAGTGTGAAATCACCTCGATTAAAAAAAAACAGATGTACATTCAATTTCAGGAGCGTTTTAATGCATGGAATTGTGATACCAGATCAGAATTTTCGAGCTTGTCAAATGAGCGAGAAATTATTTTGAGTTGATGCCGCTATTCATTTCCATTTTTTACAGATAGAGAATCAATAGAATCTTTGATACTAGGCCCCTGTATCAGAAGAAATAAGCTTCAGTTAAAGTGGGTAGGAAATGCAACCACTTATAGATTCGCATTGTTGATTTCGAAATGCAGGTGCGAATGAGGTCTATTTTCAGAATTCTGACGAAATTTTGAAACATCTGATTGCACTTGCGTTATTTGTTTCGCAAATATTGATTGGAATTTATTTTGAAAAAGTGACTGCAAAATTGAAATAATATATTTCATTTCAAGTGTAGCATTCGTTGAAGACGCACCAGATGGCGAGAACTGTAGCTGCATTGGCAATTAATGCCATTTGGCTTTTTAATTTGATCTTATTACCGAAATGTAAGTACCCATTATTCCTTCATTTAGGATTTTTCAATTTTTTCAATGAATATATCGATCAGGTATAACGGATGAAACTGCACCACCACCTCAAACGACAATAGTACAAACAACACCGGACGATAATCCCGAGAATCATGTTTGTTGCTTTAAAAATGAGGTCGTTTCTGAACATTTGGACGTATGTCGTTTTACGTCATGTGAAAAGGCTCTCGATCCGCCTACAGTTGCTTGTTACGCCAATAATATAAAAAGACTCAATTGTAAATGCATAACAAGGCATTATCGTACTTCAGCTTGGCGATGTGAACCGTTAGAAAAATGTATTGAAGAACAGAAAAATCCACCAAAGTTACCACCAAATCCCGAATGTAGAGCAAAACATACCGAATTGGTCGGGTGTTTGAAACCCAAGGATTTTCGATACTGCCGGTCACAATCATCGCATAAACATCGTTGTTCGTCCTCCTCATCCAGCTCGTCGAGCAGTTCTTCGTCATTTTCTTCGCGCGGCTATTTCTCATCGCCATTTATAAAATTTATCAAAAGCCACGAGAAATCCAATCTATATATCATGAATGTGTGCAACTGCAAGAAAGGCCGTTGTCTCAATCGCTGCGGTGAATGTGTTTTACAGGAAGAATATCGAAGAAATAGAAAAATTTGCCGGAAAATGCGATGCCCTGGCGCAAATGAAGTGGAACATCATGGACGATGCGTATGCAAGGAAAACTACTATAGAAACAAGTGTGGCCAGTGCGTAACAAAAGACCAATTGAAAAATACCATAAATTGCTTATGTTCGTGCCCGTGCGGTGAACATGAAATGCTCAGAAAGTACAATGACTATGATCAACGCACTTGTTTGAATTACAAAAAGTGTTCAAAACAAGAACCAGGAAATAGAAAATACATAGTAGCGTGTGATTGTGAAGACAGTTACTATACAGATACCAACCTTTATGGTCCATGCCATGAAAAATCTCAATGCCGTGATTGCCCAAAAATTAATGGATAATAATTTTTTTGAAAAATATCTATATTCATATTAGACATCATTAGATTTATTATTAGACATTCTCTATTAGAATAAATTTTTTTGTAGAGTTAACAATTATTTCAACATTTGAAAACTGCCATGGGTGAAAGATGAATGATTTTGTCATCTCAATTCAAGCAGCCTATAAAGGAAAAAGAGGCTCATTTCAAAATTGCCTTTCTTTCGAATCATTGTACTAGTATAAGCAGCTTTAAATAATTAAACGGAATATATAAACCCAAATCACGTTTATTTTCTACCTTATATAGAACAATATGGACGGATAAAATATGTCACCTTATATTTGGTTGTGATGAAAACAATACCATCGATGAATTTTGTATGCCGCAAAAGAACGGCAACCTAACCTGTAAACCCGGCTCTACGATTGCACCAACTCAATCAAGTTTTTCACACTGCGCATTTTTTTTCTCATTGTTTTGAAGAAAAAATTTAATTTGGCCAAATTATTTTCATGAAACTGACCGATTGAAAACTCAGATAAATGTTTTTATATAAAACATATTCGTAAACCATTCGATGTTGCTACAAATCATGAGCCATGGAAATAGAAAAATCGACTCTATAAACGTGGTTTACTAAACTTTGTGAACCGACTCTTTAAACTTGTTAAACATTTTTGAAAACGATTTACAAAGATTTGAAAGGTTTCTTAAATTCAATGAAATTTGTTTCATTCAAGCAAATAGATGTTATATTCAAGACGAAAAAAAATTGTGACTCAGTGAACCAGCCCTCAGCAACCCACAGTAATAGTCTATTCAATTTGATTCGCTCAATAAAATCCGTCGCACAGAAAGCAGTTGTGCAGCCGTGCTGTTTGCACTTCGGACTTTTTCGGATACCCATCATGCGTTCGTCGTGTTTCTTATGTGCCGAACGCAACACAGTGAAGCGCAATGGTAATAAATTCAGCAAATCCAAAACCATTCAGAGTTCAGTTTGCATTGCGTTTGTCCCTATCGGAAGATCACTGACTTGAGTAATGAATGACGTTTATCTGACAAATGCCATTCCCAACATTTGCGTAAAGACTTAATCCCAACATGACGAAAGAATTTACTTATACTTCCAAACTATACCGTATAGATGCCGTTAGAGCATGCATTGCTGAATATTTTCCATTTACAGCGCACTTTGTTGGCCGAACGCTCTGTCGAAACTCATTCCATCACTGTGGCCATGCGAATTTTGGCTATGTTTTCATTCTCTGTATCTTCCGTGCTTTGTACGGAATTCGGATTTGAGCGTTCGGCGAATACACACACACACCTGTCTGTGTACTGATTTCGTCAAGCTGACGACACTTCAGTACAAAATATCATTGAGTGCTTGCAGCGCCACGAACTCTCGTATCATTTTGTATTGAAATTTCGTTAGTGAGTTCGCCGTAAAATTCGTCAAAACGTAACGTCACTTTGGATTTCGTTCGTACGAAAAACGATGAACGAATCCATAAACGAAAAAACTGCCTAGGTTGAAGTTTCCTAAGTGTACGATCGACATAATCACAACTCTCTTCGAAATAATGGATCAAGTTGAAAAAATATTTCTACTCAAAAATACAGAACTAAAACCAAGGCGGATTTTGGAATAGAGACAGGAACGCGAAAGTATACGACAAAATAAACGATTCCATAGACGAAAAAACTGCCTAGGTTGAAGTTTCCTAAGTGAACGATCGACATAATCACAACTCTCTTCAAAATAATGGATCAAGTTGAAAAAATATTTCAACCCAAGAATATAGAACTAAAACTAAGTCGAATTTTGGAATAGAGACAGGAGCGCGATAGTATGCGACGAAATAAACGATTCCATGAACGAAAAAACTGCCTAGGTTGAGTTTTCTAAGTTTACTGTCGACATAATCATATATGATTCCATGTGTTGTCGTGTTCGGGTGACAGACGTTTAATACGTTTAATAATCTTAGGATTCAAACGTCGTTAACACGTGCATATGTTTTCCTCTGTTTTCTCGCGGTTTTTCGCTCTTTTCGTGGAGATGGTAAGAGATAATGTCATAGTATCTTCTGTTAAGTTGTGAAGCGGGTAGAGTACTATAACTTTGCTGAAGAAACCAAATCGTCATCTCTCATCACAATCTAGTTTTCATATAAAATACGTTGTATGCCCATAGAGACGGGAATATGCTGCAAAACTGAAAGACGAACAAAAGGTTAAAAGGGACGACTTTTAATGATATATTAATGCAAAATTACTTCGATGAACTACATTTCATGTAGTGCGCAAAAAAGTAGTTTGTTGTGAAGCAACAAAGTAGAATAAGTAACTCAAATCTCATCGAAGCGACACTCTGCGGTATTGTTTCTTTTTCCATAGTAAATTAGGACTTGAAACGCACAAAAAAGATATAACCAATTTTGTGAAATACATAAGTATATAACATAACATTTTATTGACTGAAAATTGCGAATAAACAATTCAATGATTTTTAATAAAATCGCCGCTGCACACAAAACAAATTTTTCCAAGAAAAAAAAGATCATTGCAAATTTTATCATAAAAATTAAAGGGCTATCATATCCGCTAGGTATCGTTTTAGTCGGTTGATATTGAACCAAAAAAAAAGTTCTCAGTGCTTTCAGCGCTTCAAACAAAACCGTTATGAATCTGACTTTTTTCAAAACAAAATAATCCAAAAATATTTTATAATAAAAAAAATGTAGAAAAAAGTTGTAAATTGGATTTCTCAACACACAGTTTATAAAAAATATTTTATTTGCATCAATAAAACTTAGGAAAACTACAATTATTTCACTGCAAACGATTCCCACTTGAAATTTGAAACAACAACACACTTGTCACTTGTCAATATGGCGAATGGGTGTGGTAACGGATTCTCGTTAGATGTCGCTGTTAGTTTCGAAATTTCGAACTTCAACTGAGAATCGTTTGCAGTACAATAATTGTTGTTTTTCTAAGTTTTATTGAAGCAAATAATTTTTTTTTATAAACTGTGTGCTGAGAAATTAAATTTACAATTTTATTTTACCTTTTTTTTATTCGAAGATGTTTTTTTATTTAAAAAAAAGACAGATTCATAACGGATTTGTTTGCGGCGATGGTAGCGATTCAAGCGGCATATGAACGCTACTAAAGCGGCTTTTTAAATTTTATGACAAATTTCATAGTTCATATTGCGAACGTATTTCTTATTCTATATTTGAGAATTTTTTTTTTCTTAAATTCGGAAAAGTTTATTTTGTGTGTGGCGACTAAACGTTTTATGCAACAACTTGGTCGAAGTGAATCTGCATCTTTTCGATCTCGAGTGGTCAATGTGTTAATTGTCTCAAGGCAGTCTTACATGATGGAATTTGGTTCCCCATTTAAAATGTATGGAGCACAGGATTTGAAATCCTTGCGGAAAATGGAACTCTACACGGAAAATCAAATTTCCGGAACTGTAAATCCAACCACGAGATTTGTCACGAGAAAAAATCCTGAGTCTCCACACAAAAAATACGCACATGCATAATTTCGGCTAAATTGTTTCGGTATTTCGAGAATTCCCTCAGCCAAATCAAAGAAAATTGATTATGCTGCCAATTATCATCACCAATTTAGCGCCATACATCAAACAAGTAAATCTTTACAAGTAAAAATGCAAGTTTGTTATTTTTGGTTACATAATTTAATATCTTAATCATGTCCCCCTTCACACAAATTGTATGTTTCATCACTTGATAGAACTGTGGAATGTATCAGTTTGCAGAAAAAAAACTTTTCAGATTTGTTGTCTGATTCCTTAAGAGATCGTTGTCTATCCAACTAGCGATTTAAGTGTGTTCGGAGCGATTTGTGCATCTGCTCCTGGTTGAATTCCACCAGGGCCAGTTCCTGCAAATTCAAAAAATATTCACTTATTCAATTTAAGTTAATCGTTCAATTTAATGCGATTGGGTGTACCGATAATTGGATGGAATCCGTTTTCATCCGCTGTAACATAAAATAAAATGATTGAAAATAAAAATAAAAATATTTCAACTGAAAAATAAAAAAAAATACCTGTATAAGTCACCCAATATGTTATTCCATCAGCTCCAACAAATGAATAAGCACCACTCTTAACTACTGCCTGTTGGTCCCCAATTGTTCTCAGCTCTCCAGCTTCAGAAAAGATCTGACCATTATCCAACTCATAGCTAAAGTTTGAACAAGACACATGTACATTAAATAATTTTTCTTCCATCTTCTCAACTGAATTGTCTATCGAAATGAAATTTGTTCCATTTTTCTCTTGGTTTGCGTTAGCCATACAAAGATGTATGATAACATACGTGAATAAGTAATTTCCAGAGCCATCATTGTTATTCGATTCACGAACAACTTGTGGCTGTGGTTGCAATTGCACTTGTGGCTCTTGAGCCAATGTAAAAGCAACGACTGATAACACAGAAACCAACACAAAGATTTGACGTGCCATTTTTTGCAACAGAGCTCACTTTTGACTTCACTTAAAATTTCGTGGACAACTGATTTGAAAATCAAAACCATCAGACCTTTTATATTCGAGGATTTTCCATCAATTTCAGTTATAATCGATTAAAGTTGCTTCCAATGCACGGTTGATGGTAGGGCATCAGATGAAATATACTTACATTCACATGACATGATTTGGTCGCGTGTCTTGTACTTTACCTTCCAACCGTTTTCAACGGGTTAATCTTACGCTCACCTCAATCGTTATTACGCAAAGTGTCATAATCGATAACGTCTTCACTGCTCATACTTTGTTTACGTGTGTCGGCCCACAAAAGAACGTTGAAACTCGTTCACAAATACCATATGCCCCAAGCTATAAATTATGGTTTCGTTTGTTCAAAATGCGTCGATTTCATATTAATGTTATTATTTTTGAAATAATGACTCGTCTTTCACGCGTCTAATGAACCATCAGAAACACATGTTTGTATGCAAAGAAATGCAAACATTTTTTTTTGTTTTTTTCTTTTCGTTTTACATTTCATACAAAATACAAATTGAGCATAATCAAAATCTTTTATAGTCCATCCTACGGAAATAGACTATGGTAACTTTCAACTTGAATATTTGCATAAAACAAATTGTTCATTCGATGAGTGCCAAAAATAGAACGGATCACGTTGCCGCTATGTTTATGCACTGCATGATGTGCGTCGCATTATTAAACATTTCAACTTGGCTGACATCTTCATATAGGCCCATTAGCTCAGCTGGTTAGAGCGTCGTGCTAATAACGCGAAGGTCGTGAGTTCGATCCTCCCATGGGCCAATATTTTTTTTTCTTTCATTTAAAATTATTTGCACTGGCGATTTCAATTTCTTTATTTTAATTTTATATTTTTCAAACCCTCAACACTAGAATTTTATTTGAAAAGGATAAGGAGTGGTGTAATTTCACGGTCCGTATGAGCATACTTTTAACAACAAAAAACCATAAATTTTGAGGAATATTTAAAACATTCACATTCTCATAATTCTTTTTTGATAAGGAATGTGTGTTGTAAAACTGAAAGTGAATGCGAGCTAATGGGCCAGCTAATGGGCTTCTAACCAGCTGAGCTAGTGGGCCTTCGAGAATCAATTGGTCAGATCCAACAAACGAGATCAATGGAAATACAAATCAAAAAGTGACAAAATAGATGAGTTTAAAACTGTATCAACAATATTTTTCTTTTTTTACCCAGAAATCAGTATCGACTCTTTAAACCAAAACCAATACAAAAGTATGGAAAACAATTGTTTGGAATTTTTTAAAAGTGATTATTCGAAGGTAGAATGGAAAACATTGAATTATTTTCATCATTCATCAAATAGGAGGAATATACGAATGATAAGCGTTAAAAAAATAAAGAACAATAGAAAGACACGAAGAATTCCTCGTAAAGATTTAGGTAATATTATTTCATCAGTTATCTCATCACTTCTTCAATGTTTATAAAGATGAATCCTCCGCAAAGGTCATGACTGTGGGTCATGATTTTTTTCTTCATTATTTGCGGTGTGTTAAACCATCATCGGTTTCGCACGATAATTTAATTTTTTTGTCCTAGCAACAGGCAACACCCGTTTTTTTTTATTGTAGCAGGTAGCATTATCACTTTCACATCCAACGAACAGTGTGCAATGTACGGTAAACACCAAATTGAAAGTGGCATAGGTCATAGCGGTTAGGTTTCAGTAATTGATATTAACTGTATTCGATGAGCATTCGCGTGTTCAAGGCACTGATTTCGTCAAATTGAAATGATAATGACATTTAAACAACATCAAAAAATTTTGTCCATCATCGCAACTGCCTACGGCAACAATTTAATTGATATATGTTTTGCCGTAAATACATACAATCAATTTTACATCAAATTGGATTACTTCCAAACAGACAGAAGTTTAAAGTGAGTTTTTATCTGACCTGACACACTCTGAGTACGGTTCGGAAACGAAACGTTCGGGCGCTAAGTCAAGAATTTCGCAACTTAATGCAGAAATGGTTACAAACAAGGAGAACAAACATCCATATTCTGGTAACTTTTTAGGTCACTCAAGAAAGAAAAAAAACTTATGGAATTCCTTCATTGGTTTTATCATTTCTTTGTACGGGAAACCATGTATCTGCGAAACAAGTCACTAATTTTGATATTCGTATTAAGTTGTGCAAATCGATTCAAATGTCATTCAGCAGCACGTGTGAAAGCCATATCCAATGTGATTCTTTTATAAGAAGACTATAAATCTGCTTATACATTTACATCGATGGAGACGGCATGATATTTTGATTCCAACTATTTATCGAAGACATTCGTTGAAAAAAATGATTCAAACATTGTAAAAATAATTTAATAATAAATAACCGAACTGGAACCATTTTTCAGCAGTAAATTATTTTGGAGCGAAAAAAGAACTTAACTCAACTGTAGCAAAGTATATACACTGAATGCACCATCGATGATGGTCCACCATAAAAAAATTTAAATCATTTCGTGTCAAATGAATTGATGGACAGTGTGGATTGCAGCCAACTTCATTCATTGTTTCATTGACAGTTGTCAAGTCAAACAAAACTTCGTCGCAACATTAACAACAAACTCTAACCGTAGAAAGGTGTAAAAATAATTTAACGGATCGAAATGGGTGATTTTTTTTCAAATAAATGTATCAAACTCTCAAAATGACGTGGTCAGCTTTGAAAAAAAAATTCCAAGGGACATAAAAATTTCCGAATAATTCTTGGAATAGGTAAACATTTGTTTTGATTGCTACGATTTTGTGTTCGGCTTCACTGTGACTCATCGATAACTTTTAATGGAATTAACCAATTTGAATCGACATGAAATCACCTTGACAGAATTTCCAATTTTCAGGGCAAGTTGGAAATTATAACGGGCGCCAGTGCTGGCACAATGCAATTGCAGTTGTTCAAAGGTGACAAGTTGATAACACAGTTGAACGATGATGAAAATGAGCTCGGATCATTTCCCATTGAAAATAATATGCGAATACACGTTGTGGACAATTCCTAGAGTTTTATTGGCGATAGGAATGTGGAAAAGTTCGATTTAACCGAGAAAAAATACGATCAGCGTCGCAAAACCGTACGAGAGTAACTTAAAGCAAATCGATTGGGCAAATACAATGAAGAAGAAATGAAAAAAAAGGAGGAGCAACTCCAGCAAGAGAAGAAAGCTGCTTCGATTAACATTGGCGACCGATGTTTTGTGACAGCAAAAGGACCTCGTCGTCTTGGTACGGTCAGATACAAAGGTGCATTTCATGTGAAACCGAGCATTCTCATTGGCGTTGAATACGACGAGCCTCTTAGCATTCATGATGGAACTGTTGACGACAACAAGTATTTCGAATGTCAACCGAAATATGGGAGTATGGTACCCATTGCAGCGGTTGAGGTCGGTGATTTTCCGCGAGAAAATGATGGAAACGACGACGAGGACTATGGCACACACAAGTATGGCACACACTGCGCGCACCCAATGAAACAAAAAAAGACAAACAACAAATAGAGAGAGTTCAGGCTAAGTTTTTCAAGCATAGCTTCTTGAGTTTGGTTTGCGATCAATGTTGCGATCATATAAGAATTGCCTATTTCACTCATCAACATATTGAGATTCAAATTGAAGAGAAGAAACAAAGACACGAAGGAAAAGTTAAACACACACACCACATTAAAATAACTCACATTTTATTTAATCGGTCTAAAAAAAACTTGAGCAACATATTGAATTTGTAATACAATGTTTTGAATAAAATAATTTGTTCACAATCTAAAAGTATCTGAATTTCATTTTTAGCTAGTTACTTAACGTAAAATTTAATTATATACAAAAATACGATATTTTTTTTCTCTCTCGGTCTTTTACATACAATGATTGTTTTCCTGCTATGTTTTTGGCTAAAAAAAATATTTAGACACTAATTAGTTCAATTACAATTTCTATGCGTATAATCTCTGTCTCTTGTTTTATCCGTCCGTATCATGCACAGCAGAATAGAATTGATACAATAATTAAAATCTAGACAAATATATTCGCTCATTTATCGCCAGCCAATATGATTTGAATTTCAGTGTTGCTCTTGCCTTTCGTTTCGAATAGGCAAATGTAACCGTAAACTGTACCGACTACCATAATCGCACCAAAAATCCAGAATGTCACTGCTCCGCCGAAACCTTCAATCATTGGTTCAAATGATTTTGTGATGATGAACACAGAGATCCAGTTGAATTCTACGGTGAATGAGGTGGCAATACCCTTGATATCAACCGCCAACATCTCGCCCATCATCATCCATGGAATTGGTCCGTAGCCCAAACTATATGACCAAAAAAACAACAACAACAACAATATCATCAGTGAGGAGAGTTCATCTTCAAAAGATTGTTTTTCAATGTACCTGAAGCAAATGATAAAGAGGACCAAGCTGAGCAACGGAATGATGCCAATGTTTGAAACATCATGGTTATGATCTTTCAAATAGAAGTAAACACCCAGCACAAACAAACACAATGCCATAACCATACTGCTCAACAAAAGAAGAACTTTGCGACCTGCGCGTTCAACTAATACAGCCGCTGCAAAGGTCATTAGCACTTGCACTACGCCCACGATAATTGCACATACATTTGGATCCAAGTTGCTGCCTGCCGCTTTGAAAATTCCCACCGAGAAGAAAATGACGGCGTTGATACCCGAAAATTGTTGGAAGAACATCAAACTGACGCAAATGAAGAAGCCACGGCGATTGGCTGTAACAGCAAACAAATCACGAATCGATCCCGAACCACTTCCGGCTGCCTCCAATTCATTCTTGATAGCTTGAATGGCGCCATTCGCATTACAGTGTCGGCCCCAGAACCATTTGATTGCTGTTGCTGCTTCTGTTTCGCGGTGCTATTGAAATACAATATGAAATATTTAAAAAAAATAAAATAAATATATTTGAATCTAGGAACATGCCATCTTAAACGAATGTGCACAAGAACGTACGTTTTTCAACAGCCAAATTGGACTCTCCGGCAAGAAGAACAAACCGACCAGATTCAATACCGGCATAGCCAGACACGTCCAACTCAATGTGATCCAACTGGTGTACGCTCCAATCACAAAGACGAACAAAATGCCAACCGTGAGAAATAGTTGGAAACACGTTCCAAGCATACCTCGAATCGATGTTTCAGCATATTCACTTATATAAACCGGGCATACAACGCATGAGCCACCAATGGCAATACCTAGTTTAAAGAAAATTAGTGCGTATATTATCTTGTGAGCAACAAGTGGTGACAACGTTTGTAACATGCTTTGAACAGATAGTCTATTTATCTGATGAAACTCGAGTTTGTTTATTGTTGACTTTATCGAAGAAGAAAAACAGACATGTATGAAATCAATTATCATGTACTATTCATATCAGCGGCATACTTGTTTGTTTTCATTTTTTGTATGGTGTAAACATCAAGTATGCGGGCGAGCGGTCGTGAGAGGGAGGAAGCGGACAAACAAACTCGATTTTGGGCCATTTGTAAAAACATTTTACAATGTAAACGTACCAATGAGTAATCGAGCAGCATACAGCCACATAACGTTTTGGGCGAAAACAATTAGAAGATAGCTGATAATATAGGGGACAGCAATGATGATAGCAGTCTTCTTGCGGCCAAGTTTATCGGCCAAAATTCCAGACGGTACAGCACCTGTGTGTATAAGTTAAAAAGAAGATGTAAGAAGCTAAGCAACCAAACCACGATGACTAATTTCGTAATCATTACGGAGCTTTGATTGTAAATAAGGACTGAGTTGTAAAAATGTTTAAATAATAATGGATATCCATTTTTGCACTTTTTATACATTTTATACATTTTTATTAAATTAAAAGAATTTTGCAATATAGAATTCCGCAATTGTGGCCAGTTTTCATGGTTGGATGATTTTTCGAATAGACCAAAGCCAAATTGCGGAACATACATACCAATGATTGCTCCAATTGCGAGAAAAGATGCGATCCATGTTCCTTCATCTTTTGTTATGACAATCGGTGAGTTGAAACTTTTCAGTTGATCCAAAACTGGACTTGTCCATGCTAGTCCCGTGCCAGCTGCGGCTGCGCCCAAGCAAACTAATGGAGAAAAAGACAATTTTGATAAGACCGGCTTCGTTGTCAAAGGAGATTGATTTTATTTTGTTTGGCTTTGTTTCCATCTTTTGTTTACACATAGAGAGAGAAAATTGCGTTTCTTGGTGTTAGTGATTCTTTTTCTTGATTCTGACTCAAAGTTTTTTTTACTACTATGAAACATTTTTCTTTTCGCCGAAATTTTTTTGATTGTGTTGGTGTCCGAAGAAGAATCGGTCATTTGTCAAATTCGCACCAACACAAACAAAAAAATTTCAACGAATTTTTTTTTCATAGTGCCAATTTTTTTTTTTGCCAGAATCAAGAAAAAGAATCACTAACACCAAGAAACGCGACTTTTTTTTCCTGTGTGTGCAACACAAAGTTATGCTTTTTTTTCCTACAGAAAATCGCCGATAATGCATTCGCGGTGACATCGACGACCTTCAAGATGTTTTTTTCTTCAAAATAACAACTATATATTGGTGACGTTAGTTATAATCTAGATCTGGTTTAGTGAGTAAATTGCAAAGTAAAAGGGAAAAATTCATACTAATCACTGTTGCTAGATATTGTTGGCTTTTTGTTGTCTTGCTCCCTTGTAAGGGATCGTAAAGCATTGGACGTGCGTCAGGATCATCGCCACGTTCGTTAACCGTCTGAAAAAAGAGAAGAACCAATTGATCATGAATGCGGCAAAGCAATGCAAAATATGACATAAGAAGAGATTAATATCGTTCAGTTTACACTATATTACTATATGAATTATAAATAGGGATAAGGAAAGGAATTGATCAGCACAAAAATGTGTGCGTCATTAAAGCATTAGAGTTCATTGTAAACAAGAAGAGACAACAAATTGTTAAGAATTCAAACTATACCGAAAGGACATTGAATTCGAATTCAAATTCAAATTACGTTGCTATTGCGCCTCGATGTGGTTCGTTACTACGACCGAGATATACAATATCTGTAGACTGTTGATGCGGCGCATATAGTGGATTTCGTAAGAAATTTCAAACGATTCACATTCACATGTGTGACCAAAACATCAAAACAAGCGATGTACGCCCCGCTCGTCACGAGGTGTATGTATGAAAGTCGATTTGGCTTTTTTTGATCTATTTTTAATTCAATTTTTACGTAGTTTTTGCGTTCATATGGTCTTTGTAGTTGAACAACAACATTCGATAATTTGTAGTTTTTGACCATAAAATTACCTCATTTACTATTATTAATGCGGAATTGATTAGTTTTCAATATCAGGCAGCGTTCAATTTATTACTATTGTATGAATGGCGCACAATGTGAAAATAAAATGTTGTCTTTCCGTTTTTCGTGGCTATAAAAAAATCACACGTTGAGGAATTATCCGCTCTACTCGATCCAATAATAAAATTGTATGGCGAACAAAATTGGATTAATTCCTACTGCACACACTTGAGTCATTGAGTGTGTTAGTGTGTGAAGCATGAAGGTTCCGGCAATTTTTTTTTTCGCGATTTTATCAATCTGTAAACACTTTAAATGGCAAACGAATGTGTGTCGATAGCAAAAAAGGGTACTTTTAGGTTGATCGATCGCCAAGCGCCCGTTCTGAATAGAATCACATGTCATTCCATCGAATCGAATCGCGCGCATTGAAGTGGTTAATGGTTGTGGAAACACAAATTTTTTTTGCAATGATATGATTGAGTAGTTGATGAATGCTCACTTCGACAAGCTAACGCATATGTCATCATATTGCGTCAATACGAAATATCAACGAATTCTTATCTTGTCGCCTGTTGTTCAATCGATCGTTTCGATCGATCGAGGGAAAAAAAATTACACATGAATTCAAAATCAATATTTACCAAACGTACGTAACTCTTGTATGTGTGTGCACAAAGCAAATGTTGACACAAATTTATTTGATTTAAACGCAGCCTGACAATTAATGCTAAGTGCAAGGCGATGATTTATTTTCATTGATCAATTTGAATTGATTGGGTTTAAGGCGTGATGATGGAAATGCATTCGACAGTTCACTGTTTTGCACTCGGCAAAGCAAGTGTACTGAGTCGGTGTAAATATACATATATGGGTATGTGTCATGACATTCAGAATGTCGTTTCGAATGGAACGAGTGAGATTAGCAGTACATGGAAAAACTGGTAAAGGTCAAGACTATCACAAGATTTCACTGAATACCTGCCACCATCGAGCCATTGCTTGTGTCATTTTATCCGTATCCATATTTTATTATTTTATGATCTTGTTCCAACCGTGGAAAAACTCAACAAGTATGTTAAGTACTTGAAAAAAAAGTAAATCAATTCGAATCGAATGGAATAAAGTTGAAGTTGACGACGGCGTAATCAGCCGAAGCAATTGCACGAGAAAGTTACATAAATTTTCTTTATCTCGGTCAATAACGTTTGAGTCGCCGTGCACGGACGAATAATACACGATTTTCCTTCTTTTCAACGGACGCCTCTCATATTACAATTTTTGTTTTTCTTTTTTTTCTTGTTAAGCACAAAGCCTTCAAACGATCAGAGGCACTTTACTGGATGGAAGTTGATCTCAATCACCTTCTTATCTCCAGGTCAGTGTAAAGTCCAAAAAATTTGTCAAAAAAACTGTTTTTACTGTCCAATTTCGCTGCTTTTTAATCACTTTTAAAGTACTCGAAACGATATTGATTGCACGACGGCTAGAGAAAATCTATTTGCAAATTCGTGTGAGAAATGTGAAAGGCCTGAAATATCTATCATGATCGCGCAGCTTCAATTGCTCTTACTCTCCCGCTTGTTTCTCGGCAAACGATACAAATTGAAGACGGGCTATTTTTAGGTTTGTTGTTGAAGACAACGAACGCATTACTCTCTTTCTCTCTCTCTCTCTTCTACTTGCTCATGCATAGGATAATACGAAAACGCAGTCATCTCTTAATGAAATTGCCTCGATTGAGGAATCAAATACACGTCTAAATATTTATTTGACATGCATATTCATTGATTGGGCTCTTGACTGTATCGCAACTTGCCTTAATTTTTTGTGCACCAAATGCACACACAAACATTTCATTCGTCCTAGTATGCATTTCGTTTTATGCTCTCTTTTGTCGACACTTCTCGTTTTTTCCACTGCTTGTTCGCACATTTGTTCGGCATTCTGTGCCATGCTCATGAATATGCAACGATGTACGTCAATAATATTCTGTATAGAACGATTCGTATGCGAGAAGAAGAAAAAGAAACACTGTAAGAATTGACGTACCTTTCGGTTCGCGCTCAGTGATTGGCGCACTCAAAATGTGTTTCTGCCGCACCACAATCTTGTATGCTAACCGTTTTATATATACAGCATACACTGTATCTTGGTTACTATTTCAGTTTGGATTCTATTTTTTGTTTCGTACTCTCGTTGTTTTTATCTCGTCTTTGCTTCGGTTTCGGTTTCGGTTTCGGTTCCGATCATGTCATAGCTACAAAATATTCTTTCTTATTCGTCCGAGAAGCGTCGTTATTTGCGTGCAAATTTCGGAGGAAATCACAAATATTTGGAAACAAACATTTTTTTCATCATCAAAAAAGGGAAAAAAAACCGACTGACCGATTGTGTTTGTGATGGCGACTATGGCGACAACCAACACACACATGAATTCTTGCAATTTGTTTCTTTTTCTTCGTTTTAATGTAAATAAACGATTCGAAAATACATTTAAAAATATCAAAAACCCACTCTAAGATGCTCTTAAAACGCAAAGACCCAATCGCAGCGCTCGCAGCCGATTGGCCACTCGAAACACGTTCTACAAATAATGTTTTCAATTCGATTTGCTAAATTAATTATCAACTCAATTATCACTATAGATGACAATTTTTATTACCTTCTTAGCAATATCATAAGATTGCTTCATGTTTTCCCTCGATTTGTGGGTGATTTGTGTTCACTTGACGACAAATACTGTGGCTGATTCGCACACACGCAACGCAAATTATGCAAGAATTTAAATGATAATTTCAACTTTTAGATTTTATTTGTTTGTTATCGACGAATATTCACAATAGCTCAACACATAGAATTTAAAATGGCAATGCTCAAGGACGACTTTTTAAAAACACGAAAATCTACTCTCTAATTTCGGACAAAATTGAAACTAAACATAAAATTTGGACGGAATAAAGTACAAAACAGTTTAAATGCAATAAGTAGAGTAGTGTGGCTACGTGAGAGCAGACGAAAGCAGACTAACTGTTTGGTGATGTTCATCACGGAGAGTTCGATGCTGCGTTTAAATTTCCAAATAGACATCGAAAGAGAATAACGAAATAACAGTTGTGTACATTTGAGACTGCGTTATTCTTGCACGTATTCAGATAGCGCAAGACTCACAAAAATGGTTTTATCGAATGCAAAGTGTGAGAGACGGCACAACAAGAGTAAAGAAACTGCATGCTGTGTCATTTTGGTCTCTCTTCTTTTTAAGCGCCCTTTTATGCGACGGCGACGACAACATCGAGAACGACAACGAAAACGACAACAATAAAATAAGAGTATCACATTCTATTTCTGGTTAGCGTTCGTTGCATCGTCACTTCGATTACGAAGAATTTGAAAAATTCAACAGAATATCAGAAATTGACTACGTTCAAGCCTATTTTACGTACTTTGAACTTGGCCTTCAAATTTGTCACACTCGTTTAAAATTAACGTTCCTACCGTATGATTACTTCCAAAAACATCCGGTATAACGTTCTGCGAATTTTAACACTTGATGCTGCCTATTCATATAAGTCGCATTTCGTTTTGCGTTTGGGAATTTGGTTAAAAATGTTCATAAATTCAACTTACCCTGGGCTGTGCTACAGCCGGTTTCTCTGTTCCAGTCATGTTCAGTCTTTTTTTAACTCACGTAATTTAATAACTGCGGCAAACACACCGTTTCAACAGATTGGAAAAAGAAACAAAACAAATGAAAAAAAAACGAACAAAAAAAACTAATTCACAAAAAATGCACGTCAAACATAAAAATTTGGGAACGTTGACTATTTCACGATGGCCTCCACGTTCGATGTGTAACGAACGATAATCTGATCTAAACTAAACGCTATGAACTGATGTGATTCCAGACCGAAATTAATAAATGCTCATGTCCGGAGCTCATCCAAGTGAATGCAAGAGTGAAGAGAGCAGCCAACCGCTTCGGTATCAATATTTTAATTCTATTTTATCAATAAATTGAATGTATACAACAACAAAAAAACGCCGACAGAAAACAAATAGAAAAAGTAAAACGCTTATGTATTACACACGTTACTGATAATGTATGCGATATGTGTGCGTGGTCCGAAAGCGATACGTGTCGGTTGTGAGATGTTATTCGTTGGCATAACATATACGCCATACAAGACTGCCTACGAGAGATATAAAATATTTTCGAAAAAAATACAAAAAATCCAAGTACTCATCGTTTCTATATATATATATATATGTGTGTGTGTGTGTGGATGGGTCTGTGCGCAGCCGTTTTTGTTTTCCTAACAAGATGATTACCCACTGTTACAGAATGGGCAAGAAAAATTTATTAACTGAAATCTCTTATTCCGGTTTTTTGCCTGCTTTGTGTCTTAATTTTGCAATTTGGATTAATTTACATTGATTCAACGTACGTATATTCATACCTACATTCATCCATACACTCACATATAATTCCTCGAATACGTTAACATTATGTGATTAAGTATGGGCTGGGAGCAGTGAGAGCAGATCGTACGGACTCTGCCATTATCACTTTACACTGTACAAACGTTTCGGTTATCATTCAATTTTTGTGCATTGGGTTGACTTTATTTTTGCTTGTTATTCCGCTTTTGTGCTCCGCACTCAGTCTTTGTTCACTCAAACATGAATATCAAATTACATTCCGTTCAAAGTTGAAATGGCACGAGATATCTTTTTCATTGTTCATGCTCTCACCACTTGTATTTACTATACAAACTCCTTTGCCAACGAAACCGGTTCAAATGACCGAAATATTTGAAATTAGTGTAAATAATGGCTACATTTGTAATTATTATTATATGTTGACACCGATTTGATAAATTTTGTTTAAATTTTTGTCGAAACAGATGTTTAACACGCGCACAAAAAAAAGTCTGCTCAAATTTTAGGCTATGTCGAAGTAAAGCTATTTATTATTGAGTTATTTCAGAAATAAACGACGACGAACAAACAGAATACCGACGTTTCGCTCCTCGAATTCGCTTTTATTTTATTGAACTTCATATCATCAGTACAATTTACGACCGGAAACCTAACAGTTGCTACCATGGATATTTGAAGAGAGTTTTTTTTTGCTTGAAAATTTTATTTTCTGATTAGATTACTTTGAGATAGAAAGAGAGAGAGAGAGCAAAGAAAGTAAATAAATTTGGTGATCTTCGATCATAATTGGGCTAAAACTATTCGGTTTCATTTGTGCTAAATGTAAAAACGTTTCAATTTTCGCGCAAAACGTAATCCATTCAGCCAATTCACTCATCGGTTGTCACATTCAGTTTTCGAACGAACACAGTCGTAGGTGAACCAGTATGAACTCTGAATATTTGACTATTTATTTAACACATTTTCGAACGGTTGTGATTGCTGGCAACGGCACACAACGTCTTGTTGACATGAGCTTCTTTTGCTTCGATACTTGTTTACGGAGTTCCGTCAAATTTTTCTCGGCGGCTCGTTTTCGCTGAAAAAAATAATGAAGAAGAGAAAGAAATAATGAAAAAGACGCACATTGTTCACACAATCGCATTGTTTTTCTAAAGAAACATCTTGTTTTCCATCTACATCACAACGTACAATTTACATCAAGTATGACTCGGTCTATCTATTTAAATACAGCATACAATACTTGTTTTTTTTTTTCAATTCCCTTCACATTCCATACCTCAGTTTCATGTTCCAAATTTTGTCTTGCTTGACATATTTTGTGACGCAACTCAGAAATGGTTTTGATCAACCGCTCGGCGCTAATTTGAAGATAGCCCTTTTGCCAAAAGATAAAAAAAAAATCAAGCAATTTACAAAACAATGAATTAATTTGTTTTTGTCGATGTTTTGTTGGAAGTTTACCATATTTGCTGACGGTTTGTTGGTGCAGTGCAATCTTCCGTGAATGTGGCCGTGGCCGTGTCCTGATAGAATACCATCCGGGTGACAAATTCGGGGTGGGATAGTAGGCAGCTCGATAGGTGTTGTGATTTCATGTGGATGAGCATGACTCAAGTGCCAGTTGATGTGTTCAATTTGATGGATCACCTTTGAATGTTCGTCAAACAGATCGTGACCGATATGCTCCATTTCCATAAGTTGTTTTTTCCTATCCTTATTGAACTTCGTTTTACGCGACGTTTCAAACTCTTCCAGGTCCTTCAATTCATTTCTTAACGCATTATACTTCGATTTAATTTCATAGCGTTCATTTAGCTGCGCGTTTATATCGTTCAATAATTTTATCTCTGCGTTGGAAAAAAAAATGGATAATGAAAAATCTTTCATATATTATTTATATTTTATCACACATGTAAACTGGATAGATTTCGAAAGAATTTATTTTTCTTTTTTACAAAAAAAGAATTTTTAATCACACGAACTTTGCTGATTTTGTTGGACGAGATTTTCAATTTCCTCAAAACTATTCACCGATACCATTGCGCACAGTTACTTCGAAACACTTCGATCGAATGAGTAGTTTGGCCTCGTTGCTCGACAAACAAGGTGAAACAGGAGAAGGAAATCCGAGGGAAACAAAGGATACTCAAAATTTCATTGCGACAAATAACATGAGCAATGAATCAAAATTGCTTTCGCATAAAATATAGGTGGATTAAGGTTTTAACGGTGTTTCGAGTTGGGCTGGCTTCTGTTCATGTTGTACATATATTCTCTATGCACCCCTTCTAACAAAAAAAAATAGCTCCATGACAAAGAACATGCAAAATCATTCCATTTAAACACGTTATTCGCATTTCACTGCCTATTTTTAGAACTATCTACTTAAATATTACGGAAAATACGGATTTCATGCAATAGCATTTGGTTTTGATTTCCCTTTATCTATTTGCCAGCGATAGAGCTGTTTTGTAGGGAGTCAAACAAGTGTGTGACATGGCATTTCGAACATTGCCGTCGACTACATGCTGAAATCGAATAGTAGCGCCCTGTTGTTCAACCGAAAATAATTCCCTTTTTCAAAAAAATAAATATTAAAATACAAACTTTTTGATGTCAATCAACGACGTATCAGAATACATGACAATAGCTTTGCCATCGTATTTTTGGTTAGCATTGCATGTGATTATATACAGTCATTCAAACTTATTCCACGTGGAAACTTATTTAAACCAATAAATTAGTAAGCTCAATTGGTTTCAACCGAATTCCAAGCAGCATATCGGAATTTCAAACGTGAATCGACACTGGAATTGAAAACACAATGGATTTTCTTCGAATTCGGTTTGATTCACAACAAAAGATAGCGAGAAATATTCTTTGTTATCGCTATACAAATAGGAAGAAAGTCATCGACTTACGGAATTTATGATGTCATTTGCTACCTAACTACCATCGAACATGCGAATCTGTGTAATCGGTTCGATCCGGCAATTGTGTCAGAACGCAGAAAATCAATAATAAATACCAATCAAAAGAATGTTTGGTTTTGCTTGACGTCTTCGGCGAACAGTGTGTGTTATTCAACACAATAGCTAGTGAATGGGTACTTAGCTGAGCAATGCTGCCTCAAAATTACATGAGTCAAGAAAAATATACCCACTTTTTTCTGCTTTCTATACAATATTGATTTATTTAAATTCAATTGAATCGGTACAATTGGAAAACATTGGTTGAAAATGGAACATTTCAAAAACAGGGCGAATTGTGTTTTTATATTGTTGTTGTGATTTCAGTAGTCAACTAACTTCCTTGGCCGATCATTGTTTCGTCGGCGCTCCGTTGACTTGCTCCTACGTCGATAGTCTTTCGATGTTGAACGTCTCTTGCTACGTTCACGGCTTCTTCGATGTCTGGAACTATCGCGGCTGTGCCGTCGATACGAATTTTTACCGCGTTCTCTTCTCCTTGATTCATACGATCTGGAACGAGAGTGACATGAACGACTGCGTGAACGATACCTTGATCTTTGACGTGTCTCAGTTCGATTGTTTGCTGAACTATGGCTGCTCGACGCGACTGAGCCATCGCTCTTGTCACTCTCCCCGCCGGGGGAACCGTATTTGTGGCGCAATTCGCGTTGTCTACAAATTAAAATTAAAGTTATTATTAGAAATGTGAGCCCGTAATGGTTGTAATCAAATGGTGAGAAGTAAGAGATATGAAGTCGATTTCATTACCTTCGTCTTAGTCTGAGAGCCATTTCTCGCATTTCATCGTCACGCTCTTGTTGTTGCTGAATTTGCCGCTCATTCTTTTCGATTTCAGCCATTTTATCAGCTTTATCTGCAAATATTCCAATGAAAATCGATAAATAATATGAACTTTGGTATTTGATAAGTATCTCAACGATATACATACATTGCTTGTTCAATAAAATTTGCATTTTCTTCTTCAGTCGATCACGTGGATTCAATGCGGGTCTCGATGCAGCGCCAGACGATGTTGAATCCTGCAAAATATAAAGCACTTTTAGTTTTATCGAATGTGAAGAAACGCACACGCAATAAGAGAACATATAAACAGGAACAAAAGCAAACACGTTTCAATAGACAATTCACGGGGTAGTTTCTGTTTCATAAACTAACATTGAGGCTTGTTCGGTTTTCCGTACACTGAACAATTTGAGTTAAATATTGGTTTAAATGTATTATAACATGCAGGGGATGAATGCATTCTAGGAAGGCTGTTACCACATTTAAAGCACAATCGGAATTGGCATCATCTGTTCAGTGTTGCATGTATTTCCATATGAATTTGAATATGAATCAAAGTCTACGGCAATGAACTGATGAATTGTGCTCAAACAATAATGACTGTGTGTTTTTTTTTCTGTGTAAATTCATGTCTTTTGTGCGACCAATAAAATCTGTTTTATTTTCAGTTCAATAATTGGCGTTGGGAAAAATGAAAGTGAATTATTCTTACTGACTTTGGTTTGGATGATTGCTGCTTTACCAAGATTTATATTTTTAACAGTAGATGACGTTGAATCAGATCTAAAAAGAAAACAGGAAAAAAAACACACTCGATAAATAAAAAATGGTTTTTATCATATAAGTATATAGAGCCAATTATATTCTTTATGTTCTTACTTCGACTTTCCGGTCGATTCGGGTTCTTCGAAGAGCTCAGCCTCCGACGAAGAACTTTGACTGTCTCGTTTTCGACCGTAATATTTCTTAATGGGAACTTGCACTTCAGGCAATTTTGGCTCCTCTCTAATTACAGGCAGCGCTGATGGAGGTATTTCGATTGGTGTTGGATTAATAGGTGCTATTATTGTTGGTTTTTGATTTGAAGGCGTTGATTTTTCAACTATTCGAACTGGCTTTTCTGGTTCCTTGGCTGCTTAGAAATGTTTACAATTTAAAGAATTGTACTGATCGAAAAATTCGAGAAAAAAAAGAAATTGTGTTTTCAGCGGAGCTGCGACTTACTTTGCGGTTTTGAATCTAAAATGGGTTTTTCTCGTCCCAAAGACTTTGAGCGTGCTTTTGTGGTTACTATGCGCGGTGGTGAAGGTCTCGTGGAACTGCTGCTACTCTTGGATGTTGACGAGCTCGACGATGAGCTGGACGACAATGAGCGATGCAGTCGGTTTCGTCTTTTAAAATCAATATTTACTTGTTAATATTGGGAAAAAAAAAATAATTTCGAATATTGTCCATGGCAAACAAACCTTTTCGATGATGAGGAAGTGGATGAAGACGAAGACGTCGAATAACGTCGGCGATGGCGGTCTCGCGAATGAGAACGACTTCTATGATATGTTCGGTGCCTTCTTGACGATGAACGTGATTGCGAACGTCGATACCTCCTCGCTGTTTGCGTTGACCTGAAGTTCCGATGATATGATGATTTCGAAGGTGAACGAGATCGACTCTTCGTGTGTCCACGCCTTTGATATGCTAATGGTTTCCTTGGCGATTTTGGTTGATCGTTCAAATGTTTTAGTTTTTCTAGATTTTGTTTAACTTTATCAGCATATGATACGGTTTCGCCGCTGGCGATTTTCGCTGCATTTGCAAGACGGTTAGCCACCAGTTCACTGCCCAATGTGCCCTTGGCCGTTTTATTGAAGTTTATCGATATTTTCGAGTGTGAAGTCAATTCATCCTCTCCGCCGAAAGATGTGATGTACGTAATCTGAAATGAACAAAAAATGCGTTTCAATTCTGAAATAAAATCTTAATTTCGCCGCAATTCAATCATACTTTTCCGGAATTTTCAGGTGTTGGTGATCGCGAGTCGGAATCATTCTTATCTTCGGCTACGAGCTTAGCAGATTCTTCTTTCGCCGCATAGCTTGGCGGGCTGATTGTTTGACGGCCTGCAAAACGTTTCTCTCTCTGTGCACGTCTTTCTCGCCGACTTTTGCGTCCGCATAAAATGATTTTTTCTTGCTCTTCCTCACGCGCCATTCGCAACGATTCCGCTTCATCGGCATCTTTGGTGAGGAATGAATAAAAGTCGTTACTATGCATTCCATATGAACGTCCATATCCATTCAATTCGTGCGCCTGTTGCGTGTCAATTTTATTTATATCGATTGAAACATCAACATCGATATCGGAATCGGATTCATCCTGCGCTGAATTACCACCGGCAGCACTGGCAATTATACTAGCCGAATTGAAGCCACTTTGATTTTGATCGGCTATATCGTCCTGATTGTATGTATAGCCAATAGCGACACCACCACTGTTAGTGCTATTGCTTTTCTTTTTTGCTTTTTCCAATTCCAATTGCTGGGCATTCACGCCGTACTGCTCTTCCAGGTGCAACTGATGCAAATATTTGTCTTCATTTATTCCGAGAAAATCATTTTGTGCTAAAATCCGAAAACTCTCATAGTTGCATTGGCGCTCCTCTTGGCTGGGTTCATCTGGTTCTAATTTTGTTAACGGGGGAATGTAATCTAAATGCGCACGTACGTCAAATCGATCAATCAAATTATCTGTGTGTCCTTGCCAAGGCATCCTGTAAACGCAAACACACCACGTCTTATAAAAAGCTATTCAATGGTTCATTATGGCTATTTGAAATCCAAAAGGGAATTTCATTGCCCACAATGTGAGCGAAATATGACTTGCATGATGGCTGGACTCTCGCCGGCCGCAGCAACAGCGGGATCAAGATGAATTTTACATCGACGGCCATGGATTTGCATAAATTGCGTTGGATCGGCTTTCTACAATGAAACAACAAAATCAACAGGCATCTCTTTTAGTAACATGAAAAGAGTAATTGTCCCATTGGATAGATTTTCACATTCATTGCACTAATTTCACTCACGATTTTTTCATAAAAATCTTGACGACGTTCAGCGCGCTTGCGATAGTCTACAAGCATACCACGTATCTTACGCTCCTGTTTCCTGTTGAAGACAAACAAAAAAGATGATGAACCAGACATGTAAATAGAACACATTACTTTATTGTTACATTTCACATTTATAGCTACGTACCTTGCTTCTGCCCACATTTTTGCGCTTATCCGAAAAAAAGTAAAGAGAATTTATTTTAAAATATTGATATACGGATTCGGTTATTTGATTGGATTTTTTCTAATTTTGGTCATCATCATTGTTGCGATTAGTCTTTTTGACAGACTGAAAATGGTGTGTGAGTGTGACTTCAAAAAAAAATTGATGTTTCTTCTTCAGTTGATGCATCTGCAACAGCGCCTCTGGTGGTCGGAATCGTTTTTAACCACACTTCAACCACTGTCCGCTGTGACATTTGCGATGTCAAGCAAATTACTACGAAGCGTGAGATTGTTTACACATTACCGGTCTTTTCTGCCGCAAACATTTATTATAGCACAAATTATTTAATTTCAATTTACGGTATCTATTTTATTAAATTGTTCATAACGTGTATTTTGTAATTAAAAAACATGAAAAATGGTTGAAAATATAAAGTAAATATTGTTGATGTAACTGCTTTCAAACACAATTGACGAACTACCGATCTTCACCAGGTGGTAGCGGTTGATTTTGTTGTTGTTGCGTCGAATCGGAACTTTTTGCTGCATCATCTCGTTCTTTTTTAATATTTTCCAATGGAATCATTCCAAGATTCTCTGGCGCTTCCTATTGATACAAATAAAAGAAATGTTTAAAGCCGATAGAAAAATGTCTTTTTTTTTTTCATTTATTGTTACCGTAATGAAAACATCTTCTGTTTTGCCGAGTAAAACATCCATGACCATTTTTGAAACGGGTACATTTTGTTTTTCAATAACTTCATTAGCATGCTCGAGTAGAGGTTGTCGCAGTTCTGGGCACTGGTTCAAAGCGTCTCTCAGTTGGGCCGGTGGCAATGAGAGGAGTACGGGAAAACTCGCTGGTTTCAGTCGTTGACAACATTTCAAAAATCCTTCCCAAACGACCTTTTGCTTCCACACTTGCTTCGGTATGAGGCGTTGCAATAGATTGCTCACGAAATTACTGAGTTTCGGGTATAACGAGAGCGACTGAAGAATTGTTCGCATCAAAAGTGTTGGCAATGGTGTAATATCGACGAGCTGTTGCAAAACAATGGCTAACACATCTTGAGTATAACGCTCTTTTCGATCTAAGCATAGTGAAGTCGCTTTGACCACCAATTTTAGTTCAACCTTGGCCGGATCAAGTGTGTGCAATGCAACAAGCAGTTCACTCGGCATCATGGGTAGATTTTTAATGTGTTCAAATTCAGGGCCAATGGCCAACAATCGATTGAATACTTCTTTCACAACGACCGGATTCAAGCGCAACACTTTCGGAAGCATGGTAAGGATTTCTTGTTTCGTCAATCCTGCAACTATTGGAATCAATAGGCGAACATCAGACACTTTGTTATGATAAAGATCACGTACACGACGAACTAATTCTGGATGAAGTGGCATTCGCTCGGTGAGAATGTAAATAATTCGAGTTATGAGCGTTTCAGTTCCCTTAACACCATCTTCAATCATTTTCAAAATTTGCGGATTTTCTGCGCCCATTTTTTTAATGGCAACATCAATGGATCGCAATATCGTTCTTTTCATGTCTGGCGACGTCTTCACATAAATGTCGCACAAATTCGTCAAAAGTTTGTCGTTGTTTTGCAAAACGTGTAGAAATAATGACAAACATATTTTCGATAATGACTCAGTCCACACAACAGCCGTTTCGGTTCTTCCGTAATCATTGTTGAATACCTCATTCGGCGGTGTCTCTTTCTCCAAGTAGTTGAGCCAACGAAGCGCAAACTCTTCAATTTCATCGCGACACAGTTTGTGCTGTGCGTAGATGCTCATCAAGTTCTGTTGCGCCTTTTCACGCAGATCGTAATTTTCATGCACCGAAAAACGAAGCAAAACATTCAGAAATCGCATCCGCTTTGGGGGTCGTGACACAGCCAAATCGCGTACAATTTCCATTGCACACCTGGACAAACTGGCAACTTCGCAGCTGCATACCAGATTCGTAAATGCATCCTCTGATATAAATGGTGCTCCCAAATAGATGCGTCGAATGTACTTTTCTTGATCGAATTTCTCGTTGTCGGTTCCCAGAACGGTCGAAATCAAATCGCCAAGCAACTTATTGTATGCGTAGTCGGGCTTTTTTTCACTTTTGATGTATGAATGCCGGGTGAAACCTTGGAACAAACTGTACTCTTCAAATAACCACATCTCAGCCAGATCGAACCGATTCACAAGATCTTCCTTGACATATTTCAAGATGGTGTCCCTCACATCGGGTGTGAATGTTGCGGCCAAAATGGTTAGAATCCGTTTCCTTTGATTTGTTATGCCTCCGGCCGCGCAGCGTTTCTCTGCATTAAGTATGCGAGTGACGGATTGCAACAATAGTACCTCTTTCTTTGCACGAGGCAGTGGCTTTGTAATTTCTTCCAACTTTAACGCTTTCGCTTTTTGCTTCAATCTCGGAATAATCGCCTGTTCATTTTTCGCTCTTTCGATAGTCTCGCGCAACTTTTTCGTGGCTTCCTCTTTTCGTTGCTCGGGCGTGGCCGAACTATCTTCGAAGTCGTCGTCGATGCTCATTGCCTCGTCTATTTGAATTGGATCTTTTCGGATGCCCATTAAAATTCGACGCTCTTCCTCAGGACTACTTTTTATGCGCATCGGTGGATCTTTGGATATTTCAGCAGCGCCTGGGCCCAATCGTTCGGCTGTCATCAATTCAGCGAGTTGTTTAGAGATTTTCTGGGTTCGTTGTTGTATGGTAAGGCTGGGATCAGCCACGTAATTGCGCAAAAAATGGGCTGGCATTTCATCGGGCAAATTCTGCATCGACTCCATAACTAAATCAGCAACGACTTCCTTTGATTTCAGGTGATCCATTAGGAAGGATTCGTTTAATTTGTTCGAACGACGCTTTTGTTCCTCAACTTCAAATTGATCGATTTCCATTTCGCGTCGCACTGGTTTCTCAATTTTTTCCACTTTAATACGTTTGGCAGCACTTTCAGCTGCACTTTCCAAAGCCCGTTTCGCACGACGCGCTTGCTCTTTTTTATCCAACTTCGGAATGGCTTTCTGAATTTCCGAATTTGTGGCGCCCAAATCGACTAAAATATGCGATATTGTCGATTGCATTTCGAAGGCTGACGGTTGCTTGAGTATATTTAGCAATTGCATTTTCAGATGCTTTCGCACCGATATCATTTGTGAGTCAGTCAAAGTGGGCGGTAAATTGGAGTGGAGATTTTTAAGGGCTTGTATCACTGGCTGTAGAAATGTTGGCCGCATTTTGGCTATCGTACACAATGTACCGGTGCATGCGATTAAATTGACTGATGAAATATGTGATGCGGCGTGAAATTTCAATAGAGCTTCAAAAATACTAACTGCTTCATCTTCAAGTTTGCGACGTCGAACGATTTTCATTGTCAATGGGATGTTATCGAGAGAAAAATCATTTTCTCGTTTCATACTGTCTTCGTCAGTATACGTCTGCAGAATAACAACACCTTCAAGGAATTTAATGGCATTGGTTCGAACTCCATCGTTTATGTGATCAATCATATCGACAATTTCGGCCTTCATAATACAGATTGTGTTCCATGATTGTTCTGTTTCCTCTGATATGTCGCCCAATGTACAAATCCATTGCAGAAAATTCTTGTAAACGGCGGCTAATCCTTGAATTACACGTTTTATCACTTGTGGTGATTGGTCACGCAGTAAACCGGCCAAAACGCTTATCGTTCGTGGTACAAAACTAATGTGTGTTTTACTGGAACAAATGATTCAATTCAATTAATATTGATTTCATGGGGTGGTTAGGTTTATAGGTTCGCCACTTACGATATCTCTTCGATGAATCCGACGACACAACGCCGTACTTCCTGCACGGGATCATGACTAAATGCAAGAATATTCTCTAAGAATTCTTCCAACAATTCCTCATCTGAATGAATAATCAACTCTTGAATCTTTTTTATGGCTTCACATCTTTCAGCAGGCTTTTTGCCACCTTCGCTACATTCGTTTAGCCAATCGATAATCTGAATCAAACAAAATGTTGAATTAGTCGAATGAATGCAAACAATTGTACGTTTTTGGTGAATCAGCAAAAATACACTTGTTCCATCCACATCATATATATATATACATACATTGTTTCGGGCACTGGCGATCTTTTCATTGATAAACAATGATGCTGTCTCTTGTGAAGCGGGTGTTGATGCGAATAAACTGGTCATTTCTGCTTCTGCACACTTTTGTGCGGCAAATTACAAACTGCCTTTTGGGATTTCAGTTGAATTAGCGTCGACGAGATTTATTGTAGTGTTTTTCTTTTCAATTTTTAATGAACAATTTTAGTTTAAAAAGTGCTTTCGATTGACAATCAAACTATTTCACATCGACGATTGGCTCCAAAATGCACTCGTCTGTCAAAGTTCGGCGACAATGTATTATTACAGTGACGATTTATCGATTGGTAGCACTGTTCCCTCAGAATGACATTTCAATACATGTGATATGAAGTGCACTGACATTTGCTCAAATAATGGAATGCCGCCAAATTTGAAAATTAACGAGAAAACTCAATTTGAAATTGAAATTGTTATTTGATTCGTCTTTCATGTTCTTCATTTTAAATACGATTTCATTCATGTGCCATTTCCACGGTTTCAATAGTTATGCCACAATAGTGAACTGAAACGAAGATTGTATTTTGAATATCGATGGTGTTGTTTCGTTAGCTTCCCTATTGAAAAAAAAAAAAATCGGCGTCAAGAGACTTTTCCAATTGCAAACTTTCCAAGAAAGTTCCGTTCAAACAAATTCTCGACATCAATTACAGTTGTAATGTATTGTTACAATTCACGAATAGACGATTTTTAATAAGATTTGTTCATTTTTAATTAAAGATGTGGAACTATTGTGTGATCCCATGAATGGAAATGATCAATTAAGCGAAGACAAAAATGATAGAGGAAAATGAGCGTCCATTAAAATAATGATAACGATAAATAAAAGCGGATTGTCAATTGTGTAACGACATAATGAACAGAGAAATTCCATAATTGAGACGCAGAAAACAATGTCGAGACGGGAAATGTAAGATAGAGAAATGTTCCACAAACAAGTAATTACGATAAGTGAACATTACAAAGGAAATGAATCTAAAAATGTGGAGAAAATTCTTGAAACGCACGGCAAGAAAAACCATTGCCGCTAATAATGGGGCCAATCGAAGTGAGCATGCAAAGACTCATGCCACAAAGATTTGAACTAAGAAAGTATCGAAATTGTATAAAAAGTATAACAAACGTGCACACACAGGCAACGTACATGATGCGAACCAACGCGATATACGAGCAATAAAAACGTAAAAAAAAAAAACGGTTGGGGAAATTGGCAAAAAGGGAATGAGCGAGTGTTAGTGTTATGAAAGAAGGAAAAAAAGATGATAAATGTTTTGATCGTGACTTCATACCCGCGTTGACTCGAGAACGCAGATACGCATAAGATTCATTTCAAGGTCTGCTTCGATTGCCCGCTCCGGTCGTTGTATACTTATAAATGCTCTAGCTGTTCGCGTGATGTCGAACGTAGATTCTTATTTATGTATAAAAAAAGACACATATATGTGTGTTTTTCTGCTTTCTTTTCAATTTTAATATGCTGATGTGTATACACAATACAATCAATCTAACCGTTTTACGCAAAGCGTATTCATTTGAGAAATGTTCAATGTGTAGGAGAGTTACGTGTCTCTAACTCGTTAATATTGCCATTCGGATATATATACATTATACATATACCTATATGTTGTTTGCATGTGATGGTGGATTTTTGCTTTCGTATGAGCACGGTGTTCGTGTTTCTTTTGCTTTCTTCGATTTCTGCTTCCAACGAATTGAACATACAAATGAGTGTGAGTCGTTGCCGCCGATTCGATTTCGCTGTACAACAGTTAAACGCGACGTGCATTACACATCCACCTCGAATCCAAAGTCGAACGAATAATAATCAGAAGAAAATAAATATCCGACCTCACCAACAGCCCAAAACAACGAACGACAACACATTCAATTGTTGACGAGGAAAGGAACAGAGAAAGAGAGAAAGACGATGGAAAATCGTGAATAATAAACACGTAGTCGAATTCATACGTGGATCCCTTGTTGTGTGTTTGTCACCACATTGATTTTGTCGCTGTTAACATCGCCCATTTAACCGCCTTCATCTGCATAAGCGCTATCGCGTCGACTATTTTTGTCAGTGCCAATTGAAATGAAAGAACAACAACAACAAATAATCAAACATATACTCACACATGATTTCATTGTATGCATGACTCAACCACTCATCGTATGGCCAACAACGACAACGACTACGAAAAATGCCGAATAGAAAAAAATAATCAAAACAAAGCGACAAAAAGTGTTTTCAGGCACTTAATATGAATGGCAGTGCGAATCGAGAATTGAACGAATTGAAAAATGAAAAGAAAGAGTCCAACAAAAAAAATCAGCAAAAAATGTTGGCATAGAGTCGTCGCTTTTTAATTGACGTCTAACACGTCGAAGCAAGCGGAGAAAATTTAAAAATGAGCGACTAACTAGATATTGCTATGCATTTGTATCGAAACAAAAAATAAAATGAAAAGGAAGAAGAGAAAAAAAACTGAAAATAAAATGAGTGCTGAAAAAAACGGCTCAATTCGCAACATACAATGAATAGAGCACACAAACACTCACACACAGTGACTGAGCCAGTAATCAAGAATGAAGCGAAAAAACAGGAGAAAAACGACATAAATAAAACGAACGACGACTTTAGCATATTTAAAAGCCTCAATCCGAAAAAGTTACGACGACTGCGACGACTGCGACGACGACGGCGACCAACAACAACGTGATCGCGACAGCATAAGGACTGATGGTTTTAGATTTTAATGACGACGATGACGATGACGATTGACTATATACTGTATGCTATATGCATTCGTAGAAAACATTTGTCGTGTACTCATTATTATTCTTTGCGATATTCGAACAGTGCACGTAGTCGAAGCTACTAGGTTCGTTTACTTCGGCACACATGAAATCATATAAACACATACACACTCACTCACTCACACGTAATGAAATGATGTGTCTTTGCCGGTCGACCGGTTTGATTTGCTGCTCGTTTCATGTGCAAAACTAAAATTATAATGTTTTTCTTTTTCTTCGTTTCTTTTTCGGTTTTTTTCTGTTCGAAAATTATGATTTTGGTCTCTCTCTCTCTCTCTCTCTCTCTCTCTCTCTCTCTCTCTCTCTCTCAACATTAAGCAATATAAATGTTGGTATTGCGCGCCTCATCAACGCAGGATATATCACGCATTATACACGTTTGGGTCCTACCAATTTTTTTTTACATCAAAATATTATCGTTTCACCAGCGCTGGTGTTGCTAGATTTTGTCAACACTCGGGTTTGCCAATGGATCACTTCCAATGTTAGTTGTTGGTTGATTCGATGGTTGCTGTTTAGAAAATCTATGCACGCACTCGATGCCACCACGCATATGTGCACTGAATTCGATAATGAAGGTGAACACAACGAGAGACAAAGTAGACGAATGAAGCGAAAAGTGATCGCACGTAAAACGGAGAAAAAGGACGGTATTGGAAAGGAGAGGCAAGGAAAGGAACAAAAAGTGCACGAAACAACACGTAATAGAATGGCGCGCACGTACAAAACGTATAAAAGTACATCTGCATGAGTTGGTGAGCAACACGAACCAAATAAAAATAAATATTTGAAAAAAAAACTCGAATGAGAACGAGAGAGAGAGAGAGAGAGAGCGAGCGAGAGAAAAAAGAGAGGAGAAAGAAAAAACGACGAATGAAACGGAAAATCGCATGTATTTTGTTAATGAAAACGGTAGTCGCATTTCAGCCCAGTACTCATTTGTTCAGTACACGACTGGCATATAATATCGATATGCCGATGAATTGTGTGTTTGGTTGATTTTTCGTGACCAGTAAAATGAAAGAGAGAGGAACAGAAACAAAAACAGCACACAGCACGGAAATAACCAAGAAGAAACAAGAGCGTTCATTGCAAAAGAATAAATGGAAAAATTTTCGTTTTCCAGAAATTGACAAACAATGGACTCGGACATTTCACATTCAGCACACGCAAATATGGAATGAGAAACAGGCCCGAAGACACATCAACAAAACAACGGTTTCGTTGCATTAATTTAAACGATGAAAAGAACAACGAATGTTGAGTGTTCGCATCAGAGCATGCTTTATATGTGAAAACCAGAAGAAGAAAAGTAAGGACGAAAACAATGAACGAAATGTTGTTTCAATTCTGTTCAAAGGAAAAAAAATGTTATTCGGTCAATATCTGGATTGGCAATTTGACTTTCAGCGAACATACAACCAGAAAAAAATAATAATTCCGCTTCAATCATGTTTTTGATCGAAAAGAACATTTCGGCTTCGTTCAGCATTTTCTTCGATGTGCATGAGTACGTACGTGTGTATACGATATACGTGCACGCAACTCACTCGCCTGTAACGGGCAGAGCATTTCATGTCTGGTTGTTACCACCAAGCATTACAATCGAACCATAAATAAATATAGACCAAAATAAACTCAAAAAGAACCATGCAAAACATACTAACCACAAAAGAAATGATTAAGCAAAGCGAAGAAAAAGAAATGATACGTAGTTCTGCTGTGCACGCATGAACAAAACCACACAAACGAAGAAAAGTGCATTTCATTTAACAAATACACCGAAAATTCGAATGCGCTCTCGTCTCTTTAGCGATTTTCACTCGGACTAAAAACGAACAAATAACAGCGGCGGTTGCAGCCAACAACAACAAAACACATGTTTTGATTTGGCAACGATGCTCACAAGAATGTTATGATGATGTGAATTTGTATACATACAACTATTTTATCGAGTTGCATATACTTTATGCGGCTTTAGCGCTTTAAATGTACTGTACGTGCTTCTTTTTTTGTTCGAGAGTGGCGTCTCTTTCTCTCCGTGTTCGTATCTATCTATGTGTGTGTGTGTGTATGTCTATGTGTGAGTCGCTCAATCCGAAGGCAATGTGAAAAGAGGAAAACACGTAACAAAACGGTTTTTTTCCCTATGAGCACACGCTCGCCTCGTCAGATCGTATGCTTGTGTATTGTCGACGAACATATTGTCGTGTCGACTCAGTTTTTCGGAAAAAAGAAGTTAAAAAAAAAACATGTGTCTTTCCGCTTCAACACATACCAATGGCGATGGATCTGTGTGAAAGCATATGCACTGTAGTGACTCGCATACACACACACACAAACTTTGTCAATTCACTTGACTTCAGTTCGTTTGCCGTTGCTGCTGTTGTATTCTTCTGTTCTGTTTTGCACTGAACTGCATCCATTCAGCTCTTTTTAAATACCCGCTCCAAGTAGTCCACATCTTTCGTATTCGAATGTGTTTAGTATGTATGTTCGGAGTTTTCAATCCACATTTTCATAAATATAATGGCTCTCTATATATCGACGAGACATTTTGCTTCGGATCATTTTTGCCAAGTACAGTAAACACTCTGTTGTTGGACACTTTTTTCGGTCTCACATCAATCAATTAATTCGATGAAAGACTGGGCAATTAATTGACTCAAAAATAATCACCAAATAAAAAGCATTTCAAGAAAACTCGTTACAAATGACAACAGCAAAAGTTTAGAAATCTCAAAACACATTCCGAGCATCACAGGCCATTTTACACAGCGATTTCTATCTCGAGCTGTTGGTTCAACGTGTATTGATCATTGGCAGAACGAAAATAAAAAGTGCAACAGTGCAATGCATCAAACTTGTTCTGTTTCTTTGAGAACCGGTTTCGAAATGTTTGGCTTGAATTGAATTTTCGCTATATTTTTCATTCTGTATTAATCCCATAATGCGCTCCACGTCAATTTGCGAACACGATTCAACACACAGTGGAGCTGTGCACACAGCAACAATATGGTATATTTGAAATTAATGAATTAACGCATAAAATAATTCTATTTGGTATACAAGAGCTCAAATGAGCAACGGACTGGCTGGCGATAGAATATTATGATGTTGCGCGTGCGAGCGGACGAGTGAGTGTTTCTCACTTGCTGTTGCCAACACTTATATTCATCGTGTAATTTGAATACCACCACTGCACCACAACGTCATGTACTTGTAGCGATGAATTAATAGCCTATATAATTTGTCGAGGGACTTTTTTTTGTACTCATTCGGTTCTCACTATCTAAAACTGTGACTGTTCATAATATTCTTTGAAATTGCATGTACAATCTGTCTTATCTGCATGCCTGCGTGAAATTTTATCATTCACCGTACGTTTCACTATCATTTGCTGGATTATTTCACGCTGTGCGATCTATGTTTGCGTGTCGATGTTGTTATTGTTTCTTTTCTTCTGCGGTTTTTTAAAGCAGAAAAATTGTCTATCGATCCATGTAAGAATGAACAGCAGCAACAACAACAACAAATCCGACACAGTCATTTGTTTTCGATGCGTTCGTGTGCGAATTGCAGTCATTTTTCACTTGCTAATTTTTTTTTCTGTGAACAACTTAAGTTGTTTATACTTGATGAGATCATACATTATTCAATGTAGATTATGCTTGCACATTATTCTCTCGTAGCTATTTCATCGTCTTTTGATTCACAAAACAAACTTGCAGCAGAAAAAAATGTTGCTATTTTCAGAGCAAGCAATGGTTTTTAATGAATTTTTTTAGACCAGAAACAATTCCATAGATAATGGAATGCGTACTCAAAGAAAATCATGCTCGAGAATGCGGCAATCGTCCGTTTAACCTAGTTATTATCAGCGAGGGTAAAAAAATACTCATTTTTAGCTATTTTCTGTTATCAGTTACAAAATCGCCAAAAAAAAAATGTTCCAGAAAGCGCGGACAATGTGCCTGCCATGTTCGCATCAGTTTTTAATCAGTTCGCATTACGAAATACATAAGCAATGTGTGCAAAAGTTATGAGCCGAACAATTTGTTATATGGGTGTGCTACATATGTGTGATAAACGATAATAAGTAACGAATGATGAAGCAGACATCGAATATAGTAGAGCGCGGCGAATATACACGAAATGAACGAGAATTGAGTGCGAAAAATATATAAAGAAGTCATAACAAAAACAGCCAATTTATTCCATTGAGATAAGCGGTCGCGGTGAATGTGGTGCTGATTACGCGAATGTGTAATGCTTTCTGATAACCAACTTTTTATACATACACAGGAAAGAATGTTTGTTCCAAAAGGAAAAAATAAGTTGAGTATGTCAAAAAAAAAACTGCTGATTGTTTGAACAATATTTACTCAACTCATATGGTACACATGCTTTCCCGGGGAAAAGCTATTATCAGCTCGGCGGAATAAACAAAGTGTTAGGAGCCTCTAATAATAACTCACCCGAAGTGTTTTACTTCTGCTTGGAATTGACTGATATGAGTAATTTTGAAGTGAGTAATTGAGGCACCAACAATTGTGTTGCATGTTAATCGACAACATTGTCTTTATCGCCATTTTTTATTCGTTTTGCCGAATGATTGGTGTGTGATGACGATAATTCAGTTGGACTGATAAAACTTCTTTCGGAATCTTATGATTTGGTCACCTTTTTCTTGATAAGATGAGATAATCGTTATCACCCATTTTTCAACCGGTATGTCATTCAACGTGCTCTAGAATATGGATGAAAATTTCTCCTGAAATTCTTATGATTTCGTCAGAAATATTTTTTTTGTAAAATTGTATTCCTTGAAATTTGATTGTGTTCCTTGAAATTATTGCCTTTGCTTCCTACGGAATTTGAACCAGACGAGAAAAAAAATCGATCGTTTAAACTCCTCGTATGCCAGTTTACATTCCACTTTCCTCCAAACAATTCGTTATCTTATCGCATTGTTTTCATTATAACATTGAGTCGGTAAACACAAATACACATGCAAAGCTGGAAAGGCGGCCAGTTCAACGGCGCATTCTGAATGTTTTCACTTCATATGTATCGTTATCAGTGTCAAACAACTTAATTTTTTTTTTGCCGCTTATCGCTCAAACAAACATTTTTTTTCTTCAAAAAAAGGCAAGCAGTATCACGCAAAAAAAAAACGAAGTACAAACCACGTACAAAGGCGAGCATTTAAATGTGATAAGGCTAAGATTTGATGCCGGTTTGCTCAGCCAAATGCCGATATGAAGAACGATAACAAACACTATGAAATGAGATCATTGATGTGGTTGCCTCAACTCAAACGACCCGATGCATGCGCTTCCAGGCCAAAAAAAAGGAGTGCGCGTGTAATTAAATAAACATGCGACAACTTACATAACCGTCAAATATTCACGCACATCTTGTATTCGTGGGGTGCGCGCATTACTATCATCCTAAGTGAGTCCTAAAGTGAATGCTACGATTAAAATATTGTATTTTTTTGTCATATACACGCTGTAGTCTAATCGCATGCAGACGCTTTTTTTGCGCCGTACTCTTCGTATCGTTTTGTTTCAACAACAAAGCTATCATTTCACTGATTAGCCCATTTCCAAGTGCTACCACTGCTGTTGCCCATAGTACAATTTCATTTTTGTGGTGATTAACATTTTGTGAAAGATGCAAAATTTCTTGGATATGGTTTCTCTCTCTCTCTCTATTTTCCGTTCAATTGATAATTTTGTTTCTAATCACATTGAATTTTTATTCACGAAGAATTGAAGTTTCTGTTTATATTTTTGATGAAAAACAAATCCGCTGATTTTTGTGTTGGACTTTCCAGCGATATTTTAGTCATTTACAACGAGAAATTATTCGATTCACTCGCTATCACTAGAAATATGTGTTTTTTTTTTACTTCTATAAAGCGCGACAATGCGGTGACGAAACGGTGATAACGAGACTCGATTAATCGGTTGCTATTTTCAGCTCCAGACAAGGTTCAGTCGGGAAAAAATAAAGAAAAGAGCAAGTCAATCTCATTTTCTTTTTGTCATCTTATTGTGTGTGTGTGTGTTCGCGCGCGTGTGTGTATGTATGTGCATTGCATTGCTGTCGAACCCAGACCCAGGCTAACTTTATGTATTATTTTCCTCTGGCGCACACTAGAGACTGAATCGAGGCTATGTTAGCCTTTTTCTATATCTCATGCTCTTTCTCCCACTTGTTCATTCGCCGATAAAATGCACACACATCAGTTGTGTTATTGATTTTCTGTTCTATTCTTTTCTTGATTTCCTTTTCGGCTGGTGTGACCGCGCGGGCTCTGAACATTTGATTCCGTTTGTTTGTGTTGCGCTTCCTAGCCGCGATCTCATTTACATAGTATACATTCCAATTTTACATACAAAACCAAATCGATGCACACATTGAGAACGGTGCATGTTTTACGGTTGGTTTGGGTGTTTGTGCATATCACATATTAGATGATTATATTGTTTTACAGCCAAAGGGATCAATGTTGTGTACAGTATGGGCATGAATTGAGGTAAAAGTCAAAATACAGAATTACGTGGACTACTGAGATTAGCTATTCGCTTGTACGTTCATTTGTTGATTCATTTTGACATCAACAGGATGTCAACTGCCAAACACTTATGAATGCACACTTCAGCATGGCATTTCTCATTTACACGCTCATTGCTGTACATATTCATCACACAATTAAGCACTGCGATAGAAACATAAATGTCGCAAGAGATGCAAAAGCTGTCTTGCATCAATAGACATGTATCATGAGTATATATCGAATAAATGATGATGATAATAGAAAGAAAATTGTGTAAAATCATCAGCAGCTGGGGCAACCATAGAAGACATCATACATCGATTGCCATAGTAACCGTCATCAAAGGATATATAAAAACTTAAAACATACCATCCCATAGCAATTTCAATCGCTCCACGCACTCTCGTGGATTTGAGCACAAACCAAATCCCTTCCTTTTTTACGACTGTTTGGTATGGTTGCAACGGCAGGATAAATCTTTAAAATGGTTTAAAGTAGACAAGTTTTTTTTTAAATTGGTCTTTTTTCCAGCTTTTTTTTTCAATTGGTTATCAAAAAAAAAATTACACGAAAATCCATTGAGAAGTCTGGTTTGACCAATTTCTTTTCCAGTTTTTTGGCTTTGCATATTTCATATGTATGTGGGCAAAACAGAATACAAATAAAATATGTGAATTTTATGTGCTAGAGTAATATCATGCATCGTATTCTCGGGATATGCACAACAAATTGGTTGTAATCAAAATGACCGCAGCCGAGAGAAATGAGTAAAACAGTGTACAAAATATTATTGAGTTTTGAGTCAGAGCTGAAATCAGTTTTAAACGAATTTATTGCATGTGCAAAACGATAAAGTATATCGCTACGGACATGAAACTGAACTGAAAGAAACAAATGGATGGAAACAATAACAAAAAAATAGACGAGAAAAAGACCTCTGTTGTGTGAAAAGCACATTTATATGAAATGACGATGTGGAGGAAAGAATTAACATGGAAATATCCTCAGTGAATTGGCCGGTGAATGGACAGAAGGAAGGAATATACGAGCCCGCTAAACGACACTACTATCGATGCAAATGCTCGGAAATGGAATATTGCATTATGAACAAGAGTTATTGCGTTAAACGAACGAGACAATATTTATATATATGCGCTGCTATGGCTGAAAAACGCTTTTGTGGTCGATCGAGTTCTACGCTTCACTATTTCATTCTGACTGCATGTTCTGTTCTCTCTCTCTCTCTCTCTCCATGGAAAATCTACATTGTGTTCGCCGTTTTTTTATTTCTTCCTCTGACTTGCATTCCGGTAGATATCAATATCGATCGGGAGAAGAACACGTTTCTCCGGTGCATGCTCTGAATACAACATTGCCGAATGACAAGGAATTAGGAGACGCAGAAAAAAAAAATGGAGAGACTATGGAGAGGAAATTGTGTGGGTGAAATGCAATAAAATTGCTAGTCTGAATGACCCTTATAGCTGAAATGAATGCCAATGTGATGCGATGTGTTCGAAATGCATTTGCCTCACACCAAATGCACACTGGGACCGAACTCACAATGTGCTGTGTATTAATCATATACTGTCATATTTTTTCACGCTGGTGGCGCACCTAGCCCATGGATGGATGTACTATGGGTTAGCTGAACTATGTAACCGAATGTCAAGTTGGTTATGTATGAATTTTGACAGAACTTCTGGGGCCATCACCTAGTTGCGCCACATATCGCATCGTTCCATAGACATTGTGAGTTCGCTGGGACTTCGTATGTGTGGCATTCATAGATGAATTTATGCATTTGCGAGAGACATTACTTTACTTCAATTACATGGGTCTGTACAAAACGATCATATTGTGTCTGTGGTATGGAAAGCTAATAGAGATTTTATTACAAACTGAAATAAAAACAATTTTGTGCGTACAATATTGCACCATGATGTATGGGCATGGATAATGGATAAAACGCCAATGAATGGTTTTCCATTGCACTTAGTCTAGAGTTGATTAGAAGTGAGAGCCAAACGATACCAGGTAAAACTAATTCACATGCATTCCCAATACTTGGATCTGGAGAAATCAGCAAGTGAGGTCATGAAGTTTTACTTTACCGATTTTCTATTGATATGATTCCCATCATCGAATTGATCATGATTGCTGTCACCGATTATTGTTCAAATGCAATGTGTTAAAATGCGATTCAAATTTGTTGATATCATTCAAAAGCATTGATCCATTCGAACAATAGCGACGAGTTTTGTTGTCAGTGACAAATGAAGGAAATTAATGTATTGATCGAAAGACTGGAGTTTGTTCAACTCAACACGAAATAGAGAGAGAGAGAAAACACATACACACTGAATAAAGACTGATACATCTATTCATCCGTAGCACAGTTTAAATTAGTTTCAAGTTCCGTATGGCATGCATCCCAGATTCAAGAATGATCATTATACAAATTCAGTGATTCTTTTCTCCTCTGTCTATTGTGTGTCAAAAACGGTATAAAAGCAATATGTTTTACGCGAGCTGTATCTATATTATTGAGTCACATCAACAACATTATCGTATCTTTTTCTCTTGTTCAATGATTTAGAACCACACTAATAACCGATTTTCTAATACGACAAATTTCAGTTGGAATCTTTGGAATGCGATGCTTCTTTTATGAACAAAGAGCAGCACAACAAAATGTGCGGTGAAAAAAATTGGTCAATAGTAAAGAAGACATGATGATGATGTTGAAGATTCAAGTGGAAATGTGACGATTAACCCATTGGAAAATGCAGACATTTCTTGAAAAAGTGAAGTAAAAAACTCTTCTGGCAATTGAACAAGTAATGAAACGTACAGAATTTTCAATGACTTGATGATTATGACTATGGTGCACTCGGAATTTTTTTATGGATGTTGTGCTCGGTTTTATGACTTGGATTTTATTCTCATGAAAATAACTTGAAGAAACCGCATGTTTATTGTGTTGTCGTGAAAAAAAATGTTCTCTCTTATTTTCTGGTCGAAATGTAAATATTTGTGATCGTGAGAAAAGATGAAAAACCCAAAAGCGCTGGCATTGTTTACATTTTGAATGTGTTTCATGACCAAAATATCCGCTACAAAGCGGGCCATTCGTTTTGTGAAATTCGATGTCAAAATGTCGATATTTTGACGCTCATTTGAAAAGGAAATGAATGATTTTTGGCGTCAAAATCACTCACGTACGACGTATATACTAGATGACTAATTCGGGTTCTGTTGTTAATACGACACGAGCGTTTTTCTTCTATTTCAAACGGTGTCTGGATTGTAACAGCGTGAGTTTATTTTTGGATCTGTTTTTTTTTCTTTCTTTCTCTGCTTTCGAATAGGATTCTTCCGTTCGTCAGCTTCGTGGAATGTATTTGCAGATAAGCTTCGTGTCTGTGTGTCTTTACAAGCGTTCGTTGCCGAATTCGGATGTGTTGATATTCAAAATCATATGTTCATAAGTGCTCTCGTGGATGTTGTGAAATTTTAAATACTCAACGTTTTTTTATCTTCCTATTCTCTTTCATTTCCATTTCTGTTCTGGTGTTGCTTCCTTTTAAATCTGAATGCAGCTGACGATTTAGATAAAATATTGTGAACGAGTGTGTGAGTGTGTTAAAAGTCCAATCAACAACACTGACGAAAAAAATGTGGACCGTGTTTTTCAAGCATTTAAAAGTAGCGGGCCTAGTATTTTAAAACAGATGCAATGTCATTTCTCTTCGATTTTTTTTTGATCTGAAAAGTCGTTGCACTATATCTTACATTACTATTTCGAAACGGCTTCAACATGCATATTCTATAAATTTAATCCCTAACGATATTCGATGCATACATAAATCAGTTGACAATTCTCAGAATATCTGGTTTTTATACGTGCGCGAGAATGAAACTTTTGGCGGAGAAAAAAAAAATAACTAAACCGTTTCGCCAATTTTATTGCAGCACCATAGTGTAGTCTCATTAATTCAGCCGAGCGTACGAGTGACGAATACAGTTGAAAATAAGCAATTTGATGCGGCCGTTTAGATTTAGTGTCCATTTGATTTATTTAGTTTTCCCATTACTGAGGTGAAAAAAGTGCAGAGAAATTCAACGAAAACCGTTTGCATGTGCATTGTCGAGGTTTGCATTTCAAATGGCCAAATGATGTTGCAGCCATGTTCTGTTTTCATGCCTGATATATGTATATGTACTAGTATGATGTGGAGATAGCGAGTGGAAACATTCATCGGCTGACGATGGCTTCATTTATTTCTTGTCTGGAGAAATCCAGGCAAATGAACAGAATTGATATTGAGCGCAGTGACACTAGCTGTTTTACAGCGGAATATAAATTGCATGCATCTAATGCAGAGTTAACAAAGAGTTTTTGTACTATAGAATATTCACCTAAATACATGATCCGCCAAGTTAAAGCTATCTACCGCGATGCATGCAGCCGAAAAGGAGGTTTCTACACGTAATCAATGTGTTGTGAACGTGTTTTTTTTTATTGTGAGTGTTTGTATGTGTGTGAGAGTAAGTGAGAGAGATCGGGCGCAAACATGCAACGGAAAATACTATATGTTTCGATTTTCAAACGGTCATGAAAAACTCTGTGCATGTAGACACAGTCTCTCACGCTGGATGCATGCTTAAATGGAGGAATAGGTGAACGACAAACAGAGAACGAGAACAACAACAAAAAAACGTGATTGTGTGACATGCGCACTGATCAATCGCGACGTCACAAATCGATCGAAAATTTCCCAACACAAACACAACGTTGGCGCGTACAGACAAATGAACCGACTAAAACGACGCTTATGTGTGTGCTGTGCATATAACTGACACAATGCTCCTATGTATCTGCCGATGCTGAATACGGGCTATGTTCATCAACAAACGAAAACCCATTGGCTGACTGTTGTGTATATGATTTTATTCGAGGCATCTATTCCAATTTGATGTAGTTCCACACTTTGTAACCAATACAAATGCATCATGCAACTTTACACGTATTCGCATGCAATAGTGAGCGCTTGGTTCAAGAACGAACGATGGCACGATAGCAGACATGCCATGCCCGTGCACGAAAATTGACAAAATGCATAAAATGCACAAATGATACCGAACTGTGGTTGTACACACTCAACTGGCTGCACGTTTGCTATGTGCATTTGATTATGTAGCATTCGCTTGGCTTACATCAACTGCAGGTTCTTTACCTTGTGCTTGTTAACGCAATGCAAAGTGGAAAAGCGTTTTTTGTGCGCCGCACACATGAAAAATATATACGACAAAGACAGCACCAGAAGCAGCATCGACAAAATAAAAACCGTTGCGAAAAAATGGTTGGCAATGTTCCGCCGGAGCACAAGTACTCATTGGCTTAACTTCGGGCTGTAACCGACAAACAGAAATGAAAATGGGAATGACTTTAGACACGCCAAATTGACAATGTTGAAAACTTTACCACATTTTGCAAAAAAAAATATTCAAAATTCATATGTAAATTTTCCAATTTGCATGCGCATTTTTCCTGAATCCTCCATGGCAATTTCATGGCACTTTCGTGCCACTTTTCTGCTGACAACATTAGCAACAGCAATAACAGCCAATGATTTACGCGTCATTTTTAAACTAATGTGAATCAGACGTGATCATCGCTACATTTAAAGGCTTTATTGTTAATGTTCGTATTCGGTTTCCATTCTATTCTACTTTTTTTCCGAATTCTTCCAATGCTCTAGCCCGGCGATGAAATCCTCATCCATTTGTGCGATGGAAATTGTCGTGATAGCGATATAATCGTCGGAAGTGAGAATTAGTTGGATGTATGTGTTTGCCACAAAATCAATAATCGTGTATGTATTTGAAGAATATTCTAGTCATTGCACGCTTTCTTACGTCCAATCCACCGACCGATGAGTGAATATGTGTGTTATTTGAATACACCACATACGCCGCAAATGGAATACGATCCTTTTCCGATAGATGTAATTGAATCGTAAAATAACATCGTTTAAAATGATTAAATTGAAATTAGCACCGGGTTTAATTAAGAAGATATGATGGAATAAAATATCATTATGTATCGAATTTGTTGGCTAACCTTCTACGTAACTAAATTCCTACAATTAAGATGTTTTCGGAACAGATTTTAAGCCATTCATGAGAACCACCAAATCTTCAAATTCCAATCGGAATATTCTCAAACTGACATGCATCAAAAGTCAAATATAGATTTTCACGGGGTGAAAGAGACATGACAGGGTTAAAACCCATTTCAATTTATAGATGAACGTAGCAAAGCCTCACAGCACTATCCAATATTAATGGAAATATGTTCGTTTTCCTGCAAATGGAAATGTCATTGCCTCCTTCTCATACAAACAATGTTCAGCGATTCTGGGGCGTCCGAACCAAAATACCAACGCTAAATGTCGTAAGCCATTGGAAACGCGTGTGTCATATATACCTAAATATTTGATGGATTTGTTCTCGTGCTTTCCAAACGAATTTGGTGCGTGATTTTCGGAAAATTTATCAATGGCTGGCGAAATTCAATCGATGAATCAGTGTTTATGGCATGACCGTGCGTTCTGAACGTTTTTCGTTCGTATTTGAATGAAATTTGACCTATTCATAACATGGAACTTTGATATACTTGGCCTCCCATATACTCGACCACACATACACACACATATATGTATATACAACGTACAAATACCTTCGTTTTGGGGCAAAAACACGCCATCTCCATATCAACGACGCTTTTCACTGTGTGTACAGTAATTTATTAGAATTTGGAAAATGTGATGTCGACGACAGGCCACAAACGAACACCATGCTATATCCATCTCATCGCTACATTGTTATACACTGCCACAAATTAGCCGCGCGCTCCCCATAAAACTCACCGAAAATAACATCCATTCAATTCATTATATGAAATAATCGTTTGGTAATAAATTATCCGACGTGAATATAATAAATACATATACATTGTGTGTGATTGTGCTGGTGCGTGGAGCAAACAGTGTGCTTTCTATTGATATTGAAGTTCAGGCTTTGTTTGGGTTTTTCGCCTAGTTGTAACAACAAGGCGAGAAAAAAAGTTTTCCATCGAAAATCTATGTGCCACCGATGTGTTTATGTAATCAACCAAATATTTACGGACAATTTATGCGGCTACTGAAAATTTTCCTCGTTAATCATTTCCGCCCAATGCTGACGAAGCGCTTCAATATCATGAATACTTTTATTGGCAATTGCTCATGTTACTATGTAATTCAGAATGTAATTCGGTTTTTTATTCTCATTTGATGAAGAGACAATCGAAATGATGATTTAATTATGATTTTTAAATCAAAGGCAGATCTCGTGATGACAAATATTGATAGAAATGGAAGCTGTATACAAGTGATCGAGTGGACAGAAAATTCGAATAAAAAGTGACAAACAAATGAATTCATTTTAATTTTCGATTTCGTTTGAATCCATTTCCACGAAACCACCGATGAACAAATTGAGGTGAAGAAGAGAGGGCGGCATGCGTTATTACCGAAATGGAATTGATTGGTTCGATAAACGTGTAATACATCCAAATCGACAATGTAAACAGAACAAATGTAAATACACTCAGCATATCGATCAAAACAAAGCATTCAACTCTCACGAGCACTTTATCTTCTAAACTAGATTTCACTAAAATTTCGTTGCAAACCCATTCCGTTCCGTCGTAGAAAAAAATGTATAGTTGAAACCGTATATATTTTTTCTGTTTTGTTTACAAAAAAATATGGGAAATCGAACGTGTGATATGTGATATATAATTGCGTATGACGAAGCTTGATACACATACTATATAATCACATTCGATTTCAATCACAACGAAAACAAAGCAATCTGAAAAAAAATGCATGTTTCGAGTTAAAAATAATATCATAAAATATTGCAAAGTGCAACGATATAGTCATATGACTAGAATATTAAAATCTAAGCTCGAAATGATATCGGCAAATTGGTGGAAGGGCGCTAAAATTATCCTGAATTATGGCCCTATTTGGTTTGGTATAATTTACAATCGTAACTTAAATTCTATAAATTAAATCAAATTTCATGTCGCAAATTCTAGCTTTTTCTGACTTACACCCTCTCTTCCAGGGTGTACCTGCAATGCTCACACCATCCTCAATATACAAGAATTCCACGTGCATAATAAATATCAACCATATCTCCGGCCAACGTGATGTCAATATGCGGTGTTTGTGTTGGCATCAAATATTAAAAAGTGCCTTTTGCCGATAAATCGACTTGTTCATTCCTGAAATGTTCATGCAATGATTTTTATGATGTCATATTGTACGCATACACAAGTATTGAAATTTGGTGTGTATTTAGTCAAGAGCGCAACGCTATTTTGTTCTCCCTCTATCGACATGTAAAAAAAAGCGATGAGCAAATGGTAAAGTACACAAAAAACCTTTTAGACGATACAGATAGAGAGGATGTGAAGCAAACGATGAGCAATGAAGGGACATACGCATTTGCCGTTTCTCTCACTCTATCAAAATGTAAACATTTGGCAAACCTGGAGCCTGTTAAATGATCTGAATGTATATTTACTGTTGCGCTCGAAACGAGTTCACCAGTAGAAGAAGCAAGAAACTGAAATGAAAAAAAATGGAAAGATAAAATTAAGCGAGCACGTTTGTTTATTTTGTGCGTGTGTGTGTATTCGAGGCCCACCATAAATACATATAAGAGATCGACCGACCGACCGACCGAAGAATCATCATTGGCACCATCCAATTTGAAAGGAACACGCCAAAATTAAACGATTTCAACCGGAGTGTGTAGATTCATACGCATTATTTATGACCATCGTTCTACAACGTTCGTTCAGTTTGCACAGCCCAACCGAAATGAAAAGAAGAAGAAAAAAAAAACAAAACAAAAGTCTTAAAACATGAACACATAAAACCAATTGCTATAATACATCATCCATATGAAGTAATGCAGTAGTAGTGGTGAGCTATGTTGAACGAACCAACGACAAAAAGTAAAAGAAAAAACATCCAGTTTAAATCATGACACAGACATACGCAAAAGAGTCTCAGCAAACCGCTGGCTGAACGAAGCGAACACGCAATGGAAGTGGATTGAATAAAAACATACTTCAACACGAGCGTCGATTGAAAAACGCTCACGAACCTCATTCCATCCCAGTCAACATCAGCAGATCGGCTCGACTCTTGCACACGCATTTGCAATTACACTATACACGCATAGCGATATCGATTAACAATTCCATAGCCATAGAATACAAAGCAGGCAATACACGTTTCATGTTACATAGCGAATCTATAAAGTCAGCCAAAAACCTATATAGATTTTCATTCGTAGTAAAGTGGTATACGTGCTTTGTGTGTAAATTACGTGCTGCCCCGTAATAAAACGTACTTTCGTATTTGACTCAATCGATTTTTCTTTTCAGGCAGTTGAACCAACACACAGCTGCGTGTGTGTTCCACAGCGTAAATCGTTTGCAGTATCGTCGTCATTATTCGGCACTTAGCCAAGCGCAGCGAAAATGCGATTCGATAAAATGATATGGCCCTAAACCATTACAGCCACATACACACTGAATGCCGTTCATTCTACGTCACATTGGTAATGTGTGTGTAGAGTGTGTGTCTCGGTCGGTCGGAAGCCTCACAAACACATTTGCACACAAACATTTACCAATACACGACCAAACAAAACCGACCTGGCGACAACACACACAAACGCACATATGCATAGGCACATACACTAGCACAAACCACTACCAGCGTCGTATTCGACCGCTTCGCTTGTGTGCGTGTCACCGATGATGATGCTCAACAATGATTCGTTCGGAATTCGTTGCTCCGAGTTCAATATTTTGGCTGTTTCTGTTTAGTTTGAATGTGAATGTGATTATGTGCTGACGCTCGTTTGTCTTTTCCTTCGGAAAATTCAGAAGAAAAAAAATTCATCGAATTTCTGGTGTTGTGGTTAGTGATATTAGAGTACAATTTTGTTTATACATATATGCCATCGGTGCTGGTTTTTTTTCATATGTTTAGCACTTTGTGCTTTACCTATCTGATTTGAGCTCATTTCTTCCACTTCAAATCGTGTGTGACACGCAGTGAGTTGTAAAGCGCGCGCCACAGAGAAACAAATACACAAACCGAAAAAATTGCGCAAATTAAAAAAAAAGATCTTTTTTTCTTGTCATTCGTTAATAATTTTTATTTGCTTTTTTTTTGTTTTGTTCGTTCGCTAAATTCTTTTTTCTTGACAGTTTAAAAAATGTAAATAAAGCGATTGTGTAATGAATTAGTAATATCAGCAAGAAAAATACCTTATCGACAGTGAATTCAAAAATTTCTACGGAATCGGTTTATTTACGCTGTTTTTGAAATGCGCTGGTTAAAATCCATCGACTAAATTTTATCACCAATGTTAATTTTGTGTACGTGATCATTTCGAATTTGAATTTTTCATTTAAAAAAAAAGAGCGAATAGAAAAAATTGTTTTGTTCCTTTAATGCGGTGCTTTGATCATTTTATGGTTCAACTTAATTTGTTCCACAAAGCAGAAATCGAAAGAAAAACCTTCTTCTTACTACCAAATTAAAAAACGGTTAAAGTGAAGCGTATTTTTAAAAGAAAAAAAAAACACACGTCGTTAATGTATAAATATTCATTTGAATCAGCGAGATAAAAGCATGACTGACTTGCACACATTTATTACATACGATTTTCAAAGTTTGTGCCCCGTCGCATATACCGTATTTTAATTTTATTATTGCCCTACCGTCGCTAGTGATCGCCATTCAATTTCATTTGCGATTTTGTTCTGTGTGTTCATTTTGTTGATTTCGTTCGAAAGTAAAATGAATTTCAAGCAGAATACAAACCGATCCCATAACATTGCAGTTTAACGACATCAGTGTGTTTTGTTAAAATTCGATATGTTTCTCTCTTTGTAAACGGCATTTTATCTTCTACTTTGTTGATAACTAAGCCAATAGATAAAAGTGCCATACTACCTTCTACATAGTTCTTAGCCAGCTGAAAAAAAGCAGAAAATTTAACGAATCCCAATTTTTTTCGTTTGTTTGTTTGTTTACTCCGTTACAATTTTTAATTTTCATTTTGTTTTACAGATTTCGAAAATTGAAATTGATTGAAGTGAAGTAAAAAGGAAAAGTAAAAAAAAAAACAACAATTTGTGGTGAAAAATAGAAAAGTAAACAATTTGCATGTATTCAATTGATAAGATATCGGCTAAACCGTGAGCCGATAAAGAAGTGCTATATCAATAATCAACGAAAAAACGGCAGATTAGTTGACCAGCCAGACGAAACTTCATGAATAAAATTCGGAACGCCGTGTGATCAAGTGTGTAATTTGAAACGCTTTGAAAAAGTGAACAGAACCGAACCGAACCGAACAAAATCAAATCAAAACGAATAATCAAACAGTCACAAAATGAGTGTACAACAACCAAAACGGCAACAGTGTTATTTGTGCGATTTGCCGCGAATGCCATGGGCAATGATCCATGATTTCAGCGAGCAGGTTTGTCGCGGGTGTGTGAATTATGAAGGAGCCGACAGAATCGAATTGGTTTTGGATGGTGCACGCCAAATGAAACGGGTTCATTCGGCCGCTAAGCGTGGCCATGAGAATGGTGAAGTCGCTGCACATCGCAGTAGCTCGAGTGCAGCGGCCGCTGGCCTAGTTGGCGCTCCATCCGCACATCATCATTCGTATTCGTTGCAACAAGCATCCCAACCGGGTGGAACTGGTCCACGTTTATTGGATTTCACACCAAAAATGGAGCCACATGATACCGTTCGTCCCGTTCGCATTCATATGCCAAATCCACCGCATCATATGCCGATTACCGGTCGGGTTCAAGCACAACCTCCACAGCCGCCGCCATCGTCGCAACCACCTGTTCCACCAACTCAAGCTCCTTCACAACCATCGCCACAACAAATTCCACCCGTAAGTTCTGATTCAAAGATGCCTCGAGTTTATCACCGGTTAACACAAAACTATTTGCAGAATTTGTCGACGGTTGGATTAAAACGGCCAGCTGACGATGAAGAACCGGAAGGCGGAAGCTCAAAACGTATTTTGTCGGAAGATCAAGCGCGTCCACCACTCAGCCGTGGCGACTCATTGCCAACGGCCCCATTCGGCGGCGATCGTCAACCAAACTTCAAGGATAAACACCCAATACGGGCTCCATCATTCGACACAGCAACATTCAAAGCAGGCAGTAAGTAACTGAACTCAATTTTATATTTAGTAACATGCACACCTCCGCGTGTCACCTTTATTATTTATTTTTCATTTCATCGAACTACCAAGTCGTTACCAATTTATCGATTATTTTTAGTTGAATTATTCCTGGAACTCAGATCCAATCTCATTTCGACTGTAATCGCTTTATTGATGTTCTCGAAAGAACTCAAATCTGTCGAACCCATTGAGAATGATGAACATTTGAAATTCCTAGTAAAACTTTTTTTTTTCATTTCCAAAAATCACAGTAAATTACCACATTGAAAAAATTTCCCGCTTTTTTCGCATCTGTGCAAAATAAACACAAAATTAAACAAGTTGATTCATGTTTCGCATCTGTTTTTGGTTCCAATTCGAATACAAATGTCCGAAAGGATCTCATTCGAATTTAGCGGAAAAAATCCAACAGAGTGATTAAATGTCATTTGAGGAAAACATTGAAAAGCAAAAAAAAACTGTAAAAGTTGTTTTGAATTCATTTTTCATATGTGTTTTTCTGTTCGTATAAAACATATGTGCAAATCCACTTCAAACCGGTTTTTAAAATGATGCTCTCGTCATAATTATATTCAAACGTTTGCAACATTGGCCAGAAAAATGTTTCAGCTCATTTGAAATTAGCGGATGGACACACAGAAAATGCCGATAGTAAAAAAAAACAAGCAAACAAAAAAATCATCTCCCAAGTTAAAGCCGGGAAGCAGTATTTTCGTTGGAAATCACGTTTACACATGTATCGTCGTTTTGTTATTGTTGCGATATTAATTAAAATCGCATGTAAATTAGATGAAGTATTTAATTTGTTTTTATCAGTGTGCGTCATAAAATACTCGACCGAGTTTTGTGTGTCATATCGAGTTGTGGCTGATAGAGAGAATGTCAATCTACGACAGCCAAGCGTAAATATTTACGAAAGAATGAAATAGACTGAGAAAAATCGACATTTGATCACGCTTCACCGAATGTGCCGACGATCGCACTCGATGAGTCTCTTGAACGAACAAAGCGGATTTCGTGCCACCAAATACACAGAAACACAATTTTCGAGGCGGATGTCAAGTGTGTTTGTGTGTTGGATTCTACCTGTTTTCTCTCATGATTCAGATGACAAACGTCGTCATCGCTTGCTTGTTGCCTTACATTGTATCAAGATAAAGCGGAGATTACGTGTGTTCGCTGTGTTGTCGTCATCTCTATCGCCAACTCTGTGTGTTGCGTTTGAGGTTTGAATCTTTGACTTTCTAGCCGCAACACACATGTTAGCAATGTCTTACATGCATCCGATGCTCAAAATCAATTCCAATTTACTTCACTTCTAAACCGCTCCGAATTGTTGTTCTTATTACAATAACATTTGTGTATTTCGGGTACAGAGCCAAGCTCTGTAACAATTGACATGTTACATAAGCCGTTCCGGTTGTAAGACCTATTGTTCTTTCCATGCGACGGAAGAAGTTGAGATTTTTATTCGAAACACATATCAAACACTGGAAAAATGCCATAAATCGAGCATTCTGTGCACACGAAAGTGGATATACAAGTTTGATGAACTAAAATTTGACACGATTGTTTAGTCTCGTTGGCAGTGTAATTACACAAATTCTTCGCTTGCCACTGTGGTCGTGCATATGCAGCCAGTTTATACGTGTTTCTCTCGTTTCTTTTTATTTCATCGCATCTCAAGCAAGGAAAAAACAAATTTGTAGAGATTTTCTGTTGGTTGCCGCACTGTTGCTGCTTCGTATCTTTTTAACCGTTTTCTGTGGAAGTATGTCAAATCGTAAACACGTATGCATTGCACGACTAGCAAGTTTCAATCTACGAAATTAAAAAAAAAAAACATAAGAAGAATTCTTTTCGTGCCGGTGCATTCACTGAAAAGCATGTCTCTTCTAACTTGTTTGATACAGACATTTTCAAAACATGTTTCAACACGAGAATATCTCTCTGTTCAGTGCGATGCCAACTTACAAGTTGATACTTGAATGGTTATATCTTTTGTGTGAGTTAGAAAGAAAATATTCCACTCTATCGAAAGCCAAATGTTTGTGTTGTTTGCATCAAGAAACAGTGCTCTTTGTGCGATGAAATAAAACTGTGTTGGTGCATGCCTATGTCTTTTCATTGGAGACTACTGCTCAAATTTTCACTCTGTCTTTGACAATGTTTTCCATGTATGAAAGCCAAGTGAAAGCCAGACCAAGGATCATACAATCATAACGGTAAAAAAGACATTCTGAAAAGATTCTGTAGACAAAATGAACTGACCGATTTCAAGAGTAAATAATTATTTACTCTTGAAATGTGCAATTATAATTGCACATTGTCATTTATCTAGAACATTTTTCACTTCTTTCCACATCACCAGCAGTCTCCGATAGCCATCTTTATCTAATCGCGAGCGCGCGATCGCTCTGCAGATAAATGTTACGCAAATAGACTTCAATTCGATGATAATAACGAGAATAAAAGCGAGTGCTCGAAACAGTGTTCGAAATAGGCTATTAAAGGAAATCGTGATAAATTTAAGAAAGTAAACAAGATTTTGATGATAACCAATACTGTAAACATTTCCATCGAAATGGTCATTCGGTTTAATGCCAGATCGGAACAAATCCACTTTTGCCACTTTTTTCTCTTTAGCCAACAGATTTTATGTTTAACGTCAATCTGACTGAACTGAACATTCTTGTAAACAAACTTCAAGTCGCCCACCAACATTGCGCTAGACATGTGTTGTTCAGCCTGCTTGTGTATTTGTTAGTGTATGTATAAATATACTAGTTATCAATTATAAAAATATTGACGGCTCCCCAGCGAAAACGTATTGTAGGCAATAAACAACGTGAAAGAATAATTTCATTGTCAACAAAATTCCGCATGAGTTTATTGAAAATGTTGAATTTCTCGAAAACTCAACTTGTAAATATGCTGGTAGTTTTCATTCTTGCTTCTTGATACTTATTCCAAAATATGAGTCGGTTACTGTTTAATTGTTTACAAATGTGTGTGCGCCGCAATCAATGTTATATCTGTCCACAAATTCTGTTACAAATGTTCTAATCATTCATACGTTGAATAAAACAACAAAAAATATGGCATTGAATCAAGTTTGATTGCATTTGGTCTTTATCAATGTTTTAGTTTTTACATATTAACATATCGTCCAAATGCTTGTATATACACATAGAGAGTTGCTGATTCATATACAAACGTTCGCGTATAACGGAAGCACAAATGATATAAACAACGCGATCTCTCTAGTATCGTTTATTGCTTGGTTGTTTCACTAAGTTCGTTATTTCGAATATTGACAGCGTTTATTTGTACAAACCGAAACGAAAGCTCATTCTCGTTTTTTTCCTTCTCTCTCTCTCTCTTCCCTTTCTTCTTTTCGTTTGTTTCTGAATGACGTGAAGGCGCGCTATTCTAATTTTAGATTTTCTTTTTCGTTGTGTTGCTCATTCCAAATGCGAAGCGCTGTGGCGCGAAATACAATGGTCGAAACAAATACAAACTCATCTTAGTGTGCACAAATACTACATACGTATATCAAAGTGCTCGATCACTCGTAGTGGTTTCCATTTGTTTTCGATCGAATTTTGTTGCTTCGATTGCTCGTTATTTGTCTGTTCTTACTATCATCGTATTAGAGTTTAAAATTAGAACTGAATCCAAGCCAAGCCTAAAGACGACGACGACGAAGACGATGTTGATGATGATGATGATGAAAGAACGTCATACACATGAGTTTTTATTTTAAACAACATGAGAATGGAAAGAGAGAAGACCTAAATAAGAACGCAATATTTTATTTTATTCGTTGTTGAGATCGAGTGTACGTGCAAGGAACCGGGTCGTTAATCACTATTTCGGTCGTTTGATGTGAGTGAGCGGTTTCTTTCTCTTTCGCTTGTTCTCGTTGGCTCGGCCAAACTACACGCTTACGTTGATATTTCTTCCACATTGTGTATTATTCTTTTCATTTCGTTCCGTAAATTTCATTTCATTAAGCGAACATTTGTGTTGGATTCATACGAGCAATTCCATTTCACAGAATGTAGACAACAAACATCTGCTTACTGAACGTATAGTGAAAGAGATCAAGGTTTTCTAGCTTTTTTGTTGTCGAATGAAATCACATGAAAAGAAATGGAATTCTCATCTCATTCGATGGAGTTGCGACCCGAAACGGAAAAGCGTTTCGTTGTTATTGAACCAAAATCGAAAAATCCCATGAATATGCCGTTAGTTTTTCTTTTCATTTTGATTCGATCTCTCGGTTCTTTGATCTTTAAGTGACTCACATTTTCCAAAGTACTTGGTCGCTCAATTTGTGTTCTTTTCTTCTCTTCTCATTACATTTTTTGATTATTAACTTCATAATAACAAAAGTTGGACAATTTCTCATGCCCATGCTATTGCGAAGAGGAGAGAAAAAAAACGTTCAGAACACTGCTGATTAAACTTGAAGAGAAAATTTAGCCCGAAAAAAATATTGGAATGTGATGGAAAAGTTTGAGCATGATCAAAGAGAAATGGAATCATTACAGTGTTATGAGCCGAAACATTTTTCGAATTCGAACAATTTAAACGACACCAAAATCCATTTCGACCAAGACATTTGCAGCGCATACATATACACATATTTCATTTTGTATGTAGAAAACGCGGCTTGGAAACAGCACACATTTGGTCATTTCGTGCCGAAGCGATTGTTCAAAATATAAGAAATGCACTTTTCATCAGAGTGCATGCGACGAACGAACGAACGAACGAACGAACGAACGAAAGACATACGTAAAAAATCGATAATTTAACGACAGCATTTGGTGTACGACGTAGCAAACAAAGTCAATGCTGTGTTTTGCACACAACACGAACCGAGCCAAACCAAACCAAACCAAATCAACAAACCGTTTGCAATCTGCGTGTTTTTGTGTGTATGTGCGTGTGCTTTTCTTCTTTATTTATCTTTTACTTATTTGGTATCGAATACGACACAACAAAGTCAAAGGCAACAAGCAACATACATATTCTGTGCGATTCAGCAATTCGGAAAGTGTGCAAAATGAAATGTGGCAACGGTGCGCCCGCTAGAGAATGAGCACGAGCAAACGAGAGAAAGAGAACCAAACACAGAGCCAGTCAGCTTAGTTCAAAAGATAGCATACATAACAGACGAGCTCGCTACGACATAATTCATTTTGGTATATAGCGTTCGAGCTACGTAACGTAGGCCCTAATTTATTCAGCTATGTTTTTCAGGTTCGAGAATTGAGTACACTTATTACGGTGTGCACAACCACGCGACCGGATCGACGCTGCTTGTATGTCTGTGTATATTACTTCACTAAGCATATTACACTTAATCGTTGCAGCGCCAAATTCTCTCGGCTTGGTATCTATCCACTGCCACGCACACAGTCACACCACCCCTGTTTTCGAATGGCCAACGAATCAGTGTCGAACGTAAGTCGAACATCGACAACAACACTCACAAACACACATACAAGTACAGTCGAAATACGTAGTATGCTCGAACGTCGAGAAATGCGACGTTGCTCACTCGCATGTGGTACGAAACGACTAAACGACGTAAAAACCAAATAAAGAAAAAGAAGAATGGCGAAACAGCATACCAGACCTATCGACCATTTTGTCGCTGGTTTCGTTTCGGTAATTCAGTTTTGCGTGTAGTTGTAGTCGTCGTCGTCGACGTTGCTCTGACTAGAACGGTTGCATTTGTGTATGTATGTCTGTGGAATTGTCTCGCATGAAGGAGACTACTACTCGGTTGCCTCCATCGGATAACTGCTGATGTTTTCAATTCCATTTACTACGTTTTGCGTTGTTGCCGATTTTTTTTTGTTCCTCTTTCTCTGTTCGCTCTCTGTTCGTTTCCATTTATTCGATGTCAATGTTGTGAGCTGTATTATCACGTAAATATGTGTTTGTGTCGCAGTTACGTCTATTGCCAATGAGCGAGGAGTGACTCGGGCACATCGGTTGAAACGCGCACACACATACAGTCAAAGCGTCTCACTAACATTTAACTCGGTGACTGAATAACAGCACCGAACCATATACACACTATTTACCATTTGTACGTACAACATGATTCGGGTCTCTACAAATCGGTGTAGTTGGCTGGCGATTCAACGTTGATCGTTACACATGAAAGCAGATCGAGTCATATCAGAATTTCATGTTTCAATCGTGAGACGCACGCACACTGCCGTACTATTGGATTTGTCGACGCTGATGCTGTTGCTGCTGCTGTTGTTGTTTTTTTTGCTCTTTCGGTCTATGTACGAAACGTAATCACGTGACGTCACGTCGGTTGTATTTTGTTGTTGTTATGGTTGATGCGGCTGCTACGAATGAAATTGTTGTATTCGCGTTGACTTTTGTTGTATGTTTTCATTTCGTTTGTACTACCGATTCATGCAATGGCACTGTGATTCCGTTTGTTTCGATGCACTTTGCATGTATGGCCTTTCATTTCGAGTTGAATGTGCGCACGGCAATGATTCTTTCTCATTCAATTATAAAATATAAAAAAAAGCACACAAACACATACAACTGGATTGATTATCCGTGATTAATATTTGTTGCTGTCATGTTGTCTCTGTTGCCTTAGTTTGTTGCATGTACTGATGTATTACACTGATTCAAGTGTTCAATATCAAGTTTTTTTTTTTGCTTTTATGGCTATGTGTTTTTTGTTCCAGGCTGTGGCTTGCTACTAATTTTTCAGAATAATTTTTCGCCAAGTCAAAACAACGGCAATCTATAAGTGATGCTCCATTTGACATCGCGACGAAAATAATAAACAAATTCGTATAATAACGTAAATTCATGAATTTCTTGACTCTTCTCCATTCTTTTATGGCATTCGATTAATGTCATTCAACTAGGCACATGCATGAAAAGTATCAAACGCACAATACAGTGAATGAACAGAAGATTGACAGCGAATCCAACAAAGAGCATCATCCACAGCGGGTGTATTATATAAAATTGCTATATTTTATAAGACTCTTGATATGTATGTTGAAGTGAATATTCACACAGTGATCCAGAAGAAAAAAAACCGAATATGCAACACCGTTTGATGTGATATCAAGTTCAGTGAGCATGTGAGCATGATTGCGACACATCCATCGAACCAATTGTAACTGTATCGTACACGCTCAACGTATATTTATATAATATAGAATTGATTGGCTCGTAAATCGTTGTCGATGTTCATAACATCCATCGAAGCGGCATGATAAAAAAAACAAACAGTCATATTGTTATCGAATAAATTGTACCCACACAATGAAACCAAGTTACAATTCATATTAACTGACCAAGCGAGCGTTCAGTTTTCAATTTATATCGAACTATAGAAATAAGCTCAGTTACAAGTTAATACACTTCATTTGAGAATTATATCGGCTCTGGCCATTACGTGTTCCAGTGGGCGATTAACACTGCTTCACTATCACGAATCACCACGGAACAAAGTGTGGATTTAATCATAGAATCTCAAATTACTGTATACGTATTGTTGAACGCCCATTCAGTAGAACCGTGAATCGACCGTTACAAAATAGGAGAATTAAAAATCATTTTCATTTCATCTACGATGGTGAATATTCATTAATCTAATTGAAGCGGCTCGATTTGCGGTTACACTGAAACTCTATCAGGCACTAGTATACGGAATGAGAACAAAACAAAGAATGGAAAAAAAAACATGACTGTTTTCAAAAATTACACTGAAAGAAAAAAACAACTGAATCTCTGAGTCATTGAATCATGAAGTATGATGTGCCGTCATCTCGTCGTAGGAAGTGCAGTTGTTGTAATGGTTAAACAAACCAGAATAGCCCCAATTATTTATGGTTTATCATAGACTTTTTATAGATAATTTCAACGCTTGCGCAGAAACAATTGCGTTTCCGTTTGATGCCGATTACATGCGTGGAAATGAGTGATTTTTTTAAAAAATCATTTCAACTTATTTTTATTTACTTTCCGTTACACTTTTCCCAATATTTACATAAAAGTTGCAGATAAGATTATCCATTTCATGCTGATGGCAAATTATTGCAATGCTCATGGAGTTTGTGGTTGTCATTTCAAAACGACAACCATACGTGTCAACAAATTGTTCAAATTTGTAAATGTGATGGACGATAGACGCTCTGTGTTCAATGACCCTCATAAAATTTGAGAGGATGACACAAATTAGATTCGTGTGTCAATTGGTCTCGAGAGTGCCGATCGTCACACATTGTGAACATGACAACAATACGCTGCGATATTGGATTGATAAAGCGACAAGCGGAAAATGAATATAATTGGGTGAAATGACGGAGGCTTATATGCTACGCACACATACGTCACACATCAATGAATTATTATCAACATAAAAAAAAATCGTACACGTTCACCAAAAACATATCACTGGAATTCCACTCAGCTGTTAGGGCATTTCCATGTCAAATACAAATCATACCACTCAAATATACGGTCAGGTCATATTTTATAATCGCAACTAAATCAAATGTTTCATTCAGTGGACATTGACCAAAACGAAGCAAACTCAGTATAAGCATTCACTTTTTTGAGAACAGCATGACACTCGGCGTATGAGACTTAATCGAATTGATAATAAAATGAGATTGAAGTTGATCAAAACAGTCAAAAGTTATCAGTAATATGAATCAGCATCGGTTGGACTTTCATTTTTCAATAGAACTCACGTTGTTCGCCAATGGACTGACAAATGTCATATAACTGGTTTATTTTTGTGGCGTCCTGGGGAGCAGTTTCTATGTGGAAAATTGATAACAACAACCATGTTCGTTCATTGTTATTTGCAGGCACGATGCATGTGCCAAAAACGTTGATGAAAATGCTTAGCATTTAATATTTTTAATTTCTATTGACTTAAAACTGTTTAAATTACAATCGGAATGTTGGCAACAAGCAGAACATTTTTTCCAATCGATTATTACGCTAAACAAGTGGTTTTTATTTCGGATGAGGACAGACAATGAATTTATAATTCAATGAACATAGCACGGTTATCGCAACTCAAAATGGGAAACCTTTCCCGCCACAACTTCATACACAGTACATGCCTAGTAAGTGTTGTGTGACGTCATAGTGCCCATAGTCGCACAGCAAGGTTATTACTTTTTTGTGTCAATTGGAATCTTACATAGCAGCTTTTTCTCTTTTCATGTGTTTTTTTTTCATCTCTTTTGTGAATTGCCGCTCACTGTTCATATTCCGAATTAAAACAGAAAAAAAAACCAGACACGCAGTGAGTCAAACAGTAGCAACATGTTGTTTACAATCGCAACTGTCGTCGTCGTCGTCGTCGTCATCATGATTGTGATTGTATAGCCATCGCTAGTTGTTTCATTCACTCATACACGTAATGCAATCGATACGTATTTCTGAGTCAGCTGACTGACAAATCAACGCTTACAAATGTAGAAAACGACGTAAATGCTTTCAAATTGATCTGTATAAAATACCAGAGCGGTGGCAAAGATGACGACAAGAAGAGAGAGAGAGAGAGAGAGAGGAAAAAATCTCACGAAGTTATGCGTTGTACGTGTAGCTTTGCTGCTTGATTGCGAAGAGCCCTAATTATCTTAAAGTGGCAAAATACTGCTGTAACCGACAACGAAGACAAAGACGACGATTCAATAGCACAGCTCGGCTTCAAACGACTACTGGTAGTGACGTGTAACACTTCTTCTTCGATTTCATCTTGGATCAATCGCTCCAAGCGTATATGCATCTGTATGCGTTCGAGCTTTGTGCTCTTTGCCTCTCTGTTCGTCTGTTCACAATTACAACTTAAATCGACCCATAATCATATTATGTCATCTCTGTGCAACAGCGTAAAAGATTCAGATTTTGATGTGCGAGAGAAAAAAAAGGTGCTAAAGCTGAAAGGAAAAAAAACGGCATGCCAATGACAGCCGCTATGCAACATTGAAACTCCAACTTTTCGATCATGTTGGTATTTTTCCACTATCGTTTCGTTCCAGTCTCTAGCAACTGAGCTAACCATCCGAGACTCTTGCATTCGATGTATGTTAAGTGCTCGAAGAAATGTTAGCCAACAATTGCTTTCTTTCCATTTTATTCTTTCGCACGACGGCGCCCTACTACACACATTGATCTTGAAACAAATATTCATCTCCATTTATATGACACGCAAACCGATTCACTTGGAGAAAATACGCTCTCAATTTTGCCGACGTGAGAGTGCAGCAAAGTTAACAAACTGATTGCTGTAGCAATGCAATGAATACATGACGAAATTCTACAATAGAACCATCTTTTTCTCATGGGAAAGTAACAATTTAAAGTGCACAATTATTCTATGTCTGAAGGTATTCAGTTTTCTCTTTTCATTTCGTAATCACTGGATGATTTACGGCCCAAAAATTACCTTATTTAGTATACGACCGGTTTTTATGACGAACCAATTTCATCATCAAGATTTCGTTTCGACTGAATCTGTATGCAAACGATACCAGTTTTTCATATTAAAATTTTCTGATGTGGCAAAAATGCGAACAATTTCTGGGCTATTTTTAGACATTTGTTTTTAAAATAAACGCGTCGATTCCGTTCACTTAATCGATAAATTGGTAGATACGACAAATTATTCAGCATGGCTTTTTGTTTCTTCTTTGTTTCTTTTTTGTTTCATTCAATTTATTTGTATACCATTTGTTTTTGTTTTATGGGTATTATTAACGAAAATAAACGTGTGTTGTTTTCATCTTCTTTTTTTTTTTCAAATTAAAAACGAAACTAGAGAAAAATCAATCAAAAACACTTCATTTAAGTTGTTGTTGGTGCTGGTTGGCAATCACAATCATGTATTACACATATGCTATCGTGCAATTTGCCCTGAGAAGAGCGAATTGAGCACGAAATAAAGAGAGACACATTCTGATTTTAAATGACAAAACGTTCAACATATTGGGTTGTGTTTGTGTTTTGTGAGTCGAATATGGGCATCACAGATCAAATCGAATATTCATTTTGCTTTGCTTCATCGCTATTTGCTTTATTTCGATTTGGACGCGATGCACTTGCACAATTTATTTGTATCGTTTTTGCACAAAAAAAACTCAACCCCTTTTTAATGTAGGAATGCAACATGTCAATCGCACCGCATATGTGTAAATCATTTGAATGTGAATTCATTGGCTTATTTGCAATTCAGTATGCACGGCATTAAATGTGAAAACGAAAGCTATATGTTCTTTTAATCATCTGCCGTTGACTAAAATCGAATTGGGTAAAAAGAGCACATCGTATTTGTATGTTGAAACAACTGCAAACAGTAATGCAACAAATCAAAATTATTTCACCATAAAAAAAAAATACACGAAAAAAAGACAAAACTCACCAATTTCCAAAAAATAACCGAAAAACACAGCAAAGGAAAAAAAAAACCCATTTTGATTGTTGAAAATGAATTTTGTTTTAGTTTATCCAACATCAATGCCATTGCCCATACCACTGCCAGTTGGGGATCCAACGCCTCCAGCACAATCAGCAACTTCACAAAGCCCCATGGCTAATTTAATGTCCATTACAGAAACTCTACCACCGGGAAGTCCAAGAAATGGCTCATCGCCACCAGGACCACCACCGCCACGAACTGCATCTCGCGGCAGTCAGCATTCGCCAAACAGCTCAGGTACGAATCAACAACGATCACCGTTCAACATGTGTTTGTTTCGAAAAACAAAAAAATTTTTGGGAATTTTTCGAGTTTTTTTTTTTGTAAAGCATAAACATTGAAGATGCTCGAATTTTTTTTTTTGGATATCTAATTATTTTCCATCTCTTTTCATAATTTACAGGCTCGAGCGGAAGACGATCATCAGGTTCACGGCATGTTTCAAGTACGACAGTAACATCATCCGAAGCACAGCAGCAACAGCAGCAGCAACAGCAACAGCAACAAAACGCACAAGGCAATTTGCCAGGCGTTCCGATTCCAGTCAGCAATGCATCAAATCTCAGTGTAAATGCTCCGCCACCTGCTGAAGGTCTTGTGCCATCAACTGGTAAGCCAAATAAATGAGCAATATTTTCACACACTTGAACGAGTTTGAATAATAATTGAATGTCCGTTTTTTTCATCGAAAAACGCAGGTAACACAACAGCTGGCGCCACTCCAGCACCAAACCCAACGCTGAAGTGTACATTGTGCCAGGAACGTCTGGAAGACACACATTTTGTTCAGTGTCCATCAGTGAATCATCACAAATTCTGTTTCCCATGCAGCCGCGAGAGCATCAAACGACAGGTAATTTGAGGATAAAATCAGCACGCATTGTATACAAATTTATGCAACTTGAATTTATTGTTGCAGGGTTCCGGTTCCGAAGTATATTGTCCCAGTGGTGATAAGTGTCCGTTGGCAAACTCAACAATTCCATGGGCATTTATGCAAGGCGAAATCGCAACCATTCTTGGCGAAGAGCTGAAAGTGAAGAAAGAGCGCGAAACTTAAAATGGAAATTGCTAACGAAATATGGATTTAATGTGAATAACAAACAAGAAGAAGAATGAGAAGACGAAAACAATTGTTCAGGAAACATACGATCAGTGTGACTCTGGTAAAAATTTAAACGCAACGTAAACGATATCAACAGAATTTTGTAACATCTCAACGAAGTCGAATCGTTTTATGTCGGCCAGATGAAATTGATCAATCAAAACTGATTTGTATTTAATATCTAACTGATGAAACAAAAAACAAGTTTGTTCTTTTTTAAATTGTAACAAAAAGCCGATAACACAAGATCATTTTTAATGAATGTAATTGATGATTACGTTACCTTTTCTTCAACGATCGCTTTTTGACACGTACACTTGAATATATGAATATTTGAGGCAGAACCAACTAAACCTATTTCGTATCGCATTAAAGAAATCCATATGTATTCATTGTCATACCGTATACACACTTACAATGGAATAGCGCCGTTTTTAAGGAAACCATCAATTGGTTTTAAAGTGAAGTGAGGCAGGCGGCAGCAGCAGCCATCAAATTTTTTGGATTTTGATTTTAAGAACAAAATCAACCGTGTCGAATTGTGTTTAATCAGAAAATGGATTGAAAGCTAGGTTATTGTATGAAAGAATACATCAAACCATTTATTCGTGAAACGATGCGCGATTTTTCTTGAGCAATATTTGTAGTGAATAATCTATTGAATAATTCAATAACATTTATTATTATACAAATGAGGACTATAAAATATGACATTGAACATTTTAATGGAACATTTAACTGATAAGATGAACATACATGTATTGTGAACCATTTGTTTTCCTTCTCGGACATCATGTACATGTCGCACCGAGAGAAAACCCAGAAATTGGTCTTTTTATCCTGCTTACAACAAGATTTACCTTGCAAAGTTGGATGATTTTATTATTATTAACATAAACACACATACACAAAAACTCCAATAAAAATGTTTTCTTTTTTCTTTGGTTTATCTGATAATATTTATTGATTCGGACATAAGGTGATTGAACAAGATTTAGAAAATTGAATGTACCGTTTCATCAAGATTTAAATTGAAAACGTTGTCATTTCTTGATAAATTCTTATAGGACAATTTTCTTGATATAAATTTGAAAAAAATAATAATGATAATAAATAATAGAAGAAACACAGTGGAAAATGTAACGAAGACCGTGGATATTTTTTAAGGAATCATTAGATTAGTCGAAGCAGATGAGGAACGTCTTTTTTTTTGTTCGTTTTGAATGTACAGTGATCAACAACATGTGTATTTCAGCAGCAATGAATTAATCAATGAAAATGAACGAAAAGAAGCAAATCGCACAAAATGACCATAAAATCATTGCGTGTATTGAATCTATTCGATTTGAAGCCATGAATCGTTTTCGGCGAAATTTTTGTAAATAAACTACATGGTTCGATGTCAAATGTTCTCAATTCAAATGAAAACTAAAATAAGTAATTGACCGATTGCTCTAATTGTGGCGATCAACTTATAAAAGTATATAATTTAAGCACCAATGCCCGCTATTTTGCATTCGAAATTTCCGAATGATATCTTTTTTTCTCGATTCGAGGAAGAATTCAACGGTAAAATAATGAAAGAAAAAAAATTAAAAACAATTTTTTAGATACATTGAAGTCGTCAAAACGAAAACTTTTTTCGATAAAAAAAAAAACTCAATACAAACACGTATTAGAACAATTTCTGATTTATTGAGGATGGTCTCTTTTTATTTTGTAGAGAAAAAACAACTTTTCGGTGTATAACAATAAACGTCTAGGATGAATACACAACTAACATACTTTCCTGTAGACAACAACAATAAAAACAAAAACCTAACTAACAGTAAACAGATATTTAGAAGATGAAGAATTATGGTGCAACACGTTTTGAAAAAACAATTTAATAAAATCGCAAATCTCTTAAGTTTATTGTCGTTTCTTTTTTTCATTTTGTTTATGAATTAATACTACTATATTATTTCCACCCTTTTTGTTTTTGTTCCATATTCATATGTTTGGTAGAATTTAGTTGATGTCATTGATTTGATATTTCACTGTACTCGTATCAGGCATGAAAGCATATATGCGATGGGCATATCGAACGGCAATGTTAAGCTAAGTTGTTTGAATGTGCAGTCACTTTGATGCGCAATTTTAAGGCAAAGAGCAAACGAGATAAAGGAATATAAGATAAAGTCAAGTGATGAAGCAGCGAATTTTGAAATGATATGTATATGGTTTGATTATTTTTTTTTGTTTTCCGCTTACCACATGGGTTCAATTCCCACACAAATCGCGATATACCGTTGCGGACAGTGCTTGGAACGCACCGGTCGAAACAGAACATTTTACTCCTTTTGACATTTACTGTTTTTTCCTATCAAATGAAAAAAAAATTCTTAGTTTGTAGTGGAATTCTAATTTTTAAGTGGTAAATACTAAAATGAGCAACATAAATACGCCCCCTCAAGCAAAAATACAAACACATTCAAAATAGCAACCCGATATTTATACACACAAACAAAATGTAAACTAGTGATTAAAAACTTAATAAAATACAAAGCAAAAGAGAAAAAAAAAAACAACAACATTTTTACAATAACATTGCTACAAGAATATATACAGGAAAAAATATATACAAGATACAAAATACAAAATTATATTAAACGATAAATGGTTTTTCGCCCCCTCTTCTAAATGGAAAATGCAAATAAATAATGATAGTACGAAATATTAGATCGATAACAAATTTTGAGAAATCATCAAAAACATTTATTACGAAAATCACATGTGAACAATACCAATAAACACACAATAAAACTGGACTAACACAGTAAATTCATTGTACTACTAAAATAACAACTGAAATCTATTTAATGACAAATAAAATTTAGCGATGAACATAAAAAACATAAAAAACAACAACATGTACGTAAACAAAGTTTATGCAGGTGTTTGACTTTGGTGTGGCTTTTTCGCAGGAACACATTCGATGTTATTTCCGCATTTTATGACGAATTCCACGAATTTCATTCATCAGCGTTCATTGCACTTCCACAATGTTTTGTTTTGCGTTTAATTTGTTTGTTTGTGATTCATTCTTGAATATTTGCTTAGACTTTCGCATTCATATCAAAATTCAAGCGTTGAACGATCAAAACATTATTCGTTTCATCTTTTGGTGTGCATGTTTTATTGCAAACGGCGCGGGAGCACTTTTTTCTTCACTGGTGAACATGCAACTCGCTTGAAAATTGATATGCGTGCTTTGCATGCCAAATTAAAAGAATTTTGATTTCAGTTTCACTTGTCTGCTGGTAGATTTTCACGAATAGCACATGTTACTCTAATGACAGGTAAAATAATTTCTTTCTTTTTCTTCGATTATTTGTTCTGTCCATTGTCAACAAAGTCTTATGTCTGTTTTTTTTTTTGCGGTCAATGTTTCTCCGTTGCTTCCTTCATTAATTCGGCATACCCAATTGTCACGACAATAAAAGAACCATAAAACTGCATATAATTTGTATTTAGACTGACAAATATCAATGAGCGTGATGTGACTTTTCGAAGCATCTGTCTTTTTTGCCACAATTTCGGGCATTTTGCATTAAGAATTTGAAAAAGGTGAATAGCACACATGAAAAAAGTGATCAAAAATCCGTGTGCGTGCTTCAATTTACGTTCATACACTCACGCTTTCGAAAACACTATAAACTCCGAACCGAATCTGTTGTTTTCATTCCACCAGAATTCCAAATGAATGTTTAATGCCCATGTCATATCGTCTTTTCATTTCGTTGCCATTTTTCGCCCATTCCTCATGTAGTCACCTGTTGTAATTTGCCTCTCATGAACATTAGGCATCGATCGCATGCAATCGTCTGAAAACTGTGCGTTTTTATTTTCGTTTCAAACACTTTTTGCTGTTGGTCGGTTGCCGGCGAACAGAGGATGCATAGTTAATTAGTTTTCGGCACGATTGTTAACTCATCATGATGGGACAATAATAAATAATTGGAAATATGGCATTATTTCGACAGAAAAAAAATATTGGCTCAAAACGACTCACCGATCAATATTATTTGTAAAAATTAAATCGATTTGCGATGGTAGTTTGTCCGGCCACCAATGCGTCGGACAACTATCATTAACTAACTTATTTTCAAAGGTGTGTTCCCATCAATGCTGTCGAAACTAAAGTGGGTTGTGCCGAAAACGGAAAAGAAGAAAAAGAAAAACAAGAGATGATGAACACAAAATTCAGAAGTGCATTAAAATGCAGTCGATAAATTCATTTTGGGGAAAATTTCTAAAAAGATATTTGACATCAATAATCAATGCAAAACGCAAAAGTTTTCATGCCAGATTTTGTTCGTGAAGCATAATTTCAATTTCATTGTACTTTCTTCGTTGCGTTCAGTGTGTTTGCATTAAGCGCGAGCTTAATTGTCTTTAGAAAAAATCTAAATGTAGCCTGATATATCCAAACACTTTCAACTTGAGAATTCCAAGTGTTATGATTCTGCGTGTTATCGTTTTCACAGAATATGAAGCTCAAGAAGTGGTCACAATCAACAACGAAATGAAATTTTCCGGTGGCATTTTATGTTAACATTTGTAAAATAGACGAAAAAAACTGTATATATTGTTGTTTATTTAGTATTTTGTGAAAGGGAAATATGATTTTGCATCCCGTCAGTAGGCTAACAAAATGATATTAAGTTGAAATCTATTCTTTAATTGTAATTAAAATTATTGAAAAGGATAAATCATAGAAGAAAGAGAGAAAAAATCATTTCTTTCTGCTTTACTTTAATAAAGTTTATGGCTGTCTAAGCCATAGCATAAATTTTAATTGCTGTCTTCATATGAATAAATTAATTAATAGTTATTCAAAGAATAATGAAAAAAGATATAATAATGTGTTAAATAGTAAACACACCGGATGCAGTAGCGTCCAGCTACTTAGATAATTACAAAGTGCCATTCATAGCTCCGCAAGTACATTTTTTTCCTTGAGTTTTCAAATTGTCGACTTCAGTTTTCAAATTGTCGACTTCAGTTTTCAAATTGTTGATTTCTTCCTGCAAATCTTCGTTGTGATTCGCTAGCCCGATCAATTTTGTTCGCAAGTCATCGATTTGAATTTGGAGGGCTGACTTCTCTTCTTGCCATGGGTTTTCATCATTCGGTAATCCAAGAGCATCAATGGTGTCTTCATTTGGGCAATCTGTTTCAATTTAGAAATTCTATTACAAACATTGAAAAAGAAATGCAATTTAAGGGCGAAAGCGGTGTGAGTGCAATATTCTTATTGCAATGTTTGATTGCTTTCGGGCTAAAAGTGTAAAGAACTGAGAGTATTTTATTCTTAGATAACATCCGGTTGAAAATTTGCCGATAAGAAACGACGTGAAAAATAATGCCATATTATTAGTAAACGTTCACGCTACGATTGTTATTTCTGTTGTTCGAATAATTTAATACGTTACCCATAAAGATCTTCTTGCGCTTTGCATCGTTATGCCCATCTGGTTGGAATGTGATTGGTGCTTGTCGTTTGTCCGAACTCTGAAAATGGAAATGAAAGTCCATTTATGTAATATTTCTTCTCATTATGCCAATTTGATCCAGAAAATCAGTAGCCATCAAACGACATGGTCTGTAATTGAACTTTACATTGTTCTTCTTTGGGATCCACGACAATTGTACTGGATGGAAAATGGTTGAACTGTGGATTATGCTGCCAATCAATTTGCTGATATTCGATGTCGTTTTCAATGCCGTGAATATGATTCGACGCTCATTTATGGTGGCGTCATCATCGCTTTTTTTCGGTAGGTTGCTTATGATAGCGTCTTCCAACTTTTTAATATTCCTGCGAAGATGAAAATGATTGGTCAATAGATTCCATGGATTGGATGTTTCTGTTAATTTGGTTTATTCAAAATCAGTTTTTACCCCTGTGTGATAACAGCCAAATACTGCAATGATTGGAATTCCTCCTTTGCATCATCGAATGTGAAATATTCGACACTTTGTTTGGCAACATTGCGTAGGACGTATAACAAGCATTCAGCATGCGAAAATTTGAACGATGAATTCTCGTCTCCCTCGCTGATTGGCATATATTCCTGAACATTTATAACGAAAATGTTAATTCAGGTGGTTTACAAAGGAATTAAAACGTTTAAAACATGAATTACACGATTCTATTGAAATATTGAAGCAAAATTGATTATGCAGTTTTACCCGAAGAACATTGAAAATAGCATGAATTTTCTCGTTTGGAGCATCGAGAGTTCCACAAAAGTCACTTATCTCTGCCACAATTTTCAAAACGCGCAAATGTTGTGCATCTCGATCACTGTCTTGGACGCCAATCTGTCTCCATTTATGCAAAGGGAATAGTTTTTCACAAGCGTATTTTATGAATGGCGTTGATTCAATCGTCGCCTGAGAAAGACACACAATTCAGTTTGAAATCTCACACATACATGGTCCACCGAACAATGTTAGAACTATTTCATAAAATTCTTACCGAAAAATACGGAAGTGCATGGGTAGCACACAAAATGAAGCGTTCAACATCCTCATTTTTGATAATGACTGGTTCTTTTTCATCGTTGAGGTGTGCCTGTTGAACAGCCAATGCAACTAATTCGGATTTTCCTTCGGGCGTTGTACCCAATTTGGTTTCAGCCAAAATATTCATACAAATTTCGAATTCAACGACTGTCACATCCTATAACCAAAACACATTACATCAAATTTCACAAAAATGTCACCCAATTGTAAATATTTTTCTACCTGTAGGATCTGTTTGAGCCCATCAATGATGAATATTTCAATCTCATCGGAGATTAACTTTTTTTCTAACTGCCTAAGCTCAATTCCAAGAAATTTGAAGTATCTGTCTCTGGTGAGTTCGTCTCTAGACGAAATTTTGCTGAACTAAAATCACGAATCAATGCGAATATTTGAATTCAATTTCATTGCAATAGAAAAAAATCAAAGTTCACTATGAAAGAAGCGAGTACTTACAATGCCAGCCAATACAGATTTATCATTAAATTTGATTTCACGATATTCTGTTTCATGCTAAAATGTAAAAAAAAGGATTATTTGATGAATAAATAAATAAATACCACGTCTAATGTCACAAAATCGAAATACTAACCTCAAATTTTTTTTCCTTAGCGTCGCTTAGAATTTCATAGTTTTTGTATTGTTTATCGATATTGTCTGCTTCGGTTGAGCTCATTTTCAATCAATTTTGTTTGTTACGCCAGCAAAAATGCACCTAAACTTTGATTTGATTCGTTTTCGAACGAATTATTTTGTAATTTAGTCACATTTTCTTATTATTTTTGCGAATACGATCGTGTATCTCCGGCTACAGCAGTAGTAATAATGAATTTTCTTCCACATACGAATGACAGCTATTATGAATTGTTGACTGCAGAGCACTCTATCGGCCATTTTAAATTCGAATTTCGAATTCCGAATGAAACACCAAAATAAAAACACCGTTAAAATTTTTAAATACATAGATGTTTATTTATTGAACTTGTATGTTAATATACGTAATAAAAAGTCAATTTCCTTCATTCCAATTGCGAAAAAAAGAAACAATTATATACCTCATGCTCAAATAAATTGAAATTTTCGTTTTTGACAACAACAACAAAAATTGCAATGCGAATACATGTTTCGAAAAATTTCTTATCTTCCATTCAAGAGGTTGTGAAACAAAAGAGAGAAAATTATAAGAATAAACTCGTCGCGTTAAATGTATCGCTGACGGAGACAATTAGTATATATGTAATAAATCCATTTTGCAATTGTATCAAAAGATACTTTCATTAAGATGAGCTTATACTCTATCCCGCGTAACATTGTTTTTGACGCAATTTTGAATGACCATATTCCCACATAAACAGGAAATTCAACGGAATATGTGTGAAAAAAAATTATCGGCGATAAATGTTGTTTTTTGCCTGCGATTATTATGTATTGACTGACATTGGTAGCAATGGAGACAAAGGAACAAAATGAACTACGATTGTTTTTCAAAAAATGAATTTTAATCATTTCAATGGCGAAACATAATGAAAGATAATGTATGAATAACAATAACAACAATAAAATCAGAACAATTGAAAATAAAACTGAACTTGAACTTGAACAAAAAATTTACTCGTATTTTTTACTGATAAAAACCGAATTTCAAACTTACATTTGTCTACAGAGATTCGAATCGCGTTGATTTAGTTTAGACTCAAACCATTTAGCTGTGCGCGTTAACCGTTCACGTCACGAATGGAGGGGCATTGTAAATAAACTTCTTTGATAATGACATAATGACAGCCGCTGCACAGACAAATAACACACAAACAAAATATCTCTTTTGCAGAGATACTCGGATCAAATTTCTCGACAAACAATACAAATTCCAGCTCATTGCATTTATTTTTTAAGCAAATTCAACGTTAGCATTAGTTGAAATTCATTGAACCATGTAAACTGTAAATGTCTGTATTTGAATAGTAAACATTGTATTTTGAGCGAGAATTGGAGAAGTTCGACGTTTTACGCTGGAGTAATTAAGTGACAAAGTGGAAAAAAAAAACATGACTGAACTGAAGCAGCCAGTTGATCCAACCAACCCGATTGTATTTTTAGACATTCAAATTGGTTTAGAATCAGGTAAGTTATTTTGCAATTGAATCGTGCGCAAAAATGATGTTGATTTGCAAATGTTTCAGTGGGCCGTGTAATAATTGAGCTACGAAAAGACTTGGTGCCAAAAACGGCTGAGAATTTTCGTTGTTTGTGCACTGGTGAGAAGGGAATCGGAGTTAATGGCAAGCCCCTTCATTACAAGGGCATACGATTCCATAAAGTCCAGCGTTTGTTCATGGTTCAGGGCGGTGACATCGTTAAAAATGATGGAACCAGCGGCGAAAGTATTTACGGGCCATTTTTTGATGACGAAACACTGACGCTACCGGTAAAAATGAGCCATTGCAATCCCATATTAATGCTTCTAATCAAAAAAAAAAAAATTTCTTACTTCCAAAAGCACGAAGCTGGTTCGGTTGGTATGGCCAATTTTGGACGACCGAACACAAACAACTCACAATTCTTTGTGACAACCGTTGACAGCCCGCATTGCGACGGCTCCAATGTTGTGTGTGGCAAAGTACTCCGTGGCCTTGGCTGCTTGCAAGAAATGGAAAAATTGGCATCTGACGAATCGGTTCCATTGTTGGTAAGTTTATCTTATTTCGGCAATATCCTTCAAACCTAATAGAAATGCATTTAACCAACAGGAAATGACCATTCAGAATTGCGGTGAGATTCGATCGGGTGACGATTGGAGTTTTTGTGATGATGATAGAAGCGGAGAAAAATTACCACCCTTCCCAGAAGACTGGGATCAAAAGGCGAATGAGTTTACGGTATTTATTTTGAATTAAAAAGATAGAAAATTAAATCGAAATCATTTGAACACATTTTATTTTCCGTAGATTGAGCAAGCGGTTGCAATTCTTGAATCGATAAAAACTGCGGGCAATTTGTTTTTCGGGAATAAGGAATACGTTGACGCCAATCGTAAATATAAGAAAACCTTGCGCTATTTCAATTATTTGAAGGACAAATTGGAGGCAATACATCGAAAAGGTTTGACTGTGCAGCAATTACGAGAGAAATTGCAAGCCTTGCATCAGATTAACTCAGTTGTTTGCCTGAATATTGCTGCGGTGGAATTGAAGTTGAATAATGCCGAGAATGCAAAGAACTCATGTGATGAGGTACTACTGAATGATCCAAACAATGCAAAGGCACTGTACCGGCGAGGCCAAGCTCATGTCGTGCTGAAAAACTACGATGATGCTCTAGTCGATTTAGAGCAGGCATATCGATCGTTGCCATTGGACAAAAATATTCAAAACGAATACCAACGAGCTAAGGAAATTTGGCGCAACTATCAAAATCAACAGAAGAATGTGTATAAAAATCTTTTTGAACGAATTTGAAAAGAACATTTGATTTGCAAGTGCCTAAACGTGTTCGAACTTCAAAAAAATAAATGTTTAAGTCTAATTTTGATTGTAAGCTACAACTATACACAATCCACCATCAAAAGAGATGGAGAAAAAAAAAGAAATGACGTAGAAATTCAGATTTTATTGCAATGGATTCCAAGTCTGATGAAAAAAATGTGACGAGACAATTTTTCCATTCATTGGAGACTATCGTGCTATTTTTCTTTGTCTTACCACTCAACCATAAAGGCCGCATTAAATGAGTGTCTAATGCATTAGTAAAATTATCCGCAAATAAAATTACGAATTTTCTGATCATAAAAATGTGTCTTTCATTTTGAATTTTATTTATGTCTTGTTTATTGATTTCGATTGACAGTTTTTATGTGCAATAAAATTTTGCTTAACGGCTCTGTAATGTGACAGCCATTGAGAGGCGTGCCGATACTATCATCATGAGATGGAGCAATAAATAAATATGGCTTGTCAAATTTGCCAATGGAATTTATGTATAGTCATCGGCACAGAATGTTAACAGAACAATTGGACTGGTCAGCAAATTGGAGCAGGGGCAGGGGCAGGGGCAGGGGAAGCCGATGAATAACATCATGTATGGTGAAATGGATAAAGTTTTTTTTTAATGGAATCGACACAAACCAAAATGAGAAATAAAGAAATCTCCATAAAAATGAAACTTTTCATCTTCATTCGGGTTAAATGGATTCGACCAACTCCTCTTATTCCACGCCTATGGAAAACTTGACATTGTATCACTCACTCATAGCCAAAAAGAACTTCAAAAGAACGCACTCACTGCAGGACTGAGTAAACTATTTGCGGGAGAATATCGAACGCAATGACAAATCAATTTCGAAGTGAAAACAAGAATTTCTGCATTAATATTCAATGTTGCCATACGATTGCCCTATCGTATCTTGATGCGATAAAGATATTTGTCCTTTTCGCTAAGATTCTTGTGACTACTTCGATGTGCGTGTGAAAACGTTCAATAAATCATAAAAATAAAGTGGATCGAACCGAGAATGGCCAAAAAGTTTTTCCATAAATATTGAAGTGTGAAACATGCGGAGAGCGCTTATCTGAATCCATATAGATTTCCGCATGTCCGCAAATCATCATGAAATATTAAATGAAATAAATTTGTGTTCGTATTGGTTTGGTCAATCTTGTTCGGGAGTGTGTGTATCCATTATGAATCATTTAACTGAAACCTTTTCGCAAGACGTTCTTCTGAACGTGCTAAGTGCGTGGGTACATGGTCATTTTTCCACTGATTCTACATTCGATGATGTACAACTGTAGCATTGCCCGTTTCTGTATCTTTCATGTTTATGGATCCAATAAAAAAGAAGTGGGCAAAATACCCTAACACTTACTCTGAAAAGTGCAAATATTTCAATCAAGTCCTATTAATTGTTTGACATGGTACAAACTGTACTTTCAATAAATGTTACGCCTATGTTACGCCTGTCAGTGGAAAATGTACGCATATTAGCGTCATTGATAACACAGAGAGGGAGAGAGAGGGAGAGACATAGATTACATCGTGTTCACTCAGAAGCGGCATCAAGCCAGGCTAAGCGGCAGGTGATTGATTGATGCGCTACACATTAGATATATTCGTTTGTTCTAATTCAATAAAATACAGAGCCATTCCACTCGTCGATCAATCGAGGTTGAAACAATCTGTAGAATTCTGTATTCTTACAATTCATGAATGTGCCTATACTTTATGCTTTCGTATTTTGGTTGATTTATCAGCTTACCACCCAATCGATACAACAGGGTGTCGATGGAATGATAATTTGGCGCACGAAATTTATGTGCGCCAAACTTTAAAACTAAAATAAAATTGTGGTGTTGAAAGTCGCTTCATATTTTATAATCAATTCCAGTTGGAAGAAATTTTCTACCGCCCATATCTCACTCATGCTATTAAACGCATCTATTTCATGCCATTAAATTGTTTGTCGTGTATGTTGATATGGATATTAGATGGAAGCGTAGCGCATCGCACACAATATGTTACTTCGAACACCCATGAGAATTAGCGCTCTGGCAAATATGCAGAAGAGAAAGTTTAAACCGAATCATACTTTATCAATGACGTCAATGCATACTGCGTGTGCATAAAGTGCTGAGCGTTTTTGTTCTTCATTTATATCCATCCACACACACACACACACTACAGTTACAGCGCAAACGATGGAATTCTAAGCGAAAAATTCATTCGTTCGGTCATATATTTCAAAGATGTTTTAATAATCGAACAAGTGCCGAATAAACAGAGCTGCTCGTGTATTCTAAAAGGGGATCAATGTGGCGAGAGAAAAAAATGTATTGCGATAAAAATTGTTTATGTTCTACTGAGAACAAAATATTGACAATAAAATGGTGCTGTGCTGCGATAGAATATGGTGTATGTGCGTTTGCTAACCTTTTTTCCCACTATGAAGGAGCAAAATACTTTTAAAAAAATTATTTATCATGGCAGAAGAAGAGAGAACAAAAAAAAAACTCATATTATAAATCGACGCTTTTTTCGGTATTATTATTTTGTTGGTGTTCGTCGTCATCTCAACACGCCATTGAATATAATTTTCAGATTGAGACTGGGGTTGTTTGCATCATTTTTATCCGACACTTGTGTGTATTTTGGAAAATTGAACAATTTTTGATGCGCCAGTTTTCACGCTTCGCATTTTTCACCATGGGAAATATGTTGTTTTAGTAACTTTTGATTGTGCTGTTTCCCTTTTTTTTTCATAACGATGCTTTATTTATTATTTGCTCGCATTATTTGTTTCCTGGCAATTTTCGAACAATTCTCTTTTTAAAAACAGTCTTTTTTCCCACACAGCAAACACAGCCACTTCAAATATGCATTTACCGAAAAACTCGATGCCCATTTATTATTGCTGTTTATTATTTCGATGTCACTAGTTTTTGTCTAAGGGGACTTATCTCTCGCGAATGCTGCGAATGCATTCGCATTTCAGAACAAAAATTCGAATGTTTGCGAATGCGACAAATGCGGCTATGACAGCGAACTTGTGACTACATAATTCATTCGTTCATTCGTGTTTGGGCATGCATTCGCAACGCTGCCGTATGATTTCTATGTAAACATTCGCACTCGCATTCGTGAGAACGTTCGAGAACAGCGAAATATGACTGCTATACGAATGCGAGTGCGAATGTTTACATAGAAATCATATGGCAGCGTTGCGAATGCATGGCACTGAGCGCGAATTTGTGAATAAAAATTCGAATGCCAAACCGACATAGAAGCCCCTAGGTTTTTGTTGCTCAAAAATCGAATGTACATAATAAAAACACATGAATATTCGGGATAGACTTGAAGAGACGAAGCGATACAATAGAAAAGGTTTTCGTAATAATCAATCAGTGTTGAAAAAATGTTGATTCATTTTTTGGAGAATTCATAATTTTCTTTTGCAAGAATTTTCGCAATTTCTATCACTGCTACAGGTGAGTCGAATTTATGATATCTTCTTAAATATGAAAAAAAAAGTTTGAACCGAATGATGCGTCTTTTGGAAAATATTCCTGGAAAAAGTAAATCGACACAGTTTGTGGAAAAAATCTCATCAGAGCTCAGTGTGTAAATAGTATTTACTAAATACACTGATCGATAATTTGAAGAGCTCAGCCAAAGTCAATCAAAAACCTCCAAATCAGGTTGTTGTTATTGTTGACGAGTGGAAAATGAATTTTAAATGGCATATTTAAATATGCACCTTGGATGCAGATATAATGAGGATGTGTTGGAGTAAACGAAGTATTATGCAATGTGCATGTTGCCACTTAAAATGCGAATCGTGCCCTCGATTCTGGATTGTCGTTCGAACGCCCGAAATGTGGTAAAAATACACAGAACACACTCCATCGCAAGAACCATTTACGTCGAATGATGAAGTGTTTGCACTTGGAAACTACAAGAAAAGACTGTGCGATTTCTCTATTTCGTCGATTTTGGACTTGGATCCATGCACAGCCAAACAAAGCATAGTGAACGAGAAACGAAATCAAGAGCGTGGCACAAAATCGAACGAACAAACTTTATAGACAAAACGTGATACGAATAATTGCATTTGGCAATGCGAATAAGAAAATATACTCAAGAATCGTTTTAATTATATTTGTATTTCAGATTGAGCGCTCGCGTTGGCGCTGCCAATACAGCGAATCGTGTATGAGAAACCAGAAACGCACACACGTTTGCCTCGACACACCGAAGCCTTTTGTGCTTGTACCGTACATGTTTTGCTTTTGTCTTTTCTATTTGGCTGTGACAGGATATATTCGCCTGACATCCACTGTTTCGTACTTTCTTGAATGCACAATTCGTTTCGGCCGTTTTCCAATGCTAGCTGTAATGCACCGTAATCAGAATCAAAGATGCACTCCCGACCCACTTTTCCCATTTGCGCATTGTTCGACGAGCTCAAAGCACATACACACATTTTCGAATTTTCAAACTGAATATTCGATTTTGAGTGAGACTCTTACGAAATTGGTGATCGTATTCAATTCATGTACTCCTTCTTATTCATGTGCACTGTACCCGTTTTATTGATGTGCTCCAGTGAATTTGGTATGCATTGCAGTTGTTGGTGCGCCTCTTGTTATCATTTCACTTCGATGATTGTATTTTAATTCCGATTTCATTTTCCGATCAATTTTCGACGTATAACACGAAAAATTCCTGACTATGGCATTGCAACATCAATGCACCGTCGCTTTTGTTTGATGCATACCAATTTGAGAATGAAGTCTTTCACTTCCTTTCAAACAATGGCTTGGAATACGATATTTGAATTGATTGGACACAATCAACTACGCAATTTTTCACGTTGAATATTTCATTTTCTTACTTGTTCGCAAGATCTGCAATTTGATTGTGCCCCGGAACTCCGCACCATTCTACATTTCAAGTTGAGAACCAAGCGTGCACACTGCACATCGTCCAAACCTTTCTCAAAAAACTAGGTTCTGTCATGTTATTGTAGTAATTATTTCGTAACATACATTTGTAATGGTGCGTCAATATCATTGCGTTGATTTACACGTTTTATGGCTTTGTGAAGTTGATATATCCATTTGAGATGTGAAACGCTATTATCGCCAATTGAAAAGCAATGTTTTCATTAAGAGTAAAATCAAAGCAATGCCCAGCAGCAATCGATTTCATTGGATACGGAACAGATGCGGAAAAAGAGAGTTAAAATCTCTAAGCCAATATGATAACAACGGAACATCGAGATTGAAAAGCGAAAAGCCATTCGCAGTTCCTTGTCGAAAATCACCTCATCAAGTACACGGGTTAAGATGGAATAGAAATGTCAATGGAAAGAGGGTGATTGTAACCCCATTCACTGTCGTTGCCATTCTGACACACGTAGCACGAATGCAATCGAGATGCTTGTTTGCAACGCTTGTTTAACGTCAGACATTCAACACCGACGATGAAATGTGACAATATTTAGTTTGAGTTTATTTCCGGTTAAATGTGTCAATCGGTTTTAATTAAAATGGCAACGGAACGGAAATTGCTTTACACATGCCTTCATCGTTGCTGCCGCAAGCTGTGCAAACAAATCGCTCGATATCTATTGTTTTTAAACGAGAACCGAGGCATATACAAATAAAGACAGAGACAGCCAAAGCTTCTGAATAAAAATCTTTTTCATTTCCAATGCGATTGTGTTTTTGTGCTGTCGAACCTTTTTCACGATGTGCATTTGCTGTTCCTATTGTTGTTGATGTTGATATTTTATTCTGACTTCTTTGTTTGTGCGTTGAATAAAAACAAACACTGAAATTGCATTGCAGCAATTCTATTAGATGCCAGTTTGTTTTGCCTATAGGAAAAATGAAAACAAAATCATTCTTTGCATTCGATATTGGATGGCACATCTTTTTTTACTCCGTAAACAATCCAGCGGTCATTGTCCGGTTGAGTTGGTCCAGCAATCACAATAAAGTGTTTAATTCATAACATTTTTATAGCATAACTGAACTTTGAATGAATTTGCATCTTCTTGGAATTCGGCTTTCGTATTCCATATCTGACTGATAAGTGATGCATTTTCGCTGTGTGCGAATCTTCATTTCCGTTACTTAAAAGAATCATATTCTGAGGAAATGGTCGTTTTTATGCAGTATATGTCATTTGAATTTTCTGATGTGACGCTTTCACAAATGGATTTGACAATTTGGGTTAACGTTTCGACTGAATCCATATTGGAGTGTGTCCAACATCTCAGGGCTGCAATAACCATTGCACTATGGATTTCGCCATTTGTTCAAAATAAATGACAATTCATTTAATCGTTATTATTGCTGTCTAAACGAGTTGAATCTGCTCATAATTCCCTTGTTTTTTTTATTCGTCTAAATACTTTCACATTTTGGAAGCAGTTTCTTTGGCATGCAAACATTTTAGGCATGGGTAGAAGAAAAAAGCGGAAATGTTCATTTCGTTTCGACGGGTTTTAAAACTAACGCAGCCATAAAACCAGAAAGAATTTCAAATGACTGCTTTCGTGCGCCATTTCGTTTCAGGATAATCAAATAATTTAAAACACCCGATTAAATGCAGTTTGGCCGCATAAAAAGAGAATAATCTTACGATTTTTAGCGTCACGATGTCGAAAAAAATTAACGACGTTCTATATCTCCTTTTTTTTCCCCACAATTTTCCATTAGCAAATGGTGTTTACAGTTTGAAATTTAATTTATATCATGATATATAGATACCGATGCACATCTCTGATCCGTTAATTTCTGTTTGAATACATCTAATACCTTAAAGGAGCATAAATATAAATTAGGTTGTGGGGCGTAATCGAAATTGATGCACACAAAGAACGGATTCATTTCTTATGCAGAATCGAATAAAGTGTGTGATCTATTTTCATGAATACGGCATTCATTATCAATTTATAACATGAAATCGGTGCAGACGATAACGGGACGACGCATGAAGGCGAATCTTGGAAATTAGCGATGAAAGAGAATTTTCTATGCCTTCGGTGCATTTGCGTGTGTGTTTGTGTTTCGTTTGCACTCATGTGCCGCATCCCATATGAATGTTTTAATTTGTATGGAAATCCGAGGATTGTGTACACCGAATCTGTATTTGTCTATAAGTGGGGAACCCAAATGTATGGCCGATGCCTTCGATTGTCTCTACAATCCGATAGATGCACAATAGTAAAGTTTTGAAATGGCTAATGAAATGATTTGTACACTGAATTATGCAATTTGTCTCGTCCAAATGAACCGAATAGGAGACTTTGATGTTGGCCGCTTGATCGAAAATGTGTGTTTTGCTCGATATCTATCGATTAAACATCACTTTAATCCGAAATGCAAACACATAACATTTATTATCATGATTTTAGTGTGTTTATGATGTACGTACCAGAATGAATTAACATTATTCGAATGCTGAATGGAACGGATTGTTTGCGGATATTGCATTTCTGCTACCTCGTCCCACGGGCAGAAGGGTCAAGAGCAGGACGGACGGGGAAGAGAGAGTGAGTGAGAGCGAGAGCGAGTGGAAGACCGAGTGAATGAGTGTTATCCGTGTGTTGGCCATTTGCATGTCTATCAACTGCACTTCTAATAATCTGTATAAATATTGAGCTGGTTTGATGGTATGGAAGTGTTCATGGCCACATCTATCCGCTCGACCGCACATGATTTGCGATCAATAAAACAAACACCATTTCCATTGTCTTCAATGGCCGATGATTTTGAAATGTTGCGCATATATTATACTATTTATAACATATAAAGTAGTCTATTATCGATGCAAGGCCTGACCATTTGTCCAAGCAAACCGTGAAAGCCTTGTCAATTATTTAGCAAATATGTTCATAAGCTAATTAAACTGTTCCTCATCACCATACCACTGCATGCACTTCGATTGGTGCAAAGCGATGTCAACCGTGTTGAAATCTAATCAAGAAACCTGTGTTTATTTTATATACCTAAACATCGACAACCATATCAGTTTACAAATTAACTCTTCAAAATGTTTACACTGTTTCAATTGTATTTCGTATACTCATATGGTGCGGCCAGCTATCTCGGTCGTTCTCCAATATTGCTCACCAAATGAGATAACGAACTTAATTAGCATTTTGAAATTAATTTTTCGTGTTGTTTATCAATTTCACACAACATTCGACTCACTTCCGATAAGACGAATCCGATGATTGGCAATTTCTTCGGAATGCATGTCTCCGTCGAAATGTCAATTAGTAATTCTCGGTGCATCATCACTTGCCAGCATTCACGCTGGATTATCATTGATTGAAAATCATAATTTTATAATTAACAGGAAATCGACCTAACATCCTAATTGCCATTGAAATGTACACATCCAAATACCCGAAAGAGACTCATTCATCAAATTCATACATCGATATGGATTTCGATTAATCTATCCCGATAGTTGTTTTCATCAACTATCAATGATACCTACCGTTCACATTGGCAAATGCAATCAGCATAACGGATTTGACTATTCATTGTTTTCGACCTTTATACTTGAAATTGAATTCGATTATCAGGACTTTTCATTGAATCTTTTTCGATTTTGAAGGTGAACAAATTGTCAGCGTTCAATTCAATTACAAACACATGTTGTGTCGTTTGGCCGCACTCCAAACTATCGAATACAAAAGCTTTAGCTATATCGTGTGGTTTGATAATTATATACAATTAAACTACACATCGACGCTTGCATCGAAGTTTGCATATAGTTTCGGCTGTGGACGACTCGGCTTCATCGGAGCAGCTCATTGAAACGTACGCATACTCGGCTTGCCAAGTGTACAAAATTAGATGCGATTACGAAAAAAGAGCAGCGCCAGTCACTTGTAAGATTTGCATTCACTTCAGTTTTTTGTGCGGTGTTGTGACGATCACACACAATACTATTTTCGTTGTAACTAGAAAAAGATTTTCGAAAGAAAATTCTAGACTTTTTTATCACTAAGGTATTTTCAATTTTCAAAAAATAGTGAAACAGATTTGAATTAAGTTTATATCAATAGATAAATTACCCGTGGAAATTGCATAAGCGATGCTTTTGTATTGCCATTTTGTATTATATAACCCTAAGTCATAATGAGAAACTCATGTAAGAATCATAGAAAAGAGATAAAATACAGGATACGAATGGGTAAAAAATAGATTCCTGTTATCATCCGAATTTGGAAAAACTGCGAAAGGAATTCAAAGTTTTTGGTTAACATAAGAAGCAATTGAAACATTTCTCATGCACATTGTGAAATTCATTTACGCGACTCGTAATACGAGTTACATAAATCAATTATTAAAACCAAAATGCAAGCATCATTCGACGCAATCGCTTTTGAAGCTCTTGAAAATAAAGCGTTCTAAATTTAGGCCCAGTTCTTAATCAACGTACAGTCTCTTAATGTCGTTTGTAATGAGGCCAATGTCATTTGCCAGCAACAAATGCACATTGAATTAAAACAAAGTAAACAATAGATGGTTATCCAACGAATATTTCAAACTTTTCTGTTTTCGTTTCTAAGGTTTATTTTTAAATCAAAGCCAAGATGTTTGCCTCCATCATGGAATCCGCACGAAACTCAACATTCAAAAATCCGTTCATTTCAACGGTGAACTGCGAATCAGCTGATTCACAAAATTTAGTAGCTGGCCGAACAATTGCCGCTGCCTCTGCTACCGCTGAAGGAGGTAAATTTCAAACAATTCAATTTTCGAATGAAATAAATTGTATTGAATACACATCTACTTAATTCTTCCAGACTCATGCGAATTTGGATCGCTACACTACTTTGCCCTTTGCGGTTTGGGTGGTGTTATCTCATGCGGTTCGACTCATACCATGGTTGTGCCATTAGATTTAGTCAAATGCCGTTTGCAAGTCGATGCTGCCAAATACAAGTTAGTAAAGAGAAGTCAACTGACAGTTGCATAAGTTCAAAAATTTGATTATTTCCGACTCGCAAAAAAATAGGTCAGTATTCAATGGTTTCCGTGTAACTTTGGCTGAAGAAGGTGTTAAAGGCTTGTCAAAAGGATGGGCTCCCACGTTTATCGGCTATTCGGCACAAGGATTGTGCAAATTCGGTTTCTATGAAGTGTTCAAAGTGCTGTATGGTGGTCTATTGAACGAAGAACAAGCCTATTTGTACCGTACAGTCTTGTATTTGGTTTCTTCAGCCTCTGCTGAATTCATTGCCGATGTTGCTCTGTCACCGATGGAAGCCGCAAAGGTCCGTATTCAAACTCAACCTGGATTCGCCAACACATTACGTGAAGCTCTCCCAAAAATGATCGAATCTGAGGGTATGAATGCATTCTACAAAGGCTTAGTACCATTGTGGTGTCGCCAAATTCCTTACACCATGATGAAATTCGCCAGTTTTGAAAAGACACTTGAATTGCTCTATCAGTGAGTTGATCGATCGTTTGATCGTATATTTGGACGTTTGGATTCATTTTCACGTTTGATTTCAGATATGTGGTGCCGAAACCAAGAGCAGATTGTACGAAAGGCGAACAGTTGATTGTTACCTTCGCAGCTGGTGAGTGAACTATTTTAACGAAAAAGTCCCAACCATTTTTCATTTTGGCTATTTCCCATTTTCCATTCAGGTTATATTGCTGGTGTATTCTGTGCCATCGTTTCACATCCAGCCGATACAGTTGTCTCTAAATTGAATCAAGCCAAGAAGGGTCAAACTGCAATGGATGTTGCCAAGGCTTTGGGATGGAACGGTCTTTGGGCTGGTCTAATTCCACGTATTGTTATGATCGGCACATTGACAGCAGCTCAATGGTTCATCTATGATGCTGTCAAGGTTGTCCTTAGAATGCCACGGCCACCACCAGCCGAAATGCCCGAATCACTCAAAAAGAAGTTGGGCGTTCAGTAAAACGTTCACCAATCGAATGTAACGTTTCAAACCACATACAAAATTTAGATGGTAATAAGACAATTGAATAAAAATCGAAAATGCTCCTAATCCATGCATTTTTCTTCTTTGGTTTCTGTTCTGAATTCGTACGTCATCTGAATACGTCATTCCTGTCTGATACTCGAAATTCAAATTGAATTCGATTGAGAACTATTTTATTTACTTTTAATCGAACTTCTCGCATCAATTCTGTCGTATAAAAAACATTGAACATTTAAATTTCAAAGTTGAAAATGTCCAAAAGCCGATTCTCTCACTCAAAAAATCTCAGTTATAACTCGTAGAAAAGCTTTTGCTCCATACTCAATGTTCACTCAAACATTTATAACTCGAATTATCGAACTATTTTCAATTTATTCCACCAAATGGGAGATAACATTGGAAGAAAATACCGCAATATTGGCCAACGTATTCAATTTCGTCGTTCACGTTCGGGTGCAGTGATAATTCGGTTGTGTGGAACCAATCGTGCGTAATGCGGCGATATCCAGCGCAACGCAACAAGATAATTTCTTCTCTTGATTTTGTTATTTATATCAAATACGTGTCGACGATAACTTGAGAATTCAATTTTGTTGAATATTTCAAATGGTTGATAATGTCTACAATCTAGCCACTTTCTCATTGCACGTTAGACACTGTCATAACAAATCAACAATTTAAGTACCACAAAACTTTTATAATTCGATAACGGCACCATTTATTTCTTAGCGTAACTTTTTTTTTGCAAGAAAAGAAGGCACAAAAAAAAGAAGGGAGAAATCGACAAAACTGTGCGCCCCAACCAAATTTATCGTTACTTCTTGGCAAAAAATCGACAATGATATAGCATATTTTATGCAGCAGGAAAATGCAAATATTTTTCTTTCAGATTTCGTGTGCTTCCTCTCCATTCGAATGAAACAAAATGGAATCTGTGGAACCCAACTTTTTGGGAGGCGAATTGAATCGGTAAGAAATGCCAACCACACAAATTCACATACACACACACACACACACACACATAATTTGTCACGCCATTTGACCAACCAAAACGCTTAATATGTAAAAATGATGGCGAAAGTTTCGAAGCCGTTTCAACACTTCCGCTTATCATGTATCACTTAGCTCTTAAGACTAAGAATTATTGGTAATTTTATTACATACTCCGAGGCAATAATTTCATGCAGCTTTTGGATGAAAATCAAATGAAAAGAAAGAAGAACATGGCGAGGAAATGGCCATAAAAACAAAAGGCAAATACACGTACAACAAAACCAAACTCAACCAAACCGTTCTCTTTTCCTCGTTCGCTTTCATAAATTCAAAACGGTCGACTTAATTTATGTGTTAGAAATGTCGAAAGTTAAACTTTTCGATTGAAATAAATGACTACTAACTCAACCCTTTTGGGTCGCTTACAGGCACATAAATCGTTTATTCAGTTAAATAATTCAAATATATCAATTTCTGACGGTAGCCACTTTTTATTTGCCCATCAAACCATCCGTATCAACAGAAAAACCTCGGACTTTCTGTAAGCTTTGAAAAAGTGAAATTTATTCAAGTTTTGCGTTTAATCAACAATTACACAAACTGTTTGAAAAGAAAATGTTTTAAAAATCGATCACTTTTCGAAATTGAATGTTCAACGTAATCGTATTTTAAACGTGCAGCAATCTAAATGAAGAGCATAAATAGTTTTTGAAACACAACCCCCGAAAAGTAATTTTCGACACATTCGTGGTTTCACATTCATAAATTGTATTTTATATGGTTGAATGTATTATTTCTGAATATATGTGTTGGAGGAGGACCTGCATTTTATGTATATCTATGAGTCTTCAGAGTGTTCAATGGAATGACATTATGTGTTAAAAAAAAGTCTCTTGATACTCGCCTAATGCGTATTTCGAATGTAAATCTCAGCGAAGACGGAACGAAACGAAATAAAAATAGATAGCGTTGAATCGCGTAAACTTGTATTTTTTTTTTCTTGCCGGAACAATGAATAATCACATGTTTTATCTGCAAGATTTTCGTTTTCCAACGTTCTAATCGAACACGACATAGTCATTTGCGTGCACATAGCATCGAATGTGTCGTTGCCAAAATAAAAAGAAAAATAAAATATATTTTCTAACATTGAACATTTCGCAAATGATATGGTTGGCAGCATAGCGCTTTTTAAGCCGTAATCAGTGTGCAACGTGATGATGCTACATTTCGCCTTGAATCGAATATGTGACATTATGTATTCTTAGCGAATGCTGTGCGAAAATCCAATAGCACCACCATCGCAAATAAATAGAATAAATAGAATAAATCTTAATTCATGTTAGTGGTGTGTTTATTCTTTCGATGGTTTTGGCTGCGTTTGAATGTTGTATCGTGACATCTAGTCCCAGCATATAGCCACAGTTCGCATTATTATGGAACAAGATATGGTTGCTTATTCGTATAATCCTTCTAACTTCGTGCCATTTTTTCCGGCATTTCCTCGTTTAATGTACGTCGCATATTCACACGCATATGTACGTGTGTGTGAGTTTCATTCTCATCATGCAGTTGATGGAATTATTATGAATACTTTCTATTGTACTGGCTTCAATGTTAAATGTGCATCCGGATAAATTCACAGTTCAAGATATCTCCCAAAACCATAAATATAAATAAGCAAAATTTGGGTAGAAGCGTGTGCAAAAATATTACGATATTCCTAGCAACACACTAATATTTTTTTTTTTCGGAAATCTGATTTCTAAATCAAATTCAAAGGAATCACTCACATTTATAACACGTATCTTTATTTAAATTTATTATATTTTGGCCGGTTTTTCATCATTTGTTCAATGTTATTGGTGAGGTTTCATTTAAAAAAATGAAAGATCTACGGCCAGCTTGATGACGACTTAGTTCCTTAAATATGTAAGACCTAAACAAAGTAGATGAAGATAGTTTTGAAGCAGTAAATTCGGAAAATCTTCTAAACATTTAGCCGCAAAACATTTGTATCAGGCAAGTTAGCGAATCTTGAAAGAATAAGTTTTTTTTTTTTAGTCAAAATTGTACAGTTTGACAAGGCAAACAATTTTGGCAAATACACCAAAACTACGAGTGGAACATACTCGACCTTATCAAAATTTAAGTTGAAAAAATTATACACTACTCTCAAGCTCACAAATAGATATATATGAATAACTGTTAAAAAATCTATCATTTTTGAGGTAAGGAATTAGCTACAATTAACAGCCTATATTTTGTTTTAATTAAACAGGATTATTTTTGCAGGCTCCTGATGATGGTTTCAATCGAAACCGAAACGTTGAGTTCAAATAAACAAACATGTGACCGATAGCCGATGTAAAACAACTCAATTTGTATACAATTAAAATAAAAAGAAATGACATAACAATAATAAATCATATCGTTATCAAAGACTTAGGAAAGTACAGATAAACCTTAGCACTAGCAATCTGTGTCATTTTTCATAAGGCGTCTCCACTCGCATTGAGCTTGTATTGTGAATGTTAAGGTGCGTGCAACGCCCTTCAATGTAAAAAACAATACAAGTGGAGATGATACACGGGATTTATCTGTACTTTGTTGATTATTATCTTTTGGACAATTTAGTTTCACTGAAGTGTTCGTTACTTGGTGTTTCAGCTTTTTAATACATAGATTCTGGTCATCATTTTGTTGTAAAATACAAGATGGTCCACATGAAGCTCAATCAAAAGAAATGTTTACGAATTTTCTATTTATTCATACAAAAGTAAGAAAATCTTCGAAATTGATTCAAATTTTTAAAATCAATATCATATTGTTGAAAAGAGAATTGCGCGCTTCGTGAGTGTGATTTTCTGGAATTTGATTCGGCGAATTCATCGCATCGATGCTTTTGTATTTTTTCTTACCGAACATGTTCTGTAAAAACTACTACCCGAGATTGAGTAATGGATTGGCCTAAGGACAATATCATTAGGGGCATTGCTCGCTTGATATGAAATCCGAAACGTTGCTCTCGAGCTATTTTTGGGATTAACATGCTTCATACTAAATTTCAGGAATCAATCCTTGAATATTTTCAAATATTTCAATTATTGAACGGAAGCACAACATTTTCTTATGAAAATTATTCGGTATGAAATGGAATTTCCGAGTATTTTCGGAAAATGGTGTTCGGATATGTTTCAAACATTTTGTCAGCAGCGAAATGATAATTGAACAAGAATAAATTGATGAAATTTATTAAAACAAAATTTTAAAGAGCATTTTCAGCTGGTCACGCTCCATTTTACTTGTATGTTAGTATCATTCAGTTTGGAATATTCAGTCATATCAGGTGTGTTAAGATGTTATTTAATGTTGAGTTGTTTTAATGTTTGACACATTTGCATACATCAACTGCACTCACTCGATTCTCATTGAAACAATTTAATTTAACTAATTGCATGACTGTTAATAGAGTAGATTATACTCAGGCGAGTGGATGTATAGAGCTTGGGCAATGACTGGCAAGCGTATATATCAATTGAAGTGGCTGTCGTTGACGTTTGGCACGTGTATGGGAGTGAACGCAGACGATAATATTCATAGTAGGTGTATCACCGCTGGCATTCACCTGTTCTTTGTTTTGTTTTGACTTTGCATTTTCGTATAAGCCACAGGATTATTATCCCATCAACGTTATGCGTCTGAATGTTATCAAAAGGAGACATTGTTCTCTGGATTATTGAGCGGTAAATCAAATGCGGTTTTTCCTGCCCGCCTTTTCAGCATCGTTCCATTCATGTGATTCGACGTTCTTTATCCGATTCGCTTCATTTGATGATATCATGTAATTAACCATGGAAATGATAACAAAAGGACGCGCGATGCTTTTGTGATCATTTCAAACCTAATCGCTGCTCTCAAAAGCATCCATTTTATTGAATCGAAAAGGCAAAGAGACAGAAAGAGTGAGAGATTTAATTACAGATCGTAAAAAATTAAATGCGGCCTTTGAATTAATGATGCCGACGTGAACTGGCGTAATTAATTTTTCCAATTTCAGCAGCGAATTGACAGTGAAAGGCTCAAGGCGATCATTTCCCTTCGATTAAAGATAAAAAAAATGGTGATTACGTCTAGCAGTTGTCAGTGAATGACCGGTAGAAAGGTTTGTCAAAAGAAAATTTGCTCATGGAAAAATTGAGCATGAAACGTCGTCCTCAATAATGAATATAAAGCTATTTTTGGAAGCATAAAAAATCCATGCAATTTTTGTGGTTTCGTTATAAAAGATTCAAATCGACAGAGACAAATATCCTATAATGACTTGATGCTTTGCCATTCATGGTACCGCGATTCCATTCGTAAATGTGGAGAAGCGGGAACCATACAAACGACATCGAATTACATCCACAAACTCAATTTTTCCATTTTTCTTACACTAATGGTGGACTTTATAGCGACTTTGTTTAATACCCTTTACAAGAGACTGTTGTCTTCGACATACGAAATCATTAAACATGTTCGATTTTAAAAATGCTAGCGTTTGGCTTCGGTCCTTCTGGAAAATGTATCAGAATTCAGCTGAACCTATAAGCCAATTACCACACTTTTTCTGTATCCGTACTGTGTAGAGATGAAAGGACGACCGGGGAAAAAAAGTTCAAGAAAAACACAAAAGAACAAAGCACAAAGAATAACAAAAAAAAGATGGAGTAAATAGCATCCATTATATTTTCACGGGATGCTACGATTTTCTTTTTCTCCATTATTCGTGCTTATGTATGGTTTCCTTATTATATTCTTTTTCTTCACTGCCCAAAAAGAAATTGACACTAGTTTAGCGCTTGTTTGCTGCTCTAGCACCACATTACACACAGTATACTGTAGTGTGAGAGCGGCAAAGCGGCAGCATACTGTGTGTAATGTGGTGTCAGAGCAGCAAAACAGCGCTAAACTGGTGTCAATTTCTTTTTGGGTGATAGCGTATACATACATTCGAGCGACACCAGAACGAGTCTGACAATCCAAACCTGTACTAAAGAATAAGCTCTCAAACAGACACGGGGATGCATCAAAGAAGGGATTAAAACATCTGCAATATTAACTTAATCGGTCTACTTTATTTTCCCTTTGATTTTAAACAATAACTCAATGCTGATTTAGCAGAAATATGTAGCGAACAAAACAATTTGTTGGTAAAAGAATGTTTAAAAAAATGCAAAGGATATTTCCACGCTTTTTTCCCATGTACGTACGATGCCCGAAAGAAAAACCTCGGACATTTCTTTTGCCAACGGCTCGTGCATGGTTTATGGTACAGCTCACCGAAAGTTTTCAGTGCACACAGTGCAGCAGCACCGATACTTCACTTCAAATACATTTCATTTAATCTTTTATGAGCTTTTAGTGTCTTTGTCACTTTATCCCGGCCTGCAAGCAATCTTGTTGTGTTGTCTCAATTCGGTGTACTTTATTGCGCCATCATTTCTGATCTTGTTGACTTTGCTGTAAAACTTTTTGGGTGAAGAGTTCGAAAATGTATAAAAATGCCTTTGTCACATAGAGGCAATACCAATGGAAGGCACAAGAGAGAAGAGAAAAAAAAAAGAAAGAAGAGGCAGCAAGCACAAACGAGTCGAAACATCCACATGAAGTGGTCGAAGCGCATCATTTTGAAGTCATGAATATTGCTGAAGTGGATTTTAAGCATAAAACTTCGGATACATAATGCACATTCCAAACTGTCCCAGTCACCATAAATAAAGTGGTACGTATCTTTTGAAAACTTTTGTCACTTTTTGGTCGAACAGGAAAAATTCAAATGGATTTTCTCACTTTGATACATTTGCCGATTTTCGAAATCCCAAAAGCGATAGTGTCAACGCATTGATACAGATTCATGATAGCAAACAACAACGATCCGACTCTGCAATAAATTAAACCCCACCGGGCATTCCTGCTTAAAATCGTTATCATGTCCGCTGCTGCTTTGCTTCTTCGTTGCTACAATGACGGACATCGTAACTCATTTGAGTTTAAGCGATTGACTGACAACCAAACAAGAACTCAAGTCAAACATGCCGTATTTGAATCAACTTTAAAATACTGACAATTCCAATGGAATTTGAATCCACCAAATTTACATTTGCCATGCGACGTTTTAGCCAATCGTGGCAAAAATAAAATTAAGGAAAATGAGAAATTCGATACGGGATTGTGGCTGAACATGTGTATCTTTAGTTTGAAAATGTCGTGATCTGTCTGAGCCATTTGGTTTAACGATAGAATAGCGTTAAAAATTGAAATGGACACAATTTTTTTTAAGCATCACTCGACCTATGAACAGGAGTACATACATTAAATCACTTGGAAGAAATCACTATATTATATGTACATTACGAACGACTCAATGGAAGGAAAACAATTTCACACTATATAGTAATATGTCAAATTGAGTTCATATATTCAACAAACGAGACCATGCAATTGTAAAAATAGAGGGAAAATCCCATTTAAGTTTGCCATACAAGTTGCGTACAGTGATGAATACACCAGTGTACATGGTATTCCACAGAAAGAATAGTGTCAATCCAAGGGAATCACATAAAATGCGTTCACAAGCGAGAAAAAACCATACACACACACAAAGTTTGAAACGCATTCCTTGTGCTCTTTTCTTTTTTGCAATTTATTTTCATTGTGACTTGTTTTCGCTCTTCTTTTTGTCACTTTGCTGAAACTGTAGATGTGTGCGTTCTCTCGCTTTTACTCGTGCACGTTCTGAGGGTGGAGAATGAGTGGAAAAATATAAATAACTGGATGTGCGAGTTTTTATGACTTTTGAAATCGCTGGGCTGAGAACATCCACACATAGATGTAATATGTTGGCTAAATTTGTTATTGTTTGTCGTGTTTTTTTTTTTTGCTCCCGCTCTACTACTTTCACTCGGATTATATTGACATGGGAATCGGGGAATACTCCAAACCCGACAACAAACCAATAAGCTTCGTTATCTTCTTTTCACACAAATTCTAATAAACCAAGCTGATAAATTTGCTAAAAGCGAGAAAATAAATATCTAAGTCGCAATTGTGATATCATCATGAGGATCCAAAGGATGGGCTAGCTCATAAAAACTTATTTCCGTCTTTATTTTGCTGACAATTGCAAAAAAAAATCATCGGAATTCAGATAAAACGCATTTACAATAATATGAGATAAAAAGGTTTTACTTTTGATGATCGTGATTCTCGCGAAAAAGAAAAACATTCGATGATCAATCGTTGAAAAGACCAGAACAATTTTTTAAATATGCGAGGGTTTCTTAATTCTCTGTGTATAGTATGATTCTCGTCACAATGTCGACAAGTCGATAAGAGCGTGCAATTTAATACTCTCCAAAGATTGTAAGAATGAAAATAATAAGCTCGAAGGTTGGGAAAATCATCCAGGGATATATAATTGTGTGTTCCGTTTACACAGTTGAATGAAGGACATTTCTGAATAATTGACTGATTTACTGTTTGTTCAGCAATTGATAACACTTAAGGGCGTAAACTTTTGATTTATGCATTCAGTTCATTTGCGCCTTTTCCCATAAAAACGCATGCAACATATCCATCCTGTCATTCGTCTTCCGTACGCGTCACAAGCAGGTGTGTCGTCTGAACAAGTAGATAGAATATTCAATTGGAAAATTAAAAACATGGGTGATAGAAGTCCAATTCGTGTGGTGGAACACGTATTCTCGGAATACAGTAAAACAAGTACAGTTCACGGAGTTCGTTATCTGTGCGATAAACGAAGACACTGGACAGAGAGGATCTGGTGGATAATATCTGTTTCAACTTCGATTATAATGTGTGCTGGATTTTTGTTTGGTTGCTTTCGGAAGTGGACCATTTCGCCGCTGATCATTACTTTCGCAGACGAAGCGACTCTAATCGGAGATATTCCATTTCCTTCCATTACCATTTGCAACGATTTTATGGTCAACACATCTGCTTTAAATTATTCCAGCATTCGTGAACAATTGTCGAATAGAGAATTTGCACACGTCGATTTGGACGCTGAGACTATCCAGAGAGTGCATTCGTTGGCGCATTTCTGTGCGCCGCCCTTGTATTTAGGCGAATATATCCGATACAAGGGCTATGAAGTTAACCGAAATATTCAACTCTCTTTGCAGCAGCTCGAAGCGCGTCTGTTTCATAAAAATGATAGTTGTTTTTTAGCGGGCCATAGCGAATTTAAATGTGATTTACTATTCAATCAATTACTAACAGATTCCGGTCTATGCTATACATTCAATCACTTGAGTTCGGATGGCGTTTATAATACGGACGTATTAGCGGACGACTTTCCGAAAGTTGATATTTTCAATGTGTCATATTGGGACTTGATTGATTTTAATACAAATGGAACGAAAGAGCTACGCAATTTGCAGTATCCATATCGAATTCGAAATGCTGGAACTGGCTTAGAGCTAAATATGTGGATGCCCGAAATGGAAAATCATTTTGATCCAATGTGCGATGGCATGCTCGAAGGATTGAAACTACAGATACATTCAGCGTTTGAAGTGCCTCGATTGAATAAATTCTTTTATCACATTCCATATGACCATAGCGTTTCAATCACCGTACGACCGAATATGATGATAACAGCGAAAACATTGATTGAAAATCATAATTTGGAACAACGAAAATGCATTGCAGAAAATGAGCAAAATCTGCTATTTTTTAAAACATACACGCAAAGAAACTGCCATTTGGAAACACTAGCCAATGAATCATACCGAATTTGTGGCTGTGTATTGTATTGGATGCCACGATTTAATGCATCGAAAATGTGCACTTTTTCGCATGAATTCAATTGTGTCCGGCACGTTGAAAATTCTATTCATAATACCGATTTGACGAATAAATGTTTACCGTCATGCAATTCGATAACCTATGAGGCGGATATATCGACATCGAAACGAGCATCAAATCCACTTGAGCCCGAAGGATTCAAACGTATCAAAGTTGTAATACTGTTCAAAGATCAACAATACTATGCTGCGAGTCGATCGGAATTGTACGGGAAAATGGATTTGATCGATTTCACAGCGGCCTGCGGTGGTATATTGAATTTATTTATGGGCATCTCCATTTTGAGCATCATCGAAATCATTTATTTTGCCACATTTCGTCTCGCTTGCAATCTATACAAACGAAATGTGCGAAACAAATCGATTGTACCAGCGCAACAGGAATTGGAAGAGGCGTAACGGAATAATTTATTATTCCATTTGCAATTTAATGCATGCAGTTTTATTGGTTTTAAGACAAATGTGTTTGATATTTGTGGTCCTATAACCGTATATTTGTGTATTTGAAATATTTTCATTCATAGGAATTTGGAATATATTTATAAAATCGAAAAAAAAGATGCATCGAACATTAGAATAATCCTTGTTGTAAAATGTAAACACGAACATTACATATGGTTTTAAATAAAGGAATTCATAATATAGAAAACGTTCAACTATGCGTTATTGCTACAATATACATATATACGTACATAATTATATATATCACCATTGGTAACACTGAAAACACACGTGTTTGTTCAATTTTTCTACCGCTATCATGAGAATTTTCAAATAGAAAAATATGCTACAATGGCGTATCATCAATAAGTAATTTAATTCCAATTAAACGCCGCAATTAATTAGCTTGAATGATAAAACTGCACCCGTGAAATTAATAATTAGCTTAACGTACATGATTAACTGAAGAGCATATTAGTTCGAACTAGTATTCATCAATGTTGTTTTTTTTTTTCATGTTTGCCAAATGATATCATTTTAGGGCGTCATTTTACAATTGCAATAAATTGTCTCTACCAAAAGATGGGTAGCCTCATTCTGTTTCTGTTCGTGTCATAAGTAGGAGTTGTCGGCAGGTTCTCTCTGGTTAATTTATTATAGTTTGTCGTTCATAAATCGAATTAAATCAACTAAGTTATTTTTTTTTTTCAAGACTTCAAAATGAATGATTCAAGAAAAGCGGATAGGCATTCCTTTGGCAATGTTGCACGACGGGTTGTTAAAATCAGACGACAGAGCCGCTATGGTCGGCCAATCCATGCAGTTTGGAAGGTGTTTTCTGAGTATAGCGAAACAAGTACAGTTCATGGAGTTCGTTACTTGGGTGAAAAGAGGCGACATTGGTCGGAAAGGATTTGGTGATAAAATATAATTTTGGCAAAAATCAACCAAATAATGGTCATGAAATATTTCTTCTTGTTTTTCTATATTACAAAGGTGGATTGTGACCGTTTCGGTGTCGGTGTTTTTGTGTGCTGGATTTATATTCCAAGCTTGGTGGAAGTGGAAACTGAGTCCAGTGATAATTTCTTTCAACGACGAAGCAACTCCAGTCTCTGATATACCGTTTCCTACAGTTACCATTTGTAACGATTTAATGGTCAATTCATCTGTTCTAAATTACTCGCGGATTCGTAACCAATTGTCACAAGAAAATTTCACCAACCTCGACTTGGACGCTGAAACCATTCAAAGAGTTCATTCGCTGGCAAATATTTGCCATTATCCACCGTACTTTTTAGGCGAATACATCAAATACAAAAATTATACGATTGATCGAAATATTGAGCCATATTTGGAAGAGCTCGCACCTAATTTATTCCAGGATAAGCATCACTGTACTTTATCCGCTGAACAGGAGTTTAATTGCACATTATTATTCCATAAAATTTTAACCGATGCCGGACTTTGCTATACATTCAATCAAATGAGTACGGACGAAATTTACAACGTCGATTTATTGGCCGATGATTTTCCGAAAGTGAACGGTTTCCAAGTATCTTACTGGCATTTGAAAGATTTTAGTATAAATGGAACACAAGAGCTTCGGAACTTGTCATATCCTTATAAAATGCGGAATGCAGGAAAAGGTTTGGATTAACGTTGTTTAATATTTGCTAAATTTTGATGTGTGTGTGTGCTAGATTTTTGGATTTTTTGATTTAAGGTTTGGGCTTAAGAATGTTTGTGCCAATAACTGAGCACGACTATTTATGTAGTGATATGCTGGAAGGTTTTAAAATCTGGATTCATTCTGCAGAAGAAGTGCCTCGATTAAAGAAAAATTTCTATCACGCGGCTTATGACAGCGATGTTCGCATCTCGGTGAAGGCCAATTTAATGATGACATCACCGAGTTTAATTAAAAACTACAGCCAAGAGCAGCGGAAATGCATCGCCGAAAATGAACACAATCTAGTCTTTTTCAAGCGATACACGCAGCGTAACTGCTTTGTCGATACATTGGCATTGCAAACAAACAAAATTTGTGGTTGTGTTCTCTTCTGGATGCCTCGTCTAAACAGCACCAAAGTCTGCAGCTATTATACAGAGTACAAATGTGTCGAAGTCGTAGAAAACTCACTTCACAATGCAAACTTAACAACTAAATGTTTGCCAGACTGTCAGTCAATCACGTACGATGCGGAGATATCGATGTCGAGAATTGAATTGAAACCACTCAAAAATTTTGTGCCGACTGGATTTAGAATCATAAAAATTACGGTTTTATTCAAGGATCAACAGTATTTTGCATCGCTTCGGTCGGAATTGTATGGTACGATGGATTTTATGGGCACAGTTGGCGGTATCCTAAGCTTATTCATGGGTATTTCTCTTTTGAGTGTCGTCGAAATCATTTATTTTGCCACCATTCGCCTGACGTGCAATCTTCAAAAACGAAATTTGGCTAAAAAACGAATGCTAGCTCAACAAAATATACTGAATCGTCAAAATGATTAAAAATCTGCCTGGATATTTGAATGTTGTGAAAAATTTATCTTTGTCATTAGTTAGTAAATCATCTCTGCTGGCTACAAACGTGTAAATGACACGAGTATGAAAAAAGATGTGCTTCCCATCGAAACCGGGCCAGAATTCATTTAGAAAGCCTTTATATTCAATGAAAATATTGTTCATAACATAAAAAAAAATAAATGCATCAGCAAAACATGCCCGACTACGTGTCTGTGTAGATTGAAAAAAAATGCATTTTTAACTTTAATTTCACAGACCGCAAATCCGATGGATAAATTATTATGAGAGCACATAAAAGAAGAACGAACACAAAAAAAGTATTGCAAAAAGAGTGGCCAAGTAATTTTGCGATGTAGTTTGAAAACCGCCAACCACCAACTACTGCCAAATACGAAGTGTATGGCAAAAAAATATTGATATTCAAATGTAGTTTTTGCATAGTTGGTCCTTTTTTTATTACAATAATTCTATGCAAAAGTAAACGCAGTGGTTTCCATCGTTGTTAGCGTTGGCGTTGGTATTTTTTTTTTTTGACTTCTTTTGTGCGCTGTTGCAATAAGTGTTATATGAATGCGCTTATTCAAATAGTGTGCAAACTGATTAGTGCTATGCTGCTGCTAACAATATATATGCGCTTGAGTTTATGATGCTCGAGCAGAAAAGAATACAGTCATATATCTTTCTCAATTGCTTACTGGGGCACACAGTTATGCACGGAGAGATTTGTGTGTGTGTGTGTGTGTGTATTTCAGGAGTTGTCGCGTTTTCATTTGGAAGTTGCAGTTTTTTTTTACTAATTATCCAGCTATTTGCTAAAAGCAGTTTTATTTATGGTGATTTTTCCTTGTATTTATTTTTCTCGTGTGTGTGTGTGTGTGTGTGTGTCGTTCGGTGTCCGATCGGTTTACCTCCGGATAGTTTCTGTTCATTTGGTTATACTTGTACGGCTCGTTCATTCATTATCCTCTTCTATGTTTCAGTAACACACATTCTCAATTTAACTATATTACAATTGCTGGGTCTGGCACACTTGTTTCCATACAACTGGTCAATGGTCATTCGTTTACGGGCGCTCTTTTTCTCCCCAAACATACGATTGTTCAATAGCTCTCTGGGTTTCCATTCGAAATGACTTTATACAAACACAGCAGCACGAGGATAAGAAGAGCGGAGAGAGTGTGCCAGTAGAAGGAGAACCGGACAATGCTATGGATATCTATAAGTGTTTTGTATACAATAAAAATCTCCATTATGTGATATTGTCATGTTGGCTTACGTTATTAAGGGCCATGCGGTTTTTTTGTTGTTGTTGCTATTTTTGGATTATTATCGTACATTTCTGTAATTACAAGAAAAATTCATAAAACGAGAAAACAGACCGAGAACAAATTAAGCACACTGTTTATTCGCGTGCAGTTTCCACATAATTTTCGGAGTACTGTGATGCCTCTCGCGTAATGGTCCTTCGTCGTGACTGAATGTTTTAATGGTGCAAGTGCAACCTTACTAATCTATCTGTATAATCCAATGCTTCTATGGCCCAATTTTTCGTTTTCGCCATTTTCATCCTCTTTCTTTGCCCAAATTGCTTTTTCGCTCTCATAAATGTTTCACATAATTTCGCAAATTAAAAATGCCACAAAGTAATTTTTTCAAATTAATTCATGTTTTTTTTTAGTGTATTTTGCCACTCGCAATAAATTGGTCAGTTCACGACTACAGTTGCGCTGCTACAGTGGCGGCGACATACTCAAACCAAAATTGGGCACATTATGAGGCGGATAATATAAACTGCGCTATATTGTTTGCCAAATAAGTTCCAATGGTAATTACATTCGGTAATTACTTTCAATGTATTTGCACGCTCGACGAAGCGAAGTATAATAGGAGCGCAAACGAAACTTTATTTTCGGAAAAATCAACAACAATTTTTCGAAAATTACAAACAACGTAAACAATCTAATATATAAACTCTCAAATTGAGAGTCTCAATTTATTTTCGAAAAAATCTATTTTTCTTTCTTGTTAAATACCTTGCTTCAAATTATGTGTTCGAAATGCAAAAAAAAATCATCTCTGTTTTGTTCATAGGGTTTTATTCTGCACACTCTTCGAAATCATACTTCGGCTTGCCGAAAATTAGAATTTAGATTTTCACGTTAAATATCGAGTGCACTACATAGACGATGTTCCGGCAACTAAAGAATCGTTGAATAGAGTGAAATGCTACATCTACGCGTGTGACGACAAGTCTGCTGAGTAGGAATCGTGATTCGTCATTATATTTTTTTTTTCATGAATTTATTGCAAAAGCATGTAATGCTTGAACTGTTTGAACTAAAAAGAGAAACCATTGTGTTCTTTGGCTACAACAAACCGAGAGATTACAAAAGGAGAAAAAAAACCTCAATGAAATTCACAATGTTACTAAAGAGAAAACAATATGTGTGTTCATTGCATATCGCGAGGAACATTCATTGACACGGGCTGCTGGAAATAGCCTTGTGTAGTTTTTCACTGTTGTCGTAGAGTGGTGAAATTGAGCCAGTAATTTACTTCGACTGTGTTCATTCATTCCTCTAAATCAACTTCGAAACAAGCCTCAACTGTGATGGAATCGAATGAAACGTTTTCATTAAATTCAATTTATCAACACAAAAGGCTAAGCGAAAGAAAAAAAAAATGGAAACAGGAAAAACTAATCAATTGTCGTCAATACACGGCAACGGTTTCGAGCTGGCTTTCAAATTATGTTTGCTTATTCGTTTGTGCCGCTCGGTTTTTTTTTTCTCATTCGCAAACATTTTAAGTAGAAAATGACTTAACACAAAACTAATTGAATGGAAAAAGCAAGAACACGTCCTTACATCGACATCCGTTGTAATGCTGTAATGCTGTAATGCGTCCACATTTCATTTTCTATTTTATAAATTAAATCAGAATGGTAGGAGAGAAAATGGTTAACTCTTAGATTACATCAGAACGAAATCGTAGGCGATCGCAACAGAAAAATGTAGTTATTGAGTTTCAATCTCTCTATTCATATTCTTTGTTAATGCAGAAGGTTCAAAGGAGAGGAAAGAGGTGGAAGAGTGAGAGAGAGAGAGAGAAAGAGCTCCATTGTGAGTGTCCATTTTGAAAATTGCTTGTGAAAATGAAGAAAGCTACATGATACATAGGATGATTTTCAATTTAGGAATTGAACATTTCGCGTTTCCGTTTTTTCGATGCATTCACCGAAATTGGTCAATTGTTTGCATTGAAATTGTCGTTGGATTCCTTGAACACAATTCATTCGTCCGATTTTCGTAAGGAGCTGGCTGTTGATGCTTCCGAGAACGGAAAATTAAATTTTTCGTAGTATTTTTGGACGAACAATTTATATCGTTGCGTAGCACTTTTCCAATGTTGTTTTTCCAATTCAGAGTATTTTCCAGATTGAACTATTTTTTGGAGAATTTAATTGAGTATGTGTGAATAGCTAGGATAGTCTTCTTACAGATTTGTATGATACTGAAATATTAGTTTTTCATACTAACCTTTATGACTTATGTGTATGTCATGTATATTGCATAGACACTGTTTCATTTAATTGCTACTTAACAATGCTTGACACCTCCTTAAGTGTCAAAAACTGTTATTTCGTAGACACATCAATTTTTAATAACGGTGCCAATAGCAATTTATGTGGAAGAAGCACTGAATCGTTTCCAGAATAACATCTTTCTATAATATAGCATTATGAAATGCTAAGCTTTCTTTGAATAGCATTCATATTATTGCATTGTGAATTGTCAGGTTATTTCAATTGAAACATCGGCATTTTATGCACACATTTAACGTTCTGCTGCGACATTCCATCATAAAAGCATCATGAAAAGTAAGCACCGATGTTCGGTATCTATTTCTTCTTGTTCATTAAGTTCATTCGATAGAAAAATCAGCATATATTTTATAGCTGGAGCCGTTATTTTTTTTAGGATGTCAAAATTTATGGTTTGTAAATAGATTTTTGGACGAGTAATTATACGATATGATGCCAATTATAGAAGCGACTTGGATATTGAAATACGAAAAGGTTTTATAGCGGCTCTCATCAATCATGCACTATCATGCTTAAAATTGCTGTACATTGGATCCAATAAATGAATCTTGAATGCCTGGCAAAATGAAAACAAAAGCTAAACAGATATGGAATGAAAAGAGAATAAGATTCACATCCCCAAAAACGGGGGTTCATATTGAAGGAGACATTATTCATGCAATCATTGTGACGCGTTTTTGGTTCTAATTTTCGGTGATATATTTGAATTGCCGAACAAAGGCCATTGTCATTGGGTGTTGGTTGTTTTGCTGCAGCTTAAATCCAACACAACATGAACCGCATGAATATTTATGTAGTTAGTTGTTTGAATGCGACCTTTGGTGAGTGAATGAAAAATCACGTAAAATACATTGGAATGAATAATTGACAGAAACCGCAATGGATGGTCCAACTCGTCGAAAATGTTTGAACATCCATCTATTCGCTAAACGGCTGAAAAGTGCCCACTGAAGCATAAGCGAAAAAAATAACGAATTCGCTAACCCCTTCGAACAAGAGAAAAAAAAATTCAGAACCCACTTTAACTGAAGCGATTACATTAATTATGTTTTTGCAGCAGTTTCTTCGGCACATCAACTCCAGATGTGTGCATAAATTCTTGTTTATCATCAGCATGTTCGCACCGAATACCCAATGGGGCTTTCTCTTTTTCTCTCTCACACGCTCTCTCACACACGCTCTTCTGGCAACTCTTCACGTATGCAATAGATTTTGCATACCATCGGAATAGAATTCCGATAAACAAAAACGAAAAAAAAATGAATATCCATTAATCCATTCACATCAAATCGCTTTTGTTTTTCGTCGAGTGCTATTTTTTCCCTTAGTCTCGTGGTCGTTGCGTTTTTGTGAATTCATTTCAGTGTATTAAGTGTATCACACACAATGAACTCGAGTTGGCAATCAGCAGAAATGGAATGAAAAAGAAGAAAAAAATGGAAACGAGTGAAAGAGCGAGAGAAAAAAAAAGAGCATGACGTAGATGAACGGGCGAATGGTTCAGTGGTCCAATTTGTGCAGCCTGTGAAAATATAAAAGGCTTGGCACAGTGTGGTTACGAACCATATTATTCCGCTATTTTATACATCGTTTATCGGTAATGGAATGAACATGATTGATTTATGTTAATGTGATTGATTGTGCCGAGGTGATGATGAACAGTTTTTGTTCAGTGTGTTATTTGTTTGTTTGTCTGTCTTTTCCTCCCCTCGATTCGTATTCCGCTAAAGTGTGTTTTTATCTCTGTCAAAAGATTGGCATAGGTGGCATTGAGTGCGATTCGATTTTCGAGTGCGTGTGAGAAATGAGCATGTTTGCCATTGTTTTCACCAGTTTGCATCCTTCAGTCAGAACACATAACATTCCAGCCGAAATTCCAAATGATCAATATGCTGAATTGACACAATGAAAAACACACCGACGCACTTAATCAATCCCCCGATTAATGCAAATTGCTACATATCGATCTACTCGATTTAAATCGCTTTTGAATTGCAAACATTACCGCACATCCAAATGCAAGGAATAATCTGGAGAAAAAAAAAACGGTCCAAAAGGGCGCGAAATGTGGATTTTCTCCGATTTTTCCGTATTTTCCATACGGGGATGTTTGCTTTGTTTGATCATTTGTAACTGGACATACGAAAATCTACTCATTCCCTAAATGAAAAATAAAACGGCCAACATTGCCGAAAAGTTTGGGAAATTAGTTTTTGGATTAAAAACGGACCAACACACCGATGAATCGGCGAATCTGAAGTAAATTATAACTTCATTGCAAGCTAGCCATGCCCCGCCAGCAATTTTACCAACCGTGCAGCAATAAAAATCAACATACATTTCCCCTTTTTTCCTTCCACACAAATCAATCCAAAGAAAAACATTGTGTCTTTCGAATTCTCCTACATGTATCTGCGATGTTTGACATTTGAATGCGATGCGGAGAGTAAATTTGTGCAGTGCTCTCTCTCTCTCTCTCTCTCTCCTTCGAGCCGATTACTCCAAACTGATGATTTTATTTTTGTTTGAAGCGGCAATCTCAATAAAATAACATTCGGTTCCATGACCGCCTCTGCCTTCATTTCCATAACTAACGGCATTTTTACATATTTTTCACACAATCATATCGAGGCATCAGAAGCAGCGCATGCGTTCGTTATGTCAAGTTGATCAAATTACTTTCTATAAACAATATGCGAAGCGATGACATAAACAAAGTGTGTCTTCAACCAACTCAACGCATAAGTTCCATATACTCTGGAACGAAAACCAAACAAAAATATAGATTTTATTTTTTGAATAGAAAAAAAACTATTGTTGCCTTATTCATATATATATATTTTTCTATAGTTCAAAACAAAAAGCAAATCAAATAGATAAGAAAAGGGTGAAAGTGTACAATCGATAGTTATCAACAAAGAGATTATGATTCAAAGAAGAAATGATAGAGTCGACGGCTTGGCATTTTGAATGATTGCAATTGTACTTTATCAGCAGAAAACAAAAATTGAGAAACGAACAAAAATCAACAAAGAAATCCGATTGTAAGTGAACAGAACGGATGAGTATTACTCATTGAGTAATAAAAGCAAACAATGCAAGTTAACACATTCAAGAGTTCTCCAAGGCCAACCTATTTCTATACATTCATTTTATTTGCCGTTCTTTGGGATTTCCTGTGGGCTTACGCCGAATATCCAATCGCGAAATGAATTGCCTGACAGTTAGCATACAAGCCAAGTTCCACAGGTGGATTGATTCCATTTCATACGCTCTATACATCAAGTCTCACAAGTATTCTAACGAAAATAATAAATAACCACCATCATTCACAGGTAAGAATTCAAGTATTGATTCACATTTCTGGACTTTGTGCATAGGAAATATTTTAAGACGATCAATATTGATGTGTAAGATATTGCTTCGAAATTCGTCATCGAAATACATCAACAAATGAAGAAGCATGCTGTTTTTGTTTGTAAGACGCATGCTTCACACACATAAACGTCATACGGTTGCGATTGTGTGTCGATGAAAGCGAGAGAATGAATAAACATTTGTGTGAAAATGAGCCGATTCCGCCGCTGAAGCATTGGCTTAACATGTTAGCGCTTCGATTGCGAGCGATGCGTCTGATGAATAAGCTTGTGCGTCACGGCAACGATTCATTCAAGCCAACATTTGCTGTGCGCTTGAATGCAATACGGTGCCGCTTACGTTGATTGTACGTAATTCGCTTTCGTTTTCGCCCAAAATTGAACAACCATCAACGCTGGATAGCCGTTGAAATGTGAATTTCACATCGATTCACTTTAGTCATCGTAGAAACACGTTTCGAAACGGACGTTTACTATATTTTTCGACTGCAGTTATCGCACCGCGTGTGATAAATCCAAAATCAAAACTTGAAATCAATTCACGGAATTTGTTCAATTTTTCTGAAAATTTCCGTCGAACGGAAAAATCAATTTCTTCAGAGAATTCAACGAGTTTTCTTTTTTACTATCTAAATACGTTGAATTATTCGACGCGTGGGAAAATTTGAATACGGAAAAGAAAATCGTTGAATTTTAGTGCCAATGAAAAATTGGAAAGAAAAAACTAAACACATTTATGGGAAATAGCAAAATCGAATTTCTTAAATTAAGTAAACCGCGTTGAATCGGCTACCATCGATTGCCACAATAGAAATCACGGTACGAAATTCTACTTAAAATGTTCATTTTCAGTGGTTTTTTTTAATAATCTTATAGTACAAATTCGTAAGGCGCTCAAGTCATTTGAATTCAGTTAAAGTGAGAGTGTTTGAACCAAATTTTGGCTGTTATTTTATTTTTCTTCTTTTATATTTCTCTTTCACTTATTGTGTCGCGGTTGGAATTAATGTGATTAGAAATCATGTTTTCATTTTCAATGGATTGCCTCTAAATTTTGTGAAATTAATTTGCGGCTGAAGAGAAAAAAAAAACTATACACACGTAATTTCCATGAAATTTTGGTGAATTTGAGCTTAGCTAGAGTCGAACAAAGCTAATGAGTGCTTAATTGACCCGAGTTAGTGCGTACACTGGTGCCAATGGAGACTTAAACATTTGCTAATCGTGAATTGTGAATTGGACGAAACGGAATATATGGGCGTATAAATTACGCCAATTTCTCGCCACTGCTCAGCATTTTTCATCATCAATTTTCGACGCTTTACTACTTTTATTTGCAATTGTTTTCTCTTTTTTTTCGGTCGATTTGGGTATCAAAATTTCGCTAAATTCCACATTGACGCAATGTTTTTTGCTGTAAAGCGAATGAACAAAAAATGTACGAAAATATATGCTACATTTTGAAATGTAGCCCGGACCCATCCCAACACAGTACGCGAAACTCGCCTCCAATTTTTCATTCAATTCGCGTCGTGTTTTTTTTTGTACTTGTTTTTCTCTCTCTCTATTTTTCTCGAATGTTTGCTCTCGTTTCACGCTGATTTAGTCTACAATCGATTCGAATCAACATCGTGATGGTATTCAGTCTCAGTCTCATCTCCCGTGGCAACAGTGAAAATAAAGTGTAACAAAAATGATGATCATTTTTAATTTTTTTTTCTTTCTTTCTCTTTGCCACTTGCTCCGACTGGAATTTGCATCCATGATTTATCGACTCACAATGCAAAATAGATTGAAGATGAAAAACAAACACTTTGCACTGAAAAATCATTAGCGTGTGCGAATACACACGAATGAAGAAAAAAAAAATGAACAAACACCAGCACAATCAAACAACGCAGTGAAAAAGAAAATGAAAGAAAAATCAGATTTCTTTATCATGAAACAGACAATGAGATTGGCGCTATTAAATGTAATCATCATCTCTCGCGCTCATTACTCGACAGAACGGAATAGTTCGTATAGTCTCGAAATGGAACCAGCGAAGCTGCAAAAGTACAAACAAAAAAAAATACCACAGTCAAACAATAGATTCGATTAAAATTGTGAAAATTACCATACGGCTTGGCGTTGTGTTAAGCTCATTAATTGGATACGAATTATGATACGTCGTCGACACTTTTGCCAATGAAAACGCAACGAAAAAAAAAGAAAATATTAAAAATTGTAGTAAGAAAAACGTTTCACGTATTCCTATTGAATCATCGCTATTGTTCAAATTGCTGTTTATTATTATTTTTCTTGTTCTCTGTGTGGAGAAAAGAAGTGCTGTTCTTGAAAGCAAACCCAAACAAAGCAAAACAAAAATTGATTCACGAAACGATTTGTGAGTGTGTGTGTTATTGGCGCGGCGCGAAAATGAATAAAACATCCGATTCTTTTACTTTCTCACTGTTTGTTTCCATTGGAAAAACTGATAAACACACGTACACGGGATGTAAACCGCAAAAGAAGACAAGCAACAACAACAACAAAAAAATGGAGAAGAAGTGCGATGTGGTCTGAAATTGTTGAACATAAATAAAGTAATTGTCGGCTCAAGTGGTGATAAAAATTCGTTTTATGAGTATGATAGACAAAAATCCATTTCAAAATAAAATGTATGCGAATTTTGAAAGTCATTTTTTTTTTTGGAATAGTTTCAGCTAGATTTGACATTGGTATAACTCAACTTGAACAACAACAAAAACATCGCTCACGACAAAGTGCTTTTGTATATATTTGCGTTCCGTGCAATGAATTCGATAACAATCAACATCATTTTTCACACAACATCGACCATCCAACTCCATTGGCGTCTCAACACAATTTGCTTGAAGCAAACGTTTTATTTTCGATGCACACAAGTTCACCAAACTAAAATCGATTTGATTGTTTTGATAGTCGTCGCCTCATCCATTTTCGTTTAACTTTCAATTCACGATGTTTGATGAGCAAAGAATTAGAAAAAAAATGAGTTTGTTTCGTTCAAATTGGCGTCCTATAGCAAAAGCTAATTTTAATTTGTGTGACTGCTTAACTCAAGCAAACATAATCACCTCATAAGTTGATAAGAAGAGTGAACATGGAACGACATTTGCACGAATCAATTCTAAAAGCGTGTTTCTATCGTTGTATTCCCCAGTTGGCTTATCATTGTCTAATGTTTTGCATTCAAATAAACGCTGTGCAAAAAGAGAAGAGACGAAAACGATTCGAAAAATCATCTTCGAATGAAATGATGCGTTGCAAGTGAGTCGATTTTATCAGTGGAATTTACAAACGAAGCATCAATTTTATTCTAATTTGGTGATGACGTTTCCGCATTTCACGTGGTTTTTTTTCTGCTTCTCAGCTGACCCTGGAATGGAGTTTGTATTACGTTCACTTTTGCTGCTGATCGGGCGAGAAATGAAGATACGTGAAGAGAAAAAAAAAAACAAACTCGCAAAGTTCATCTTGAATTGCATATGATTGTGTGTTTGAATGAGATGAGGCAAAGTAGTGGAGCGCTATCCTCACTGGACCGTGGCGCAAAAAGAAAATCGAATCGTGTTGTGAAAACGATATGTGACTTTTTCTTTCGATTTCTTCAGCTACGTGAAAGTGCAAGTTTTTTCTTCATGTGTTGAGTGCTCGTGCTCGCGAAAAAAATATAAGGTAGAGAGAAGTAGAAAAAAAAATGTACCTGTATTCGCTATTGACGCTATCCACTATGTAATATCACGATGTTATCAAAGAGCGGCCTCAACTTACCACAGATATTTATTATTACAACGGATTACTAAGTAGGAAGTGGAAGAGTGAGCCAATTGATTGTGTGCGCCTTTCTTCGCTGTTTGCTTGTTTGCTTGCCTTTGATTTTTCTCTCTCTATTCGTTTGTGGTTGCTATGTGTTTGCCAGTGCATTTATTGACGATTACAAACAATTACCTCTTGTATTTGTGTGTAAATGTGTTTTCAATCACTTTGGCGCGATTACCATCGATACGTTCGTTTTGTGGTGTTCATCAATCGATGCATCTGCCGACCATTTCATTCATTTGAATTAAATGTCCATTATTTGCATCTCTTTCGCTCCATCTCGGCTTTGTTTTTCACTTGTGATTTCTCATCCGTTATGTGCGTTTCGTTTTCAATCCATCTCACGTGTAATTGAAACAATGTTTCAATTGATTTAGCATTTATATCTCTCTATAGATAGAAGACGTGAATTGCACGATTTGCAATTCGCAAAACTGAGCTTCCGAATAGTTTGTTAGAAGGTCAGTCGAAGGCATCTGTTTCAGAATGCTTTGTTCAAGGGAACAAACAAAAATTAATGGAAAATAATCTGTATGAGAAAAACTTCTCTTTTTTTTCTCGTCCAAATCTTTGATGAAAATTAAAGTTTCAAACGTTGAACACTTCGTCGAATTGCTTGCTTTAGAAATCAGAATGTTTGCCTACATATTTGCCATGCATTTGTATTTGTGAAACGAACACTGTTGAAATAGAGAGAGGAAAATGAAAATTATTCTTTTGTTTGCTTGAACATTTGAACAGTTGAAAAATTGTTAAATGAAACATTTCCCTGGAATTCTCATTATAAATATAGAGAAAAATCGCACTCTCTCTCTCTCTCTCTCTCTCTCAATAAGTTTGTTTGCAATGTTTCGTAAAGAGAATGTAAACAATTTGGAATTAAAGTGGAAAAAATGTTGCTTTAGCATGGTCAAACGCGAGGTGGTTCGACGAAGAAGGAGCGAAATAATTGTTGGCAAGAACAAAGTTTCGGCGAAATATGATGCTATTTATTTATTTTTATTTGCTATTAAAAAGGGTGAAGCGATATGTACATTTATTTTACGCGATTATGGCGATATACCCTGGATCGGTCCATTATCAAAGCATCGAGAAAAGTTTTATCGGTCGATTTCACGCAGCAATGGGATCTCTTTGGGAGGTGTGAGTGTTCAATGTGTGCGTGTGTGTTTCAAACACAAGCGAAAAAACTGTGTAATGCAGACATGAATATAGACACCGAGACAGAGCAACGAATATGATTGCATAACAAATCACATGGTTCCAGATACCAACGGAAAAGCCAAAGCGAAACGCCAGCGCGAAAAAAAAATTACCACAACAACCGTGTCTACGAAACACATTTTAATTTATAAAAAGACCAATAATGACAACCACACCGACGTACAATTTACGAGCAAAATGGTTCTTCTCATTTTTTTTCTCTACACCGTTCGTGTCTGTTTACATGAACACTTCATCAAACAGCACATAGCACATACACGTACACACAATTGCTTTGTGTGTCAGCGATGCTGGTCGCCCAACATGACTTTTTCTATACTTATCAAACCGTTGTTCAATTCTGCTTTACCACGTCAAACCATTTATTTTATGGATTTTTTTTTTCGTGCGCCCGGAAGAAAAATTCATGCTTTTCAAAAGAAGGAAAACAAAAATAAAATCAATATTGAGCTGGGTGCTATGCTACGTCTATGTTTCGAAATAGCCATAAAAATGGCAAACTTCATAAAATTTGTAGTAGAACAAACGCGATGTTCACAGCCATCATTCTCATTCTCGTACAAATGCCCATCGTTTAGTAAAATTTCTTCTATCTGAATTTTAACCGTAATTTTCTTTCTTTTTTGTTTGCAGATTGTGCGTTTTCCTCAGTGCGTCATCGACATCGGTAGGAACAACATTTTCTCAATAAAACGTCAGTTAAACAAAATCGAAGTGACGCAAACTATAAAAACAACATTTAAATTGTGCAATTTTGGCCAATAAATCGATTCTATCAAATATAATTTGTCTTCTATTTTCCGTTCAACCATTATTTTCCGTTGTTAATTGATTGATTGTGCTCAATTGTTTTTGCTAAATCGGTGTGAACTTCATTTGTTGGATAAAAATCAATAGTTTCTTTAGTGATTCGCAGAAGAAGAAAAAAATCAGTTGAAAAGAAAATATTTGTTCGGTGTTAAACAAATAATTTTATTATCACATAAATCAATTTTATCGAAAGTGTTTCGTGTCGCGAATATTATTCGTGTTAAGTTTATGCTTGGCGTAAAAATTGTGTCAGCTGAGTGAGAGAGAGATTCGCGAGGCGAATGTATATGTCTCTGTGTGTGTGTGTGTGAGAGAGAGAGAGAGATTTACTTATGCAATCAACAGTAACCGCAACATGAAAACGAATCTCATACCATTCCAGCGTATATTCATCCAACTATAAACAGACACAGCAGTATCATTGCAGTGAATGAACACACAAACACCAACATACACGGTAGAAATCGGCTTGAATTTCTTTGCTACTGTCACCAAAGTGTTTTTCGACCGGTTCCAACAGAATTGTTACGCGACGTTTTTCTTTACGGTAAGTGACTTTTCTTACTCCACTTTGGCATCTCATTTTAAATTCATGTTTCAGCGTTTCTGTGGCAAAATATTGTCTATAATGCAAACGAAAAGCAGGGCGAAAAAATATTCGTCATCGAATGACTTTATCGAGTCACACCCTTTTTTAATTCACATGGATGTACTTAGGCATTTTCATTCCGACAAAAATTCCATAAAAATGACACTACAGATCACTTCAAATGCACTGAATGGTCCACATACTTCGTGTCTGAGCGATAAATTCCAAGCGCATAAGAAAATGAGCAAAATCAGTGTTGCACGACAATCATCGATTGAGCAACAGAAATCATGGCCGAATAGAAGAGAAAAAAATGTTTTGTTGCGAACTCATAAAAAAGTTCGGTTTTGTTTGACAAAAACAAAACATGCACTCAGTTACAGCTCTGAATTTCTGTCAACGCAGAGCGGAGCAGTGTACGAGCGATATGAAAGATTTCAATATGTAATATTCAAATTTATTCAGTAAATCCGATGTGAAGCAAAGTTTTTCTCCGTGTGTGTGAGTGCGTTGAGTTTTGAAATTCATAATTATACAAATTAAACTGAATTTTATGGGGCTGACTGGCTGGCTGGCTACTGGCAACGGCTAAACATTACTGCTGCACGCTATGTATTTCTCGTGCGTGTTCGTGTATAAGCTACCGTGTGTTTTGTACACATATATTCGATTCGCGATTACGTTGGTTTTGCCGTGCATTAGAGAGTCACATTATTTATGTCGGCCAAGTGCAATCAATTTCAAAATTGCCGCACTCGGCTTGGGCTAAGCCATAAAATGAAATTCATAAGCGAATTTTCATGTATGTTATTAAAACAAATGGCAAAATGAACGTGAAAGAAAAACAAAAATACAACGGCAACAGTAACAGCCACACCACTAACACCGTTTTGTTTTGATAATTTGTTGTGTTGTTTCTTTGCCAATCGCTCAAGTGTGCGCGTACGCTCTCTCGTTCGCGTTGCACTGCGATTTCGAATGGTCACACTGGCAATTTTCACACGACTGCCATTTGTATTTGTAATAGTGAACATTGCAACTGTTGCAAAAACATTGTCCCCAGACCGAGGCAATGCACCGAGCTGCTTGCCATCAGCGGAAATGCAAAAATACCGAAATTTGTTTAAAAGTTTTCATAGAGTTGGCCGCCTTTTTTGTTCGGTCGGTTTGCGCATAATATCGCAAATAAGCGGATATTTGTCTTAATTTCCGCACTTTCAAAAACAACAGAACAAACATATATCTGACGTGTTCGCATTCAACAGTAAAGCAAAAGAGAAGAAGAAGAAAAAAAACAGAACAGAAAATGTGCGACCAACAGAGGAAGTGGTGTGCGTTCGTTTGCTTCTACCATCGTTAGCTTTTGGATGACACATGATGAAAGGCCAATTACTTTTCGTAATTTTATGTTGATTAAACGATGAATTATTCAAAACATTGACAAACGACAGTGCATTGTTTGTGTCTCATTGAACAGCCTCTCGTTGTATAATTTAAGCATGATTCGACAGCAAAACCATTTCAGGATTCACTGACTTTGCATTTTTATCAGCATTCTGTCGAGCTATTTTTGCCTATCTCTGTTCTGCGCGGGGTCGGACGTCGGTGTAGTTCGTTGTGATAACATTAAAATATGCAGTGTGTTTTCTTGAAAAAGTGAAGCAAGAAAAGAAAAAAAAAACAAAGACAACGACCGGCTACAACGTAATTTCATTCATGGAAATTATTATGAAGCGTTTATCAGCTATTATATTCTTATCGTATGGTCCGTTTATTGAGTTAATTTGAGAAAATGATGAACACGTGTTTACTATCACAGCGCTCAATTATCCTTAATTCGAAATCCATATTCGATAATCAAATTTCAATTGATAGAGTACTTTAGGTATCACATTTTGATTCAATTACACATACAGTTCGATGACCAACGGCCATAAGCCGAAATTATAGCTCATACAAACGCATACTAATTATTCTAATTATATTCGAAATATATTATTCCATTCAATGGTATGAAGTCCCGTGAATAATGTGATCCGTTGGCTGGGAGTCAGATGTCATTTCAATTCAATTCATCACGTTTACATTCTGAGAATAGTTTCATAATCTGCTTGTTGTGATGGATCGTATAGATTTCGTTAATGTTACCAACTTCGTTATTGATTGTAATGGATTCGTGATATTCTGTGTGACTTATAACAACATTTCATTTTTTCAGTTCAAATGTCACTACAGAAACGTGTACGGTATAAATATCCGATAAAAGGTATTGACCGGCAATCCAATTCGTTGTTCCATGTGTTTGTGTTCACGGTAACATTGTTCTTTTCACTTCATAAGTCAAAAGGAAGTGTTCGAATAGAACGCAGAAAAGAATGGTCTGGCTTGATAATAAAAAGCGACTCAAAGCGAATGGATTGAATTAAATATGTGTGCCACTATTTATCCAGTAGTTTACTTGCCGTATTTTCACCGTGGACCGTTCACGATGGGGAACAATTCTTTGTGTAACATGAATACAGAGACACTGCCGTTGCGATTACCTTACTTTTTAGCTGACTGTTTCACTCGCTTATTTTTTTACACACACATTGAATGTGATAACATTTTTCCCCCTTTTAATTTACGTACTTCTATTTATTTATTCATGCTTTTTAACTGTACTACATTCAACTGTGACGTCTTTGCCCTTGTAACGACTCCATTCTTGACATCTAACATGTAATTAAATGCTAAATGAGTAATGAAAATGTGAATGTAGGATGCCTTAATTCATATGCATAAAATAGCGACGAAAATAGAAAAAAAACACCTTTATTCGTTGAACTAAAGCGGAAAAACCACTGCACAGCACCGTGTTTAAAAGAACACTTTTGGCATTGAACGCCCAAAAACTCAAGAGAATGTAAAGATCAACTGCTCGGCACAAGGCACACTTTGGAGAAACCTTAGTTCAATTGCTACGACCGGTAGCGACAGGGTAAAACTCTCGAGCCAAATCGAAAGTGTTGTTTGCGGTACGGTTTTTGCGATTGAGTTTTGACCTACACACAGAGTTGTTCCTTAGTTGTTTTCTTACATTGCCCCGGTGAGTTTTCAAGTGTGAATTGCTCGAGGTGCTGTGTGTATAAATTGTAAAACACCATCAATTTGGCGGTACACCGGTGAGAAAATGAAAAATAAAAAACAAAATTGGTCAAGTTGTAACACGCGAAGAACAAGGTGAAACATTTTTTTTTCAGCAACCGGCTCAACTCGGTTCGCACATCAAACGATACATTGATTTGATAGTGTGTTATTTTTGAAAATGAAGTGCTGCAAATTGTTTCGCGTGCTCGCATGTCATTTATGTTCAATGCTCACTCGCAACATAAACGATTTTATCCAAAACCAGCCCTTTGTTGGACGCGTTACACGCAGCTTGACTAAATGATCAGAATCATCAAAATCAGTACGTCGGTTCTATTGAAACATTTACGTTTTTCACCAGAATTTCATTCTAAATTTGGAGAACCAGTTTCAACATCAGGTGTTTAATCAGTTGATAACTTTCAAAATGAAACACGGAATTCGATTTATTAGCTATATTTTGAATTTGGTCGCAAAACCATCAAACAACTCGATGAACAATTGCGATAAATGGTAAATAGCAGATCAGTTGTCAGAGTTTCTGTTTTTATGCCAGCAGCAGATGTACAGTTTATCGTTCGCTAAACAATGAACCGAAATTTTGGTGAAAAAATGCCAGAGTTTCGAATTTCCTCTCACCGATCGCCACTTCTGTATGTTTTTTTTTTTGTTGGTGTTTAATCGCAAACATAATTTTTCACTTGGTCGTCAACACTTTGAAATTTGAATTGAGTGTCGAATTTGCTGTTGAATATACGTCAGCCCGACCATTGAAACACCGTGTATACAAAATTAATATGCAAATTCGATAATCGAAAACAATGAACGTGCATCGATTGTGCTGAATACAAACGGCCAAATATTCAAAAATTGATAATTGGAAATGGGCAACGTTCGCGCTAGAGCCAAATCAATTTGTTTGCAATGCAAATAAAAGGCAACAATCAATGCGTGTGCTGGCGCATCTATTCAGCCGAAAAATTTGCAATAATTCTTCGGATAAATTTCGGTTTTTTTTTATTGGAATTAATATTCAATTTACGTATGGTGATTATTTGTTGCTGATTTTCGTATGATATCAGAAGTGTGCTATTTTGATGTAGTTTTTTGTTTGAGTCAGAAAATAGCTAGTGTCCAATATCAACTGTATTCCGTTCTGCACAATGTAAAATCGCGAATGTGTGATATGTAAATACGACGAAACACTTTCACACATCGTCCTATTACGTACCATAGTCATAGTCGTAGTGAATTGTTTGCTGCCATTTTGCGGCCACACAACCGGACGAAAACGCCTCAGACCGGAAATTAAGTTTTTGTCAAGAAATTTTTGCTTATTTTAACCGAATGTTTTATTTATTCCGAGTATTGTCAAGAAAAAAGAAGCAGCGCGCATAAACGCGATAAAAATGCCAATTTATGCGGTGAAATGTTTCTGCCTTCTTTATTGTTGTTGTCTTGAAAACGAAATGTGTCTGGAACGCATGTTAAACTCAACGCATTATGTAAACAATTCGCGAAAACGAAAACAAAACAAAGAAGCAGAAAAAAACCAAATCCAATGATTACTTGTACATTGGAATACATTCAATGTGGAAGAAATTGAAATTTTTGGTGAACATTTGACGTGCTGCATGCAAATTGTTAAATTTTCATTAGCAGTCACAGTGGAAATAAAACGAGCAATGTCTCTCTCTCTCTCTGTGTGTGTATGTGCGTGCATTCATCCAATTTAAAATTCGACATTTTGCCGCCGCCGCCGCCGCTCGTTTGGCTTCAAATCAATTTCGTTTTCTTGCTGAAAGGTTTTTATTGCATTTGCATGACTTCATTCCATAAGTGAATGCGGTATTCGTTTGGCATATAATCGGTTGCGATGCGACACGTATTGTCTCTGGTTGCGGTGTCAAGCGACTTGCAAAGTAAACCGCAAATTAAATGGAAAATGTCGTTGAATAATAACAAAATTACCGGTGTGCATTCACCTAATTTATTTAATTTTGTTCGATATATGCAGCGATGTTCTAGTGTCTTCACTTTGAGCACCAAAAATGAGCTAAATCAATTGCACATTCATTTTGGTTTTGATCGGAGTTTTTTTTCTGCTGTCCGTTTCTGCATGATTCTCTTTCTCTCCCGTTGTGCTGTTGTCTCGGTTGGCATTGCTGCTGGCAAATTTTTGCACATCAAATCGATACCGAGTGCAGCATGCATGTCGAAGTTGTTGCGGAGTGGAGAGCGGCACCGCTCAACCCATAACGCATTACACAATCACAAAACGGTCGCAGCGGCACGTATGGAAAAGTAATTTGGTGTCATTCTGAAACATGTTTCATGAAAGTTTGTGTCATTTGATGCTTATGAGAGTGAATGATTTAGAGCAAAGGATCGATTGAGCACACACACACACACATACACGGTGCACACACATCTCACTTCGCAGTTCGCATACAAAAAGTCTCTTGGCATGACAACACTTATTCGCTGCGCTATTTTATGCTTGAAATACACAGTGAAATCGATTTCTTCCTGCAGCCACAGCAGTAGTAGCACTGCGAAGGCAAAACTTTTTCGAGGTTTATTACATTTGATGTGACTGTTTTGTTGTGCTAAAATTGCTGTTCGCCGCGACAATATGGTGTCTCTCTTTGCAACCCAAACCACACACACACACCGCAATCGATTCGCTAGCGATTATCAAACTCAATTCTCTATTATTAAATCGGTTTGAGTTCTTTTCTCTTTCGTTTTTCACGTTTCAGTTAAGTTTCTCATTGTATTCACCCAGTGACTGTGTGCTTTGTTCGTTTTGTTTCGTGGTCGTTGTTGTTTTTTTTTATATTCTCTCCTCATCTCTCTTCGATGCGAGAGATGTCAATTGTTCCAGTGTGTTGTTAGCGAAAATGAGTTTTAGCTTCGATAGAACACGTATATTCACTCACTATTCACTATGTGTGTCAATTAATGGCTGACGGTTTTATGTTTTGTTTGCTACGTTGCTATTTAATACTTGCGAATCATTTAGAACGTGCACAATGAACAGTGTTATGTCGATGCTGGCTCATTCGCTGTGCATGTGTATGTGTTCGTGGTATGTGTACGTGTGTTTGCGTTGTTGTGTTGCATACTGGAAAAAAAGGCATCGAAAAATAAGGCCAAGCGTAAAAGCACATAATATGCACAGACACTTATAACCAGATTAAACCATCATCAAAATCTATTAAAGACGTCGATTCATCTCCATGCGATATAGATTCACGGTATTGCTCCTAGTCGTACGCAGCATAATTTATAAGTGAGACGCGCGGTGCGCTAACCAGTGCCAAGCTCAATAATACATACGTTCACCCAACCCAGAGACTTAAGCACATTATCAAGTACGCCGACTCTTTGGCAGTGTGCGAATGATAAAAACCGCTCCGGATTTGTGTGTATGCGTACACTCGATTATGTATACGATGGCAATGTCTTCAATCAAATGTCATTTACAATCACTTTCACTTAATTCTTTTAGTTGCTGTTGCCGTTGCTGTTGTTGGTATATTTTCTTGTAGCGGCTTTGTTTCGGATCGAGCGGTTCAACTCGATACCAGAAACTGCTTCATCGTCGATGCTTGACTTTGGTACTTTTGTTTATGTCTCGTGTGTAAAAATGGCTATGTTGAGTATGTTTTGGCCACTCTTCGCAACGCAAACCATTGTGCTGTTGTCTGCGGCTTTTTACCACGACAGTTCATTGTTCCGAGCTCGATGGAGATTCTGTTTAGCTAATTGGTTATTGTTGTAATTTAACGTTGTCGAGCAACTTCCTTCTGCACAAATTTATTGATTCGTTGGTAATAATGTCGCAAAAAAACAAAAAAAACGATTTATGTCTAGCGATTTGATTTACCACAGATACGAAGAAAACATACGTTTTCCGAATGGCTTCTTCGCTTCAGGTGTGACAAGAAATATATCATTTAAAATTCAGATATTTTTTTCCGACTGATGTCAAAGCGTGGCCGTATGCATCGATCACAAGCCTTTCGCGAAGCGATTAACTTGGAAAGTTTATCGAAAAGTCGTTTTCTTTCTAATGTGAAGCACACAAAAGTTTTGAAATTTTTCTTATTCACTTCATTGGGTTTGCAAGCATTTTTTTCTCATCTCGTCTTAATTTACTTTGCGGAACATAAATTTCCGTAAAAACGATTCGGCGAATGTAATTTGAGGCAGCCAAGTGACGCTAATAGGTTTTTAATCGTTTTATCGATACCTGTGTGTGTGTGTGTGTGTGTGTGTGTGTGTGTTCGATTCACCTTTTATCTCATCGCAAGCGAGCAAACGCGAACGAGCATGACAGGCACACCGAATGCGAGAGGATCAAAAGTAAGCGGAACACATTGAAACAAAAACCAGCTGCAAGATGCGCCTATAGTCCGCATAGGAACTATTTTATAATACTGTTGAATGCATATAATTATAATGTGCCTTCCGAAAAAAAAACGTGCATTTCAAGGAAATGAATCCAGTTTGTGTCGTTTTTTTTATCGTCTGGATTGGTGATTATTGGCTTCTATTTTAAATGTATACGTTAAATGTGTATTAATCAAAAGAGCGAGAAAAAAAACCAGTGCCGCTTTAAGCCTCGTGTCGACAAAAACGTGTTTTGCTTTGATCGGCATATTCTCTGGTCGGCGAATCCAGTCTCTTTCAAATTTATACACGAAAAAAGAAACACCAAAGCCGAAAATCATCACCGTCATTTGGGTGATTCGATGGAAACAAATTGAACGGCACCGTGGACCACGACGAAGTGTGAGTATGACGTAAAGAAGAAATCGAATAACGATTGAAGACAGAACGAGAAAAAATGAATTGGTACAATAGCAACAGCAACACAAAAAAGCCATATAATAATCTAATTTTGCTGATTTCTTTTCGTTTTCATTACTTTGATTTGCATAATTTTCTGGTTCAATTTACTTTTTCCCATTGGGTTTCGTTGATTTTGGCATTTTCAATACCGGCCACGCAGATAATTTAGTCAACTCATCATTTTATCAATGTCATCGAAAGTAAAGTTGGATGGCAATACGAACGACAGAAACATAAAAAAAACAACGTGGACGATGACGGCGACGAAGACGAAGAAGACGGCGGTTTTGGAAAGGGATTTCAAAAGAAAATTGAATTTCAACGATAATGACGATCTGCTCAAGCACCTGGCTTTCAAAAGCAATTTTCATTTTAACGTTTATGGTTTTTGTGGCGCTGGCCAATGGGCTCATCCAATTAATGTTATACAGATCAAATATAAGCTACATGCAGGCTATGCGAGAGAGAGAGAAAAAAAAATGAGATGCAATTCATTTGCGGCGCACTAGAGCGGCGGACATTCGGCATTATGTTACACATTTATCGCGTGCATACACTTCACTTTAATTAATTGGAGAAATAGAACGCTCTTATATTCTCTCTATTATAGAAATATTTTGGATTATGTTGCGCCAATAACACGCAAACAGCTGACAACATTGCCATTTCAAGCTCAGAATGGCCGTATTTGCTTGCAAATGATTGAGCTTATGCGAAAACAGCAAACAAAAAAAAAACAACAACCATCGCCGACAAAACACGAAATGACCGAACATGCATATTGCTATTAAAATTCTCTGGTCGACATTTTTTCAACACTGATGTTGTTGGATACGAACGAGAAAAAAAAGTGATGTCAAGTAATAAAATGTAAAGTAGATTAAAAATGGCAGTTTTCTGCAGTCGCACTTAATCGCCATTATTGGGTGTGAGTCAGTGTGAGTTAGTGTGCATCGAGCGGAATGTTCTTTACATTTTTAGCCATAATCACAATGTAGCCGATTCTCAACGTGTTCAGAATGGCTACGCTATTTTTTGTGTCGTGTATTGCGCGCGCTGCGGTTCTGGTCGGTGTATTGGCAAAAATGGATCGCCAATACGAAGCGAAGGAAAAACGCAATAATGATTACGACGTCAGCGATAGCCGTAAAAAGTAATCATAATCAGTTTCAGTAGAGCAAAGGCTCTCATGGTATCTATTTAAACGAATGCTTCGCGGTGACGACAGCACATGTACCGATGATGAAAATGTGTGTACAAGTAGTTGCGACAATGCAAAACATTTGGCGCAATGTGTAAGTACCAAAAACAGTAATGTTGCCATGTGAATAACATGACGAAGGAATGGTAGACCACACCATTGCCCGAATACATCAGCGTAGGAGCTGAAAAAAGCCTAACAGCCGTATGATTGATTATATTTTGTGTTGTATGCCTCTCCACCCCAAACACAAGCACGGTCGACCACAAATTCGTATTTTCTTATTTTGTTCCAGTGCTCCGTCTTCTCACCCATCCTCCGCTCGAAGGACACACACACACACAAAGAGAGAAAGAGAGAGTTTTCATTACGTTAATAAAAACCGGCGCACAGGCAACCATTTCGATCAGAGAATCATTTCAGCATAGATATTCAGTTTACAGCTGAATTCTCAGTAACTGAATGCAGTGACTGTTTGCGTCGCTGTGAGTGAGCGGGCACTCTACATTCAAGCGCAGACATGCATATACATTGGTTTACACTCAATCGGAGTGAGCGTGCTTGCGAAGAGGAGAGAAGAGAAGAGAACGAACGAAATGTGTCACATCGAGCGATGCTAGTGAATGTCCTCTTGACACAGTGTCAGTGTGGCGAATATTTACTCTTTGTTTCTTCGAATGATTGTTCCTGCTTCTTTCTCTTCTTACAAATTTGTCAACAGCACAAACACAAGAAAAAGAATCAAATTCAGAAATTAAACAGAACAATGTTTGATTATTGGTTTGTTGTGTGTAAACCAATGTATATGCACGTCCGCACTTGAATGTAGAGCGCCCGCTTACTCACAACGACGCACAGTGACTCGAGGGGCAAATCACTCTAAAGTAATTTGTAATAGAGAAAGTTAAAAATTACTTTAGAGTGATTTCCCCCTCGCAGTGCCTGCATTCAGTTACTGTGAATTCAGTTGTAAACTGAATATCTATGCTGAAATGAATCTCTGATTTCGATGAATTGTTGTTGCGTTCGAAATGATACCGAATAATGTTTTTTCAAATGAGAGGACATGCGTTAGCACATTTCTCGGTCTTCAACACAGCCACAACACTGACTAGCGAAAAAAAAATCGTTTCAAATTAAAATTGAAATCATGATCGTCGACACAAAAGGAAAACGAACGAATGGGGCCATGACTCAGAAAAACTGAAACTGAAGAAGAATAGAACAGTCTCAAAACTGTCGAAATTTTGTATTTTTAAATTGTACTTTTTTCTGCGTATTGTATCGGCCTTAAAACCAGAGATTTACGACCACTTTATTAAATGAGAAAAAATCGCATTTGCCTCAGTCATATAGTGTCCATGTGAACATTGGGGGCTAAAAAAAACATTTATTTTATTGCCATTTCATCAGCAAAATCAACTGCGTCTCTTGAGTCTTATACATTTTTCCACGAGCCGTTCATCACAGCAAAATATACATTGATTCCAAGGCACCCATAAAAAGAAACAATTTTTTTACCGAAGATTTTTCTATCGTCCCATTAAAAGCAACAATTTAAATTATTTCGAATCGCATTTTGGACGAGGCGAACGAGAAACAAAGCGTCAAATGATAAATGAACATTTTAATCAATAACATCCACTGTTGTCTGTTGTGCTGCTGCTATCCCCACCATTCTCCACATCTTCGGTGTGCTCGTGTACAACATTTTCTGCATATTTTATTATTTTATTGCAATTAACATTTTATCCCAAAACAATGAGTGTGCCCAACGCCCAAAAACCGGGAGCAAGTGACGAGCAATTATTCAAATTTTACAGCACATTGTGTTTGTGCGGTGGATTTTGTTTCGGTCGTCGGTGGGCAGCCGCTGACAACCGGCTCGACAACTGAACAAACACACCAATGACACCGAAAATATGATTGATATTCTAATGAATTTCAATTTGTTGTTTTATTTTTCCGTTGATTAATTCCATTCAAATGCGTTTCACACGCACACGCCATCGTACGTGCCCTGACACGCACACCACGATCGTTTGCCTGACGTGTTGTTGAATATTAAAGTTAGCAATGGAAATGCGTTTATTCATCACCATCAACATTTTCAATCGCATCATCGTCCCGGATTGTGGTTTGGTGCGGTGTGGGCCAGTGGCCACTTTGTATGGCAATTGTTTTTGTCGGACGTTGATCTTGGCACAAAATGAATTAATTTTCGGTCATACACCGTTCCCATTGTACATGTACATGTGCATGTACAAGTACATATATATCGTAAAGGTGTGAACTGTTTTGTTTATCATTTCAATTCTGTTGTGTACCATTGTCTCAATGGAATTATGCCGCCAGAATTAGTTGTTCGCCAAAATATTTCGCTTCCATTTGAAGTAATTAGTGAAGTGCTGTCAAAATCATTTATTCCAAGTGCTTTTCGCGCGCTAATTACACACATGTCTGGCTAATGGTCAACATTTCTCGCTAGCTCGTTTGAATGTATGTGTGTGATTTTAATCTGCGGACAGTTCAACAATAGCAAAAACTCGGTGGCTAACGAAATTCACTTCAATTATCACTTCCTGCACACCGGTGAAGATATAATCTATTTCAAAGAATTTTGAATAACAAGATGTATGGAATTTCACGAATGTCATAATACGAAAATATCGCGAAAAAGGTGAAACTGACATTTACCCGTGTGTGAGTTAGTTTGCCATTGGAATAAATTAGCATTCTTTGTTCACTTTTTTTAAAATAATCATTCAAACGCCAGATTGAATGACGAAATGGGAAAAACCGGTGTGTGTGTGTGCAGCCACGTCAAATGGCCGATAACCCAAATTAATATTCATTTGATTGGCAACCCAAACGATAAGGTCCAACGGATGTTGATGATTTTTAATTGTTTTCGAAATATTCTAATCATCATACGGCATACAAATTGTATATTTGCATGCGATTCAATGAATTCATATGGCAAAACGTGTCCAAGTGACCGACAGGTTCATTATAGTTAGTGGCATATTTAGATCACTTGATAAGCAAACCACTGAGAATGAGCAACTGTTATAGACAGAATTGAGCAGAAAAACGAAACAAAAGCAACATTTATTATGCAAAATTGCTGCAAACTATGTTGCGCGAAGCACAATTCTATGGACGTACGATGTTCTGATAAATTTGACGGTCATATGTATACTGCTGACCAATTTTGATAATTCAATATTCATGTTGAAACGATATTCGAATCTACACATGTTTTTTGAACGATTGATTTGTGGTAGTTGACACAGAAAACCAACTGATTACATTCCGAATTGAGTTCGCTTTGTAGGCATTTGCAATTTATTGAATGCACATGAAAAGTCAAATTTGATTGGCCCACAGTCAATTTGTATAAATATTTATGCTGTTATCCATCGAAAGGTTTTCCATGCACCAGAGAACAGATAAAACAAAAACATCAACTATATTTCCAATTAGTAAGTTTTGAGTTTTACTGGGTAAACAAGTTCGGTGATGGATTGAACATGGAATACTCTGGTTCTCACATCTTCATTTCAATTTTAATGAAATACAGATACAAATGCTTGTGCAATATTCCCATCAAGAGGGTGAGGGTTTGATGCAATGGCCTAACAACCACACTATCGTTTCCACTGACTGAACAATGAAACCAATACGTCCCAAAAGTTATGTGTAGCACAGAAATAGAACCATTCCCATTGATGCCAATTGAATAGCGAGTCAATTTTCTATTTTGATTTCGTAAGTTTTGCTCTATTTTTCCAAGATTATATCGAATTTTCGGGGGTAAATCGCCGAGAAACTTGCCCATTGCCCAAGCCAAAATCATGAAAACAACAACTCCTAACCAAAAGACTTATCGAAAATAGTTCCGTGTTGGCTGCTTCACCATCACAGTACATTATTAAGTTATTCATGTTTATGAGATTGTGTACATCTGCTGCAAACGGCGTCGTAAAACTTTCCAACTTACTCCATCTGGTATGGCGGCGAACGTGCACCGAAATCAGACCACAGCAGCAGAGCGCCACTGTGTTGACCAAGCCAAATAGCAGCAACACCAACAACAAAAAACACAAACAGCCCAAGAAAAATTCCACCCCAAAATGATATAAATATTCTTGAGTTAATACTTTGCTTTCGAAATATCGTCTGCTTCATTTAATTTCAAATCCATGCTCTGGCACAAATATTGCCATCGACACAATTGCGCACTAACGTTGTTATTCCGCTTCCTCGTAAAAAAGTTGGCAAAACTTATCCGTTCCGATGAAGATAATAATACGTAATAATTCGAGCATTTGATTCGTCTCGTGGTTTACCTGAGCTGAATTGAGAGGAGATCGAAATGCTTTCGATTTTCACATCGCATTCCAGGCAATGCGTTGTATGGATATAGAGCGATACCAATAGCACCAACAACAAAAAAGTCAAACGAAATTGATGGCGTCGCATTTCAATGGCAAAAAGGTGACGGCATCCAATTCCAGCGAAAGGTAGAAAGAGAGCGAGGGTGAGTGAGAAACAAAGTAAACGTTTTCGACAGTGTATTAAATTTGGATTAGGATACACGCAATCGAACCAAAGTGAGATTGTGTGCGACCTTCACAAGAGATGGCATCGCGATACAATGGATGAGTGCTCAAAGCAATGGATAAGAAAGCGAAAAAATGCAATGAAATAAAATTGAAGCGAAAATATACCGAATCAATATCAATAAATTCAATTGTTATCAATAAATTCAATCAATAACAAACACAAAATGGGGGAACAGGGATGGAGAGTGAAAAAAGTGACGCACTAGCGCTCATTGGGTGCGATTCTATTTCATTCAAATACAACGCTTATTATCATCGCCGTCATAAGTATCCGTGCATCGCCGTCGATTCTGTTCAGTATATTTCCAAGCTTTTTTTTCCCTCCCAAGACCTGTTTCTCGTTTATCCAGCCTCTTTTTCCTAGTGCCTGATGCTTCTGCCTATTCTTTGCCTTCTTTCTGATTAGATCAATATCGGCCGAGTACACGTGCAAACTGAACAGAATCAATCCATAAACCATGTCGTAGGCGATCTCCTTCTGCTACTATAGCGACCGCCTTTTCATTTTGTGCATTCAACACGAAACGGCGCATAAAGTAGCAAATGATATCGTTCACATTTATCCTTAACAATACACATTACAATTTACCCCGACATTTTCGTTGTTCTACTTTTAGTTCGGCATTATTTTTCCACTGAAACAAAAAAAAAATCATCGGCTTTCAATGCAAAACACTGGAATTGGGATAATACCGAGCCCATCACAAATGACCCCATAGATGTTCAATTTTTGTCTGTTTTGTTATCAATTGCACGCCACTTCTTGTGTAATTTTATCGTTGCGTCTCTTTGTTACTCGCTACAAGTGAGCTTTCGTGTGAGTGAAATGAATTGATTAAAATCACACAATTGCATGCGATGATCGGAAAAAAAAAAGTGGAGCAATGTTACGAAAGGGCATCTGTGATTTTGTGACGATGTATCGAGAAATGTCGAATGCAATGAACTAAAAACAGCTGTACCCACACACTCACATCCAATCAATCCTTTGAGAATTAATTGATTGATTCGCCGCGCAAAGAAGGCAAGGAAACACCATTTTGCAATTTATATCCTCTCACACACGTAATGTTGTGAAAAAAAAACCTAATCATAATCAATAATTTTTGTTCGTTGCTTTGCTTCGTTCCAAGTATCGGACTCATACCGTGTCCTTTAACTCACTTTGATGCCGGTGTAAGTATTTTCATTTTTGCACGTACGATACATGGATGTGTTGTTCTCTTCAACATAAAATACCACCATAAGCTGATACACATCACCGGAAAATTCCAAAGCAAACTGAGCAACAAAAGAGAACCAAAAATGAAAAAAAAGAAATGATTTTGTTGAGCACAAAGGAAAATCTTCGTTTTGTTCAATATGTCTTATCACGTTGGCAAGATTGGATGGAAAATAGTGTGTGTGTATGTTGGCCCGCTAGTAATGCCACGTATAAAGCCTATTTTATCGCAAATACTCTATCTCATTCGTTATTGGAACATTGTTCAGATGTTCGTGCAGTCAGTTCACTGTGAACGAATGCATGGAAACGCAAAACGATGATCACATTAATTTGGCAAACGTTGACGCTCACTCTTTCTTTCGTACAAGAATGCGAAAAACGAAAATAAAAAATGAAAAGAAAAGCATGACAACAATAGAAAAAAGCATGAATCTTTTCTCCTGATCAAAAAAGAGAAACAATAGCTTACAATCAGTTAGCCACCAATGATTTAGAAAATCTAATGTGAATGTACTCTCGGTTTGATACGGATTTTTCATTTTCACGCTTTATTTTGAAAAGAACGAAAACATTCCTGTATTTTTTGTGCGTAAATTGGGTTTGTGTGTGTGTTTGTGTGTGTCGTTTACAATCGGTTGACACAGTTATCGCTGGAAGCAATTGCTTTGTACAGTGGAAGAGTTGAATCCGAGATTCAAGAAACCGATAAATCTACCTTTCTGCCTTTGTTTCTCGCTACGGGATGGTTTCTTTTATGTGGTTGGTAGACTTTTTATCTACCTCTCCGATCGAACGCTTCTGGCAGAACAGTTATTTCATCCTTTTCTTTTGTATTTTCCCGTCTGCGAGGTTTCTGAAGAATCCACTGAAAATTTAGTGATTCCGAAGGGATGTTGATTTATCGAATTTGCAAAACTTGGACGATAACAATGTGTCATAAAATTAACCGATTGCACGACACGCCGTCCAATGAGCATTTATGGAATTTTGCAGTCAAATATGATTAATGCGTGTTCAATGCGCCCAATTCATTTTTGTCTACGACAACAGACGCATTGAAAGGCCCAACAAAGGCCGTAAACCAATTTCAGTCTGGCATTTGAATTCTTCAATGGAGCAAAAAAGCAAGAAAAAAAAATAACGCATTATAAATAGATCAGCAAACACCTTTTTATGCCTGCCCTGGAACTGTCTACTCGTGCACTGCGTTCACTCGCTTTGATGCCACATCGTTGCGTACTCAAAAGCATTTATCACCTTTTATGTCTGGAATTATAATAAATATCAATGAAAAACACAAACGAAACGCAATACACTCAACGAGAAACCAATTCTCAGACAGAGAATAGTTTCAAAATTCATTTCGAATGAATCATTGACATTCCATTGCTTTTTTTATCTGTAGAAATTTTGACAAATCCATTTCGTGAAAAATGGAATTTTGTAGCAGTTATGAATGTTGATAAGTGTCAGTCCCTTTAGTACGTGATTTAAAGTGTAGTAGATGGATATATAGCAATTCCTTGAATGATATCGTAGATGAAAGTGAGTTGCAATTGATTGCTGTTGTCATCGAAACCATGGCACCAAAACTCAAAATGAACCTCACTCACTATCCTGAAAATATTTGTGCATTTTTTTCGAATATGCATCAATAATGCAAACGAGGGTGGACTGAAATGTTCGATAATGTTCAAAATTAACAGAGATAATTCACCGTATATGCTACGAACTCCATCAATATCATCTAACATTTAGTTTTGAGTCATGTGAAGCTATTCCAATGGTTCAAATTTAATTTAATAAATTCCATAGCTAAATAACTATAGTTTGATTGATTTTCTTTGGTTTTGGTTAAACAAAACCATGGTAAATCCATCACTTTGAACGTTGAATCATACTCTGAGAAAAGAGATTTATGGTTATGTTATACTTTTTGTTTTGACACTTATTTCACAACAAGAACTTGAAAACTTTGTGGTGATTTCTGGTACCAAAAATATTTCTAACTTTTTTTTTCACTACAAAGTCAAAAAAAACTTTGTGGTGCTCGGCAAAAATATATTTAGTACCGAAAATCACCACAAAGTTTTCAAGTTCTTGTTGTGAAATAAGTGTCAAAACAAAAAGTATAACATAACCATAAATCTCTTTTCTCAGAGTATCAAAGTGAAGCAGGACCGATAATATTTGACCGATGTCAGTTTATTGAGATGCTTGATTTAACCAAAGCAATTTGCAGTCTCAGTTGTAGTAGTTTATTGATATTGATGATTCATCATGAATAGAAATCTTATAAATTTCAACATAGAATTTTTATAAATCAAAAACAATGTATGATACATCCGATTAGGTAGAAACCATATTATTCACACATGTTATACAATGTTGTTAATTAAAGTCAATACATGTGTGGAACCACACCTGTGTTGCTCTAATCTAGCAACCGAGTGTTTTCATTTAGAATTCCGGAGAAAGCTCTGTTTTCGATCTGTACCGCAACAACGCAACAAATAAAGCGAATCATTTGAAATTCTGAATTTATTCGACTGTAAAGGGAAGTATTCATGAGCGAATTAGACGCGAGTGTCTTTTTTTGCGTCGGTGGGGGAAAATAAACTGTGTCACTTTCAATTAGCACCGCCAGAATGAGCCGCAAATTTCGGTGACAAGATCACGTAAACGAAAACTACGACAGAATTGCAAATATTATACGTCACATTCGTAATATAATTACAAAAGACTGGAAAATATCTTATGTGCTGACTCGGGGGAAATTCGCCGAGAATCGAAATATGTCGAGCAGTGTCAGTTGCTTTGAATGCTCTAAAACAAGCTCGAATGCATCGATAAATTTTTGTACAACACAAGCATTTGTGCAAAACATTAAATAAACTCATCGAGATGGATTCGCCTCTTTCGGTTGAGCAATGCTAAACTTTGTTTTATTATTTACTTTTTTTAACCTCTGGTTATTACATATGTACTTGTATGGCTTCGGCCCTATTTCCGCTGTCCATTCAGCTATATATAAATCTGTCATCATATTCATTGTGGAGACGTCGGCGTTGTGCTGTTTATCTTTTCGGCGATTCTGACCAATTTTTCAGAGTGTGTCACGCATTTTTGGTTTGGTGACACACACATTTTTTTCTCGGTGATTTGATTTGGGAACTGAATTTCCCCAGATACATTTCATAACTGTCATGTAATTTCCTAGATCTGTATTTTTCTGGTGTCAATTCTTGTCATGTCTCTGTCGACTCACTTCAATCTCATT
>NW_022595244.1:18760908-18979197 GCF_009176505.1 Sitodiplosis mosellana | reverse complement strand
AATCTATTCGATGTGTGATTCCAATTTTTTCATCTCCTTCTGTGTATTCTTCGTTGTCGATTCAATCGGAATAGAGCAACATATCAGAGTACTATGCCGACGATACGATTTTTGTGTTTTGTATGGCCCAATATATACGGGAGTTTAGTGTTTGTGAAATTATTCAACAAATAAAGCGTCACAAAATGAGATTTTGAAAACGAATTGAACACGTTTATCAACGACACAACGCACATGAACAACACTTCCTGGAATATCGATTGCATGCTACATTCGGCTATTGCCTGCTTTGAGAATGGAGGGAAATCTAGTTGTTGTCGGCAAATCTCCACAATCTGTTGGCATTTATTTTGTCACTTCGTTATTTGTTGTACTATTTGCGACAGCTAATATTTCATGAATACTAAATTGGAGTATATTATAAGGGAGAATGGCGTAAAGATGTTGAAATGAATTCACTCCAAAATATTTCCTCCGATGAACGGCAAATAAGACGGAAAAATGCGTGTCTTTTTCACATCGACCAGTTACCATACCGACGCAGCAGCCACCAACGCAACCGCCGCTTGGAATTCCCTCAAGGAGGAACGGAGCACAAACTTTTCTCAAACATTCGCTATGAAAAGCCTTTATTTGCCCATCTGAAATAATAATCGTAAGCGGAATGCATAACAAAATGTAATAATAATCTTAAATCAATTTTTATTGAATGGCACGGTATTTACAAGGCTGTGAACTGTTATTCGTTGTGTTGTACTTTTCGAGAGGCATTTGTGCGCGGAAGTGGGCATGTGTATGTGTATATGCGGTATGGTAGCAAGATGAAACGCGTGCAGGTTTAACTCTTCTCAACCGTTCAATCGGAAAGGACGTGAAAACGAACGTTCATTTGCACGCAATTGCCAACAATAAAATAGTCAATCCATTTCATGAGCATGCCGCCAACAAAGGAATTGGAATGCGTGGAGTATACGTATTTTTCTGCTTTTTGGAAAGGGAGAAGACGACGGGAGAGGGAGAACATCGTTCATTTTGCTGGATCGTATGCATAGCAGTCAAATTGGATATTTAGACGCATTTTCAATTCGATAATTTGCATACGGCTGCTGATGTATTCATAGCCTGATTTAGAGCCTCACATTCGTACTTGAATTTTCATATGTATCCTGTACGTATACGTTCTGTTCTCTCTTATCCTGCACCATGAAAAATGACATAAATATCGTATTTATTATTCCAATTTTTTTTTTCACTTGGTATGTATACTCATTCGCACCGGAGAGTGAGTGCTGTGATTTGAAACATGAAATATTGCTTGCCGTTTCAATTGGTTTTGTGCCATTTTCCTGCCGCTTTGAGCAGCCAACATTCCAAAAGTCGGTTCACACATTTCAAACATTTACAATTCAGTCTCTTGTTCTGCGCGAGAATTTATTATGGCAAATTTATATATGGAGCAGTTGGGCTACGGGTATACGAATTAGGTAACAGCCGACAATAAATAATCACAAACAATATATGAGTCAAAACAAAGCTACCAACTCGTGTATATATTTCTCCAATGGAAATACTTTTTATGCCTTAGCCAGCAAATTATCGTAGCAAACAGGCGGAAACTAAAAAAAAGGAATCAGTTTAAAGACCGTTCCACACACAGAGAGAGACTGCTTCCCATTCAGATTTGTTCAGTGTAGTTAACGGCAATGCTACCAATACAACCGCCAACGATAATAACAACATTTCACTCGCAACATATTGATGGAGATGTTTTTATTATTTCTATTTTCCATAAATACGTTTGCAACACATTTATGTGTGCGTGTGTACGTGTAAGAGACAGAGATTCAATCGATTTTCGATATTTATTTATTGTTCAAATTTCAACATCACATATTTAATTCATTGATAAAAGTATGGTTTATTCGTATGACGTAAATTTGTTGAAAACGAGGAAAATTGAATCTCTCGGTTTACTTTAAAAAAAATTGGCAAAGAGCGTTGTCTATTTTACAGTATGGTGTTTGTACTCGAGCATCGGAACAAGAGGATTTAATGAAAAAGCAGCTTTTCAATGACATTCGCTGTACGAGCATAAAATGTGATTTCATCTGAATTACGGCTTTCGAATTGATAGTGCACTAGTACCTAGTAACAGAATAGGTCAATTTGTAAGTATCGCAAAGGAAGACCGAAACAAAAGCGTATACGCCATTGTATTTGTCGAAATTGGAGAACAAAAGCAGTGAACAACTTGAGAATTTTACCAAACCAACCATTCCGCCCTCCATGCCCAGAAAAGCATGCAAACATCAAAATAGCAATGGCCAGGCTATATAAATCATGGCAGGCAAAAGTCAAAATCCGAAGATAAACCTTGGGGCTTTTGAAATGGTTGAGAATTCTATTTGGTGTGAAACGTTGATTTTATCTCTCGATTTTCTTGTTCATATGTGAAGCGAAGCATGTTCCAAGCGTTCAATAAAACTTACAGAACGCCCGTGCGATAAAACGCACCCGGCTGCACAATGCTTCGGTCTGATTACGATGTTAATCGGTAAATAAGTCCTCAATGAATACGAGCAGTAAGTGAGAGCAATGTTTATGTTTGTAAACAGCCTTGAGGTCTATACATAAAAGAAAGCCGGCCGATGAGAAGCCATAAAAAAGGAAGAAACTATCAATCCTGAAGAGTAGAGATAGACAAGCTACTAGCTCTATGCGCCAAACACAAACGCATTTGCCTGTTTGTGGAAATTCTCCAAACTTGGCCACGAAACACAAGGACATTGTGTTTTTCTCTATCTCAACGGGTGACGCAACCGAAACGAGCAAACTTCTGTATTTCGAAATCCAATTTACTGCTCCGAAATCTATAGGCCCATTAACATTCGGAATGAATCTGATATATTACGGTGACAACAACAATTTTGAAAATTGGTCGTTGCTCCGACAACCGTTTCGGAATTAAAAGTTCAGCACACAATTACTCATCGCAAAATGAACATTTTCATTTCAGTTGGAGCACGATAAAACCAACACAAAAGCGACTTTGCAACGTTCTCTTATTGCATTTGGGTGCTAAATCAATTGCCAAAAAGGTACTTTGTTGTGTGTTCCTACGCAATCGTCATCATTTGATGGGCATTTGCTCTTTTTTCCACATAAACGGCCAGACGATATTTGCAAATGAGCAAACAGTTTATTTCAGAGTTTAAAGTGAAAGAGACTTTACAACGAAGATTTTCGTTTGATGATACGAATGGTTTTTCATTAAAAATGGCTCGCTTTCTCTGTCGGTGCGCAAACAAACCAAATTCACCGTCAAAATTCGCCAGAATTTAACGCACATCATACGACTTAATTTTCAAGTCGAAAAGCATCCGATGAAAACTGCCTTCAAATGGCTTTTTGTTTTGAAAAGGCATTTCAACATTTCGACTTTCCGCTGATGTGTTCAGTTGATATTCTTTGTTGTTTGCTCGCTGATGCCACATTTTTTGCCATGCCACAAACAATATGAATCGCATTTCTACCGTAGACATACAATCATATTCTGGTATATTTCAATGGGATGCTTTTCCTGCAGTGATTTCGCGAGTAATATGTAATTACAGTATTCGAATGATATTTTCAGTTGAACGAGAAAAAAAAATTACACATAAATAGGTAGAATTTCATAAATTGTCAAATCAATAATAAATTCGTACAGCAAATTTTCTCTCTTTCGCTTTTATTTGAAGAATTTTTTTTCAATCATTGCGAAAATATTTCCATCGAATTATTTTCTATTGTGAAAATATGGAAAATTGTTTCCTTTTGTCTGATGTTTTCATCAATTCAACGTCGTACAAACACAACAATGTCGAGAATCGGAAACGAATGAGGGAGAGACAGAGGGAGAGGGAGAGAGAGAGAGAGAGAGAGAGAGAGAGAGAGAGAGAGAAAGAGAGAGAGAGGAAGGATGGGAAAGAATGGCATAAAATAATAAAATTGATGCATCAAAATTGTGCATACCATGATCGAATACATACCATGATGAAATGCAAGCACATGAGCCGAACGAACGAACGAAAAGACGGTAAAGAAACCCGAGACGGACGCAAGAGGATGAGAATTAATAATCAATATTGTATATCTGGAATAATGCCACAAACAATTCAATTGAAATGTTTCCGTACACTTCTAGAGGACACAATAGCAGCATGAGTCGTATATTTCAGCATTTTTACATATGCATTTATTTAAATTGAAACATTTTTTCGATAACAAATTTTTGCTATTCGTTTTTTTCATCGTTCGTCTGCTTTAACAAATTTTGTTTGTTTGCAAACAGACGAACCAACAACAAACAACCAAACAAACAAGGAAAAACATGATAAATGCATGGGAAATGTCTGCATTTACCAATTTAATCTCGGTTTGATTGAAATGAAAACATTAAGGCAATCGTTTTGATAATCTAGAACTACATTAATTTCTGGCATTTTCATATTTCATACACTTCCAGTGCGAAAAAAAAAATGCAAAATCGATGATGGGAAAACCAAATCGAATGAAAAATGAAAAAAACAAAACAAATAATTGTGATCCATTATCGTTCCCGGCAGCTTGAACAACAATTTGTACAAAACGAATGACCGATTTAGGATAACACCTATTGAAATATCCGATTGCAATCGCAATTTGCCGCCTTTAAATGCAGATGCTACACCATAAATTCGACTACAAAAAAAAAATACACAATATAAAACATTGGAAAAAAAAGAGGTGGCTGCTTTTTTTTTCAGCCCGTTTGCATTTTGTATTGTGTAAATAGATTGGATGCACGAAATGGGATTTACAAAACATGAGTGTTGTACAAGTGTTCATTTTAGTGGGATGATTTCAATTAGGTTAGAGACTTGTAAACCTTTTTCAAGGAGTAAACCACAAATGCATACAAAGAGAAGGATGCACAATACAGGCGGCACTCGATGCGCTCACACACAGCATATGCACACACACACACACACACGTAGCGAAATTACAATGCACAGGAATATAGCTATACATATTTATTTGTTGGCAGTGTAGTGTTGGCCGCAATAGTGAAAGCACAAATATGCAAATATCGACCATTTTGTATGGCCGGACAATGGACCGATAGCGTACCGAATTAACATTGTTATGGAATGCTTTGGTCATGTTTAATGAAAAAAGCAATTGCTTCAGTTGACTTGTGGATTCGAGCACACAATTTCATTATGTTTCTGGCAGAAATTGATAAGGGTTTATCGGTATTGTGGCCGAGCAAAATGTGTATATAATCGAGTAATTGCTGTTTCTACTGCCAAGTGAAAAATGGAGTGCATGGAATATAGAATGTATGTACGTGTGTATGTGTGAGCATGGCAGTCCTTACCCAATTCAAGGCCGGTTGCCAAGTGTCAACCATCCGTTTGGAAACATGGATGGATTTTCCATTTTTACGACTCCATTCGCTACCTTCCAGTGATCCACGCGAGATAAACTCATTCAAAGTAAATTCATTCGTCTTAGATGGGAAACGTTGCCGTGATTCATCTTCTCTGTGAAATGAGTAAATATAGAGGGTCCATTCCAGCGCCTGCAGCCAAACCGAATAGCATTTACGGAATTCAATTTTTTATGCTAAACACCCATCATTCATCACATTTATGTTTGTGGAAATTTTGGCTAGATGCTTCGATTTTTATCTCGCTTGTAAACATTGCTCACAAACACTTAATCTCCAAAATGTACAAAGAGCGCTAACTTTATCCGAAAAATAGCAACGATGTTGATGGAACAAAGGAGAACAAATAATGGCCACTAACGGTAAATAATGCAAGCGAAGAAAAGAAAAGAAATGGTGGAATAAAATTATCCACAAAAATGGAAAGCTAAGCACAAGCATGTGACGAAAAAATGGAACGCTTGCTGGAACGAAAAAAAGAGAAGAGAACCGCGAATCGTCACCGCCAACCGCAAAGAAACCAAATCAACATAATCAAATTATTCGTGTATAATAAGTTTTATTGCGTATTTTTGGGCCGATGTTCGTTTGTCTTGCTCCACAATTTTGTATACAACGCGTTTAGTTCTAAAGCATCTCTGCAAGCTGTGTCTGCGTTCGGTTCTAATGCTTCGGCTTCGGCCGAGGCATCCATTGAAGATGCTTTACGCAATTTTCTTCATTTTTCGGTTACGATTATGTGATTTTTGTTATGTTTATTTCCATTTCCTTTATGCAGCGAAGCGATGTCATTCATTCCGTTTTATCTGGTCTTGTATCAAGTGCCACCAGATCGCTATGCTGACGTCAAATGCTAAAGTAAACGTAAAATGGCTATGTTATCATTAGGGCTCACAGGTACTGAGTATTGTTGGCGTTAAAGTTCTAACAAAATGTGCGAGCATTTTAAGTTTTTGCGGTTGTGAAAGCCTGTGTTACCAAACAACCAAAAATGCTCATCAAATTACCAACTTTCTTCTGGGAAACGCGTGGCTGGTGTTCGTGCCGCGGTGTGGCAGCTTTACTCTCAATTTGTTTGCCACAACACCACCAGGAGAAAAAAAGGAAGAAAACAACGACGTCGACAACAACAAAGCCAACCTCAGACGAAAATCGGAGCTCAAGTACTTCATTTGCTTAGCGAAAACCAACAGAAACAGGCAATGTCAACAGACGCGATCCCTTTTTTTCATACTGAAAATGTTCGCATTTTTTCTTTTGCGTTTTGAAGATTATCTTTATTATGCTCATTCACATTACGCCTTCAAATGCGTTTCTGTCATTGTCGCACGGTACACGCGACATAATTTTTAATGTACACGTTCTTGATTTCGTTTGGTCTTTCACTCCGTGTGCACACACTCTTCGATGTTACTTTGTAGAATTTCGAACGTAGTAACGTAGCGCCAACAACAATGACTGGTTTCATGTTCCCCTTTTTCTAAGCAGCTCGAGAAAGTGTGGGGGTTTCCCTTTTCATCTGGATTTGGTTTTTTCTAGGGTTGGTTTTGTGTGTATCTTAAGCCGTTGCTCATCTTCCTCACGATTCGTTTTCCATCAAAAAACAATCCCATCCGAATAGAAGACAACCCAAGACAAATTGTATGCAAAATACGACTGAGTACACCTCGACATGATTTTTTATCTCAGCGTCCGCATCTAATGCAAAAATTAAATTCTTTTGTGCTGTATGACGTTAATCTTATCACAACATGGATTTATTCATTAAAATTTTCCCATCTTTTTTCCCGAGCATTTGCTTTGTTTTGCATATTTTGTGATAATAATCATTACCATTTTTTTCTCTTCACCGCTCGCTCTCCGAGTGCGACGCACTCTCGGTTGCGTTTGGATTTTGTTCGGGTTTCCGAAACGATACCATTGACATTCAACAACCGTCTACGATTACGACAGTGACGGGCGAGTAATTCGAGGGAAAACATTTTTTGGTGCACCAAAATTGCCGACATCTTGACTTTTTTTCTTGGTTCAAATGAGTCGCATTATTTTGTGACATTTTCTACTGTTTCGATTAAAATTCACCGTGTTATACAAGGGTGATCCACATTATGCGTTTCATTTACGCTATTTACGGTTCGTTTTATGATTTTTCATGCATTTTAAAATATTTTTCTGCCTCTTTCCTATTCGATCTGACAAAAACAAAGAAATTTAGACATTTACACACGATTCAGCCGAGCAAAAGTGTGGCATTTGCATATGTAAAACAAAGCGTATGGCCTGTACAGTGTACACTCACTTGAAGCAGCTGATAGCTTATCAGTTATGGTGATTTAAGTGAATGCCCAAATCCCATTTCTCTTCCACCAGATAATGGCGGATTATATTTAGTGTGACTTCATGCCACGAATGCGTAATGCGGGATTCATCTCATGCAAACCCAGCTCGTTTCGCATTCCATAAGTACCTTCAGCTAATTAAGAGTCTTCTGTAAATGTGATTATTTCGCGTCATTGTCATTATCATCTCAAGTTATGTCATTTGGAATGAGTTACACAAGTGACTTGAACGTTTGAAATTAGCAATTATCGTGAACCGCAAATGATGTAATACGTAACAATGCGCTTGGCATGCACAAAACAGCTCCACACAACATATGAACCGATTGTTTTTCTTTCACATTTTGATGATGTGAAGGTCAAACAATGGATCCCAATTAAGAAACAATTACAACGAAAGAAAATGCCAAAGCAAATCTTCGAACAAGACCATCGATTACAGTTCACATAAGTGGTCAATATATTGCAATGACGCGAACGAGAATGGATAAAAATAAATAACAATTGAAAGAAAGAAAACACTAAATATGAATTGTGTTAAGTGCGTGAGTTTATGGCTTGTTTGCCGACGAACTGAATGAGTTGTGTGTTGTTTTTGCTGTTGTTGCTGTGCTCTTCGATCATGAATGACTCCATGAATTTTTATGCAATTAGTTTCGAGCACGAATTGAGCGAGCGTGGCGTTCAGCACTACTTATTTCCATTTCTAGCCTCATAATTCATTGGAAATTGTAAGCTGTAACATTTCCGTTTATTACTTAATTCACAAGTACAACCTCAATGCGCAATATGTGTTACCGGTGCCAAGTGAATTTTTGCAGTACGAAAAAACAGCAAACACACGAGCCGCACCGTTTGAACGTTCGCCATGTGGCAATTCACATGGCATATATCATGCATTGCATAAGAAGATTTAAAATGAACTGGCTTTTGATGATGGCATGATTGAACACAAAGTGATAATGCAAGCAACGAAAAAATTGATGATTTTTTCAGAGAGTTTTTTTTTCTTCACTTAAAAGCAAGTTTACATGATGTTCCGCTTCGCAGTGCCAGTATTCGCCACTGTTTCTTGCATCGGAATAATAAGATTGTGATTCTGGGCCAAAGCACAAATTCAAAGCAAAATTATTAGTTCAATTTGCCGTTCGTTGACATTGGCCACAAATGAATCGAATTGAGGTCAAAGGTTCCGTTTCTGCGTTTGCATTGTTGGGTTTTGCATTGATTGAAATTGTTCGCATTGTTTTCATTCCAAGAATGTTCGGTTGGATGATGTGTTTCGGGGTCACTCGGACAATTTCATTTGTAGAATGGGTGCCAGTGATTGAAATCAAAATAAATTTGAAATAAATCGCCGGCCACTTGTAACTGAGCATAGAAATGGAAACAAATTTATGAACATTGGACCGCTTTCAGAACAAAAACTCATCGCTCAATAAAATTCAAAATTTTTCGAATGATTCACATTAAAGCAATTAAAGTAATTGAGCATTTAATGAGGCACTCAAAAACTGGTTACAACTGACACTGGTGCGAACCAATGAGCAGTCGGCAAACCGGACAAAGTACTCTTGGACGATTCTATTTTTCTTTATATGAAATATAGACTATGTGTGTGTGTGTGTGTGACCTTTGAAGTTTCGCATTTGTTGAGCCAAATACCGTGTATCCAATTCATAGGCCATCTCATGAAATGCGGCCAACATTCAAACAATTGGTGTTTATCGTAAATGTCTCTAAAAACACTAAAACATCACATGTGATCGTTGAATTTATCTGATGATGTGGCAGCATTACACACTCTTATCGTGCATAATAAAAGACTGTCAATTTCTAAATCATTGAATAAATGTCTAAATCAAAGAAAAAGAAAAGTGAAATAAAATCAAATCAAATCAAACTAACATTCAAATGCGTACACGGAAGCAAAAGCAAATACTGAACGGAGGAAAAACGAAGAGAAAATAAATCAATCGAATGGTATTCCCATTAAACGGAAATAAACGGGCACATTCGCTTGGCTCTTACTCGATGATATTTTTTTTTTGTTTGCTTTGCATTTATCACCAAATATTTTTGCCATGAGAAGGAAATCCATTCACAAATGACACTGTCCATTGTTGTTGATACGCCATCGTTTTTGATAGCCTCACTGAAAATGAGAATACAAGCGGTCAAACAACGACAATGAGAACAAACGAGATGATTTCGAAGGACAGAAAGTCAGACAAACACCCATAATACAATGGAGCACAACAAACATTTGCCGCGTGTTCGTTCGTCGCACAAGAAATGCTTAGCAAACAAAAACCATTTGGCAGCAAACAAAACAGAATGAAATGATAAAACGGTCGCACATTAAATTTGGTGATGTACAAATAATATCATCTGCTTAAATTGAGTCAGCGTGTCGGCCAAGACAATTCGTCCCATGATGTCGGAACGCCAAAAAGGAAAGGAAAAATAAACTTCATTTAAATATATCCGAAGCAAATAACAAAATCTTATTATCCATTTTCCGATGGATGTGTGCCATTTTTTTTTCTGTCTTCGCATTCAGTTTAGCTTTGGTCCTTGTTGCTCGTCTCATCTCGCTTGGTCACACACTGGAACATGTAGAATTTGACGCGTCTTCCCTCTGCAAACGCAAACACACACACACACACACACACACACATTTGAGCTTCTCAATCAGACGGAAGATGGTACAGTTCATTCATTTGGCGTTGTGATGCTATGATCGGGCCAAAAAGACATATACTCAGATTAAATGGTGCAAATACATGTTGGTGGTCGTGCGTCACTGCCGCGGGAACTGTTTCGCTAACAACTGCGCAACGAGAAATCAATTTTTTGGGTGGAAAAGCAGTTCCTGCGAGCAAATAACAAAACATATCATTTCATACACACACACACATCATCTAATTCATTTCGTTTGACTTTTGTTGCTTCAAGTTTTCCCCATTTCGCTTTTGAGAGAATTGAATATCGGGCACACAGAGAGTACAAATGAAATCGGATTTTGTTGAGGAAAAAACGTTAACTTAATAATGGGCAAACATTTGTGAAATCTAGGGAAAATGCAACATCTGCGGAGATTTAATTCTTTTGGCAAAATATAGACCTCAAGCTATTGGTGTCACTGGCGAAAACAAGCATTTTAAATACTGCTTTTTACCAACAGGCTCCACCAAACACCAAACACGAAACAACAGCCAACATCATAAATCGGCTTCCAGCCGATGTTGACTGTACGCGTGCATGTGTCTGCGTGACATTTTGGTCTATTAAATATTCAAGTCAATTGACATTTCATGGGGACGCGATTTTTTCTTCAGTGGCCTCTTTGATATGCATTGCGTTACGCTTGTAGCATCGTCTTCTGACGACTGTCGATGCTAAATTAGATTTAATCATATTGTACGACGTAGGCACCATTTTCGCAACATCACATATTGACTAATCTTGTCGAGTGTTCGTCGCATTCAATTGGATTGGTTTCTCTGCCTCAGTGCATGTCAACAATTCCAACAGAAAAGCTTTATTTTGACTGTTCTGGTCGATTCGACAAATTGTGCCGCATACACTACATATACAGTGTGTCATACACCCAAGCATACGAGCACAACCATGTCCATGGATTTATATGATGAATTCAGACGCAATTTTTGTTGCCAACACTGTTGCTCGGGCGTCAGTTATTAGATGAATGTCAAGTGGAAAATCTGAAAACTCATTTTGAAGAGCGTTTCCCTTGAATGCTGACTACATATATAATTTAAAGCTTTCGGCTAAATATAGAGTGCAGACGCAAAATCACGCCTCCTTGCAAAAGTGGTTAAGCATCAACTTGACTCTGTTGATTGGAGAGTGTGGCTTTCTTAACTGCGACAAAAGTCTATTCTCGCCTGGAAGCATTGCATATATCTTGCGGCTCATAAATTATTTTCTATCTAATTGTGTTAATCCAATTGTGCGTCCATTCAATTCAATGGCTAACATTTCGGAGTGGTTTATCGAAATCTGGCATTTCGACAAGATTTTTCACATTCCATCGCATTTGATATTCAAATATATGCGCAGAATTTGAACGATTCTCTTCATTAGATATTGTCAGTGGTAAGAAATGACTAATAGCGAATGGATGTTTAAATCCTTTCTGGAAATATCCGCATCATTCCATTCGAAGCAATACTAAACATGTTGAGAACAAATTCGAAATCTTAATTCAAAATAAAATCCACACTTCTATTAGCATTTAATTGCTCAGTTTTAAATCAACATATCAATAATCCAAACGAACACTCTTTTTAAGTCATAAAGTTCATTTATTCAACTACAAATTCAGCAACTAAAACTATAAATAGCGAACGCATGTATTAACAGTGTTGAATCAAAGTCATGACGCATTTGTGGTTTTTATGCCTTTTTTTCATTCCAATTCGGTATAATCGTTCGTTGGAATCACTTCAGTTGAAAACTTGAATAGCATTATTGCATGCCACATTGCAAACAATGTAGAGAATGATGAATTGGTCATCTGTAATTTTCCATAAATTATTTGGAAATATTGTGTGCTCCAAACTGTGAGGTGTGTTTGTTCGCTTAAAGTAATTTGAGTGCAGAGCGCCCGCGATGTAAATCACATAAAAAGGTATTTGGGAAGCACCAAAAAATCCCTCATTGCTTATAATTTATCTCACGCCAAGTGAAATTTTGATGAACTCAAAGTGATTGCTTCCAAGGATATGGAACAAAAGTTGTCATCGTTTATTTGAGCGGAGCAAAATGGGAAGCACGACAAATACGCTTCATTATTTTGATTATTTAAGCGCATCAAAACGATATAATAATATACCGAATGCAAACAATTTTCATTGAAGCTATGGCAAAAGAAGTTACTTATAAAAAATGGCCACACATAAAAATGGAAATGCGAACGGAAGCGTAAAACTAAAAGAGGAGGAGAGAGAGGGTATGTGTGTGTGTTTGTGAGAAAGGGAGAAAGAAAAACCAGCATAATCTTTTGTCATTTGATCGTTTATTTTGGCTCCTTTTTTCCCAGGCTCTTGTTTTCTTTCTCTCTCTCTCTCTCTCTCTCTCTCTCTCTCTCTCTCTCTCTCTCTCTCTCTCTCTCTCTCTCTCACACTTTCCACTTGGAGATTGCTCGTGTTGTGCCATTGGACGTGTTATGTTGCTTGTTGGTTATGTTATGTTTTTGTGTAGTTTTTGGTCTACTATTCAGACGGTGGCTCAATTCAATTTTCCGGCTGTAGCGCACGTCACACTCCGAAAACGACAAACGCAACGATGCCAGGCAATACACAAAATAAACATTTGACCAAGGGTCACACGTCACAGACATTTGACAAGTTGATTGATGCTGCTCAATTTTTCTTCGTTTTTAGCTGCTCGTCTCTTCATGCAGTACACTGCTCACACGCCTCGTTTTTTTCTTTAATGTCAGGCTACTGTGCACATCCAATTCCTTCGCTTGAGTGGTGAATGCTGATGTGACTTTTTCCGTTCCGTTCATTCTTTGTCCATATCCATAAAATTTATTTCCACTCAACCATTTGCGCGCGAAATAACCAAAACTTCAGCCATTTGACACACTTTTCACTTTTCGTGCATGTTCACAGCAGTCAACAATCCTGGTAAATTGATTTTTTTTTACCAGCAACAGCACAAAATGCGAATAGAGATTGCAATGATAAAGAGGAGCGAGAGAAAAAAAATTGTATATTCGCCACTCACCATTTTTATGTTCATGGAAAAAGACGGATGATGGCTCACCATCTCATATCGCAATAAATGGGCGTCGTTCGACGACCAAAGCTCCAAAGACGAACACTATAAAACCGGAACGAGACATAAAAATGACCAAGAACAAAGCGAAAAAAGCAAACATTTCCACTAGTAGATGAGATGTGCACACGCACACATACAAATGAAAATCAACGTTTTCTCCGTTCCACAATGCTTGGCGCGTTTTCTAGATTACAATTTTTATGTAGCAGCATCCAACAAATTGAGACAAAAAAAAAATTTGAAGTAAAACGAAATTTAATTTTGCAAATGTCAACGCAAAGAGTAATTGCTTTGGCACATTAACTATTTGCGTGTAAGTTTGTATGCCGGCTATTCGTTCAGTTGGCATTCATTTCAGTTTTTTTTTTTGTGAAATGCTCGTTTCATGGATATGGATCGCAGGAAAAGAAAACTTATGAAGCCGTAAATGAAATGGGTGCAACATGCTGGATCATGTGGGAAATTGAATCTCAAACCGAATTCCGAATATTTTTCTTCGTTTTATTTGCAAATTTAAATTTCTTCTGTGTACGAAAACAAAATTGTGTGAAAATTTTGTCTCTGTTTTCCACGAAATCAAAATGGAACAAAAACGACGTCATCACAACATGTAATTATTATATTGAAAAAGGGAAGCTGAAAAAACACGAAATTGTTGCTATGTTTCACATTTTATGAAGGCTTCATCATTTTAACTAACGAGCTGATAATTTATCAGTGATAAATGTCATATTTTTGGGCGAAAAAGCATTTACAAAAAGAAAAAAAAATTGAAACATGTGTGCTGAAAAGATTTTATTTATGGTTTACCCTTCCGATGTTGGTAAAACTCTATACATTTCCTCCATTTGGTTGCATTGCACATGAAATATGCACAAGCAATATTCATTTGGATCAACCTTTACATTAATAAATTGAAATCGATCAGTAACAATTAAAATGTTTTTTGCTGGTATTGCCAGCCTGGCAAACGAGTACGTTTCGCATGAGAAACGTGCTTCGCTCGTGTGGATTGCATGGATGACTTTGCTTATTGCAATTTTAATTGATCATATATACGCGAATGGCAAACAATTTCATCGAATTCCTCTTCATTGATTTCATCTGATTGAAATGTGAGAGACTTTGACCATCAAAATAAAATTCAAACGGCTGTTTGAGCTTTATCGTTGGCTTTAATTCAATTTAAGCATTCAAAATTGATGACATTCACCATCTGAAAAAACCAAACTGAACGAGCACTCAGTCTATATAGTACGCAATGTGGATAGTCACATTCCGAAATGTTGCACTTATTTTGCTTGGAACAATGGATGAACAAGTTGTGCTTGGTCGAGTACGTCAATCAGCAATTTATTTGATGTGACCCAATTTCCAATTTCCGACTCGTTTCTATACCGATTTGGATACGATGAGTATTTTGTAGTTGTTGTTGTTGTTGCAGGTGTTTGAAAATATGAATGTGTTTACTATGCAAATGGTTGCACCTGAGACATTGACACGCTAAATTAAGCGTATACTTGACACTTTTTTTTGCCATGCAAAACAATGAATATGCAAATAAGTGGTCAATGCAAAACATAAGAAAAAACGTTCAGACAAAAAGCGCATTCAGGAAGCAAAATTCACGGTGACATTGAACCGGATTCAGGCTGCTGACCGAAAAAAGTGCGTTTTGTCTCAACTGTTTGTTATGCTGTAATTACTGAACAATGTTTAGTAAACATGGTTAAATGCGATTTTATGGCTGAAAAGTGCCGCGTTTGCAACGGCTGTTCAATATTTATTAAAAATTTGCGATGCGATCATGCAGGCGAACAAACACCACCAAGACCGTTGTCAATTTGACCTTGCCCAACACCACATTTTCCGAACATGAGCCATGGTTTTTGGTCCGCATTTGCATAAATCTCACGCAACACATACGTTGCGTCGCTACAAGAATATGCTTAATTAAACGGTGCGCACCAAATAGCAATTAACATCATAAATTGCACATTTATTTCGGGTGCTTGTTTACAAATTTCCAATCTCTGCTTCCACCGCATTTCAAAACACAACTGACTGAGTGTTTATTTTGTGGCGCTATCGACGTGTGTATGTTATTACTCTCTTTTTTTTTGTCGCTTCAAACTGGCAGCGAGTATGCTGTTTGCCTTTTGCCTTAGACAAGTGAATATAGCAAAGCATGTAATAACACAATGTTCAAATAAATTATGTAATATCACGTATCGTGTGCTCGCTCATGTGGCGGTGTCAGAATCAGTTTCATATTCAAAACTTGTTCGAATTTGCACAGCAAACACCCAAATATCATCGCACACAAATATTTCAACATCATGTAATTTAATGTGTACGTGCAAATGAGGTTTGTGTTGAGAGCACAAGACGGATAGAGTGGGGGAGAAAAAGATAGAGAGAGAGAGATTGTCAATTCGCCTTTGGACCAATGTCGCCAATGTCGCTGCAATGCTTGTATTAGTTGATTCAATTAGTTTTGTCGAACGCAAACACCAAACACACATACAATTTATCTCAATAAATTTCCAGAACATGTATCCCAGTGGAAGGTGAAAGAGCACACACACACAAACACAAACACAAACTCATTCACTAAGCACACTAGCATGGCATAATTGAAATTATTATTTGGCATCAGTTGTCAGTGTCGTTGATGCCGTATAATATTCTCTGGTCTAAAAGATTAATACACGCTGTGTTATCCTACCAAATTTAAATCCATTGTTTTACTTACGTAATCAATTTAATTTTCCAAAATTTCGAGCCCCGAACATTCACATTTGGCACATGTCACGTCAGACATCGTGTGTTTTTCACTCAATCCACTCCCGGTCGTAATGTTCCAATATATTGGGTGCAAAATAATTTGCTATTACACGTGTTCGCCTCTCACTTCCAGTGCTTCGGCCGCGATATTTAAAGTTAAAGTATAAATAAAGCAATTCGAATGCGCAATGTATGTGACAATGATGATAATTGAACTGCAGATACGGCTGTTGCCTTGTTTATATGCCTGCAAAAATAGTTCGCTGGTCCCGTGAAGAAAATGCCAAACATGAAAGATCGTAAAATATCTAAGGTTTACTGAGCAATCGTTATGGCAGCGAAAAATGTATGCGAAACAAAATGTGATTAAATGACAAAACGTGTCAAATGCCGTAGACAATTATAGTTGAACTGCGAACCAGTTCCATTGCATGCTTTCCCGCATGCTTTTCAAAATGATTTTCGATAGAATAGCATAACCATTAGCAAAATGTTGTGTCACACGTAAGCTTCGGATCGGCTTTACTTTGCAAACGCTTTTTGTCGCATTGTACAGACACAACAAACAGTCAAACATCATATACACAACCCATTTTCAAAAGTCGTATTAGTTTTCCATGTTGTTTTCAAATACGACAATTTCCAATTTGTCATTGAATACGGTTTTGTGTGACAGTCGTGTGCAACACGAATTTCAATTTGAAATTCGAACTCTTGAAGATTTACTTTCAACAATTCATGATGCAATGCAAACAATGTGCTCATATCAGGCATTCCATCGCTAGATATGACGTGCATATGAGTGTTGCCCGTGTGTGTATGTGTGAATGTGTGAGTGACTCTGTATGTGCACTAATCATTTGCTCAGTATATTTCGTGTCTGATTCAGAACCACAATCATCATCAGGCATCGAGTTCGTACTATTTTATCAAGAGGAAAACAATTTACACATAAATTTCATTCATGCCATGACAATGTGGGCACAAAAACGCGAATTTCGGTAATTGCAAATGCAATTATATAGAGCAGCAGCAGCAGCAGCATCAGATGCAATGAAATGAAAACTTTGCAACAATCATTGCTGCGGATTAAAGTTGCATTTTAATTATCATGTTATCTGATGTACTGACCCAATTTTTCGCGAATTGTTAGCATTTGAATGCTACCTCATTGAATTGGTATTGTTTAACTAGAATCTGAGATGCAAATAGCGCCCGGTTAACCGCTCAATGTGTATTAGTGAGTGTGGAAAGGGGATCATGAAAGGTTTGTGGCTGATTTGGACGTGGAGAATACTGAATTCAATTAGTCATCGTTGCTACAGCTTGTAATTTGCTGTCATCGACGACAAATGTGTCACTTGATCGATAATCATGCATGATGCAGCCGGTTCTGATGCCGTACTCTACAGCTTAAATTTAATCCGTTTGCTGAAACTACACTTGAGCCAAATTCAATTGTGCTTGTTTTCATTTCATTTCATTTTCTGCCAGCGTTCACTGGTAATTGTGTCTGCCGTATCATTTGTTGTCAGTTCAATTTGAATGCCATTTATTACAAGGGTTGACGCATGCAACATACTGCAACGACATCGACCGAGTGAAATTTTATCTTGAGATGTGTGCATCATTTCAGGCGAATAATATTTCCTTATGATTTTTCGCCCCCTCTCTCTGTCACTCTCTCTCTCTCTTAACGAACGTTGGGGATCATTGACAACGCAGCCGATATAAATTTTCCGTGTAATATTAATCACAGATTTAAATTTGCAATTGTCCCAAGTGTTGGCACATCCAGATAATCCAATGAAAATGTCACTAGCACCCAAATAGATCATTTTCCAATCGATTTTATCGCGTTCGAACATGAAAAATGGATACTTCTCAAGCACGAAATTGATTGTTCGCTTTTTTCTATTTTGTACGCTGCTTTTTTTTGTGTGTGTTCGATCTCAATCACAACGACTTGGTGCGCTTTTTTCACACCGTTTTTACATGTAAAGCACAGAAAAACTCATGCTCAAAGCAAACTGGTTATGGTGCTGTGCAGTGTGCACTGCTCTGCTAACTGCTACACATACACAGCATACACAAATCGATTTTCACATTTTCAGCCTTAAGTGATACGATGTATGCGATAGTATGTGCTGAGAGATGAAATTGGCAAAAAGGGAATAACCAGCGCGACACGATATAGTACTCAATGGAACTGGGAGTGAGATGGAAAAAAAACCGGAACAAAGGGAAAGTTTCCATGTAAAAGCCTGCGGGACTTAAACACACATACAGTGAAAATGTGAAAATCATTTATTATAATCGAAGTTTTTATATCGCAATACACCGAATGGGGCCATCGATTCAACGTCATTGCCAACGAAAGAACGAAGAAGCTGATGAAAGGCGAAATAAATAACCGATAATTACTCAAGGATGATGATGATGGAAAAAAAAGGATATTTTTTTCGAACACCATTTCTACCGGTGAATTTCTCGAATGAGAGTTGAGCTACATAAGCGTTTGTCGATCTTATCGATCGACACATGTTCTCGCAAAAAATGCCATGTTGTTTTCGAATAATTTCGAAATTTCCACCATATTCCATTCATGTTCAGAAAGAGTGATGGTGCACTTTTCACGCCAATGAATTTAACAATGATGACGAAAATTGCTACTTTAAAATGCCAACAAAAATTACACTCAATAGTGAACGCATTCTATATCCGCACATCATATCGATGTCAATTTTTATAATTGCACATTCGTTACCTTCGTTGTGAAATGACTTTTATGCCAAAGTTAGAGTGTGGCTTTGATTTATCAAAAGTGATTGTGAATTATTTCCCGAAATTATCCGATTTGATAATGTTTTTGTGATGGAAATGAATATTGTACTTCAAAATAATCAATAACGAGTTAATACTTTAAAACCCACTTGCCATTAAGAAGATTATTTAATTAAAATTTCCTTTCAAACACTCGACAACGACGCAGTTTTGCAGATTCAAAGTGAAAAAAAAGAGTTTTCACCTTGAATATTTTAAGTGGCACCTGTGTGCGCAAGAAATAATTAACATTTGAAAATCAACTTACATAAAAATGCGAAAATTAGCAATCACACTTTCCATTTGAATTAACATGAATGAAATTAGAAACAAATTGTTAGCACCTAATGCAAATTGAATTGTGACTTTCATTAACGATAAGAGTATTTTGGGGAAAGCAATACATATCTCAATCCGATAATGATATGCCACCAGCCAAAAAAAGTGTGATTTTACATATATGATGGACGATTGGACCATGGGCCTGCCGAGTTTAAAACATCTATTAAATTATGCATCTGACATGTGATAGATGGACACGCCGTTGGTGTGTGTGTATACCCAAGAGAAGGCCCACTTTTTATGTTCAAATTAGCATACATTTTCATCTGTCATCAATCTATTTCAGTCGGTCAAGAGACACAATGGACTGCGTCGAAAAATGATTGCTGAAAGTAGTGCCATAATTTTTATTTTCTTCCTGGCCGGACTGAAGCAAAAAAACAAAGTTGTTCATCCACAAACAGATTAGGTGTATCGTTTGAAGCTTGAAAATTACTTTGACTGTGTTATCCCTTGGTTCAAGAGCTGAAGTAGGGTACGAGGAGTAAAAAGGCAACAAACTGCGATTGTGAAAAATGACCGACAGAGACATCGTGACATCATGTTGAACATTCCAAAAACCATTTTTTTTTCGCATTCCCTCTGTCGCATGCTTCTTCATACAGATCCCTCGTCTCGGCCGTAGTTACAACGATTTTCGGTCAATTCAAACATATTACCTGTTCATTTGACTCGAACACACTTTTTTCTGACGTGTGTGTGTGCGTGTGTGTGTGTGTGCTCTGGTATCCGTCTCTCTCCTTGTCTGTTGGCATTTTTATGTTTGCACAAATACTTCGTTGAATCCGTTTCAGTGCATTTGTAAATCCAGTTTTGTTTATGCTTCACCGAACCGTAGCTGATGTCATTTTACGCTATCTTTGGTGTTTTGTGAATGTTTTGCGAATTCTCCAAGCGAAAAAAAAAAATCAAAAAGTCCTGTGTTTTGTTCCATAAATATTTTACGGTGCTTATGATAATCATCGACGTATCGTGGTGTCTGTTGGGCATGTGATTCACCATCAAATAATCGTATCTAATCGTAAAAAGACTTGGGCTTATAGCATGACGATAAAGACAATGTTCACATCCACTCAAAGCGGTCGGTATCAATGCAGCTGTGTGTATGTGTTGACATACGACCTTGATATGTGTGCCTTGTTCTCCTTGAAGAAAAAAACGAAACGTCACTTTTTCAGAACATCTCAAGCGATTTCGGCAGGAATATTTCGTAAACAAGCAACAACATTTGCTCATGGACTCAAAGAATTGAAGAGTTTAACATTATATACTGAACTTCGTTTGTTCAACAGATGTTCCAAAAGTATCCACTCAACCGTAAAAAAAGCGAAAAAAAAAAATCGTTTCTCATCCCAAAGATATTCGAATTGCGAAAATATCTTAGGTCGTTTCTTCGAAAAATTTGCATTTAACTTTCAACACAAAGCCAACCGGTACATTGGCCCTACGAATTTAGTGATTGGAAAAACAAGTTTGAAGGAGTACATAATTTTTGTATTTTAGTGTCGGTGCGCCCAACTTAAATCAATCGATAAAACGTTCTATCAATTTCCCAAGGAGCTTCGTGTCTGCCGAATTTCTTCACCTAATTTATTTATTTGCAACTTTGCTTGAGCCAATAAAAGAATTTACATCTCTCGAAAATGGATGCTTGAAATCAATTTCAACGTATCAGTTTGAAGTCTAAATGGATGTAAAATCCAATCTGTTCAAATGTATACGTTGCATTATTGAATTACTTTGGATTCATTTTATCGAGCATAGAGTAAATAATGATGAAGTGAAAATTAATGCTTTCGATGATTGTAATCAGCTTGAAACATCACTCGAAATATTTGCAACGAATACTGCGCACCACCCGCTCGCCCCTCCCTCGAGCGAATAACGAATTGGATAAAATAAATGAGCTAATGAATTATTTAATAACGCTTCCAAACATCACTGAATATACCGTTTGCCCTAATTTCGTTGCAAAGTTTGTGCTGCTCCTCAGATAACTGCTTCGTATTTTCGGCATAGATGAAAATGCTGATGGGTTCAAGCAACGCAAAAAATATGACAGGAAATACTTTTAATCAAATAATCTAGACTGCGTGTTATACGAGGCTTTTTCTCCCGAATTTGTCAATTTTTTCCTCATCAACTCGTTGAATGGCAGCAAAATACCGTGTATGAATAACAGCCATTCAAACATCTGAATTTTATTGATGCGTTTTTGTTTGGAATCACACTCAACTTTTAAATTGAATTATCAATTTCGTGTTAGAACAGAAAATGGGAGCAATGAATTAATGCTGGAGGTGGTTTTTATTCGGTGCGGCTGAACGAGTGAATCAACAAAAAAGTGTTTGTATGTGGCTGCGGTTGTTTGAACTGTGTACAACCAGTCTATTAGAAATGGTTTAGGGTGAATTTTGCATCGAATAACTGTGTTTCATGCGCTTTTTTCCCTCGCTCATCGCCCGATTCAGTTTTCATACATAAGGAAAAGAACACACACGGCGACAGGCACGAGTACACGATTCGACAAATGTGTGAATTCACTGAAGTAATGAGAAACACAACCAGTCACAGTACAGATTTTAGCGAGCAAACGAAGTAGAAATATTGAACGAATTCATCTGAAAATTCGCCGCAAGATTTAATCAAATAGGTCTCTTCTGCATGTTTTGCTTCAGCATACGTTTCGAAACGAGATAGATAGAAAGAGAGAGAGAGAAATGCCGAGCACTGTGTGTTGTTGAGTTCAATGTGAGCGCCAGCATGCGTTGTCTCCTTTTTTTTTTTCAATATACACAAAGTGATTGTTTCATTGTGTGATGTGGTGTTGCTGGTAAATGTCAATGCTTTTGACGAAACACACTGCACACTTCTTCCACTCAAACTTGAAATATCGCTGTCGATCCGATAGCAAACCACCACAAAATCGTGGACTGCGTTATTTCTACCGCATATTACATCACAGGCATACCAAAAGGTGACTTTTTACCCTGCTTGATACATATTCGTTTTGGGTTTTTCTTTCTATGTGCTGTTATTTCTCTTGTACACGTGAATATTCCGAAACTTTGACACGCAACACAATGGGAATCCAGTCGAGTGTATGCAAACATTGAAGCTAGCATGAATTCCTTTGTATCGGTGTGGAGTTTTCCGCTAGACTTGAAATTGGATTAAAATGTGGAAGAATAACACTTTTTCTTCGCACGATATTGACGTTTCTCCTCCTTTGTCCTCGTCAAATGCGATATGATTTGGAAATATCTTGCATTTATTTATTATTTTTCGGCTCTTGTGTTGTGTGAGCTCAAGTCATATGATATTAACATTAATCCGCTTGCTTCATTTTGCCTGCACGCACGCGTGTATGTGTTCGTTAATCTGCTGGAAATATTTATTGGGAATATTGAGGATTTGTCAATGTAATTTGTCATTTAAATGCATTATCATTCAAATCGAATGCTTGACAATGGGTTTTTCCAATTTTCCAAAAGTTGATTTTTCGCTTTATCATTAGATTGCATAACAAATGCAGACTCATCGCGAAATTTATTTCATTTTTTATTTGGAAAAACATTCAGATCATCAGTATCACCCATCAAACTCACTAACGATAGCGTTCGCGCGTATCTTCCCGTTTTCCCGATTGATGGCAAAACGCTAAAATGTTAATACCGCTTTCGTGCTGTTGGATTGGCAAAAGAATATTTTACTGTCGTGCTCGCTATTCACAGCTGAAAGATGTGAATTTTGTAAAATCAGCAACAACAACAACAAAAACATCAGTCGTAGAGCAAGCGAGAGATGTGTGTTCGGGTGTCAATATATGGATATCTGCTTTTATTGTTATTTCTTATTTTCATGTGTGCACAACAGTTTAGATTTTATGAAGCGAATCGAATGCGGCGAGCAGCAAATGGAAGGAAAAAAAGCAAGAATTTTTCCTTTATAGTCAGAGTGTTCAAAAGCCCGTTCAAAAAGCCTGATATGCAATCACACGCTGTTGAACGAACAAGACGATGAAAAACACACACACACATACAATCTGAAACATTTAAAAAGTTAGATTTTTCCGCTTGCACGTTCGCTCAGCATTGGGGTAAAACGTGCCATAAGCACAGTGTGGATGCCTCACTCACATGCTCCCAAACTCACTTCAGGGGAGGGAGCATCGAATTGGAATATTTGCAACAAAATTGCCGCATAAACTTAAGCTTTTCTTTTTATTTAACACTTTTACGCGAAAATCCAACCAACAAAACGGAATCGATGCCATTCTCGAATGTGAACATTCGCAAAAATAAATAAAATGGCAAGCAGTGAATTTGCATTCGATGGTTTTTGTGGGGAAATCACTTTCTTATGGATTAGGATTACAGCAAAATATTGAGCAATGGCAAATGTTAGGAAAATTGGTGAATCAGTTATCTTTGTTCGTCCCCCAATGACTATTACATTCGCATTGATGAAACGAACATACACACACGCACGCACACACGCACACACACACGCACACACACACATATCTGTTTACGATAAAACGTTTAAATATTTTTCATCAATATTTATCTATTTATTGTGGTTGACGCGCAATTTCGCTTCAATAAATGCGGAGTCATTGATCATATCATTGTTTATCGTCACACGACATCGATAATACGACATACCAACCGAACCTACCAAAGGAACAATCGAAATAAACCAAGAGAAGAAAAAAAAACCGAAAATAGAAGCAAAACAATTCAAATAAATATTTACGGTTATTTATGAATGTTTGTGAATGGGATTTGAGCAAACGAAGAAAAAAATCGGCCCGCATTTCGGCATTTATGAGCACATAAAGTTAGCACATACAAAATGACTTGTACCATGAATGGCATCAAACTTTTATAATTTCATTTGATTGCTTCGTATGTCGAGTGTCTGGATTTGTTTATTTATTTCCTTTGATATGTTCCGTTTTTTCGACTGTTTTGAAAATTGGTTCAGAAAAATACGTTGCCAAAATTCACATTCCACCGTTTAATTCACTTTTCTTCTTCTTTGTTATTGCGTTTTCAATGTCTCGATCCAAATGCGAATGTTGTACCATTTTTTCCACTTGAATGAAAGATTCGATTGCGAATATGTATGCCATAAAAATGAATTCTAATACGGATAAAGAGGTCCGATGCGTGTGTTAGATGGGTTTACAGGAAAAACCGAAAGAAAATTATCACATATTCATGAATTTGTGCTATAAACGCAATAGCATTTCGTCACATATAAAAATATTTTTTGCCATAGGCGGGTGTATATCAATTTATTTTAGCCAAGAATTTGCATAAACAAATACAATACACCTCTGGCAATGCGCAAGGATACAAAACCAAAGTAAGAACTTTTCCGATAATGAGTTAGTTAATTACATCAAATCATTCAAATAAATTTCAATCTTCAATTGAAGAAGTTTTCATCGGTTTTTGGAAAAGTTTCAACAACAAAGTGAATATTTGAACAATAAAATGCGTGTGAAATTTGATGAACATCACATTTAAAAGAGATCTGATTCTTAGCAAAAGAGAAGTGTACCGAACTTAAATATTCCGTATCATGCTGCTCCAAATTTAGTTTGAAGAGCTTACTCGCGAAATTCATAAAATTCAGTAGTATGTTGTGTGAAATGGAATCGTATCGATGAAGGGCGTTACTACTTATTTCATTGGAATTTCAATGAACACACGCTGTTTGTACAGCCAATTGGATCGCATTTTACCATTTTCATTTATAGTAATGAATACAAATTGGCAGATCCATTAATTTGTTGCAGCGCTGGTATAGCTAACGATTTTTAAACTCATAACTGTAGTATGTGTGTGTGTGTATTGTATGCGAGTATGGTGAGTTTTTCTATGTTATTTGCATAATATTTTCCATATGGTCATTTTAATACCCTAAAAGCCTGCATACTTCCGCATGAATTTAACATAAAAGCGTGCTTTGTGTCAATTTTGTGGGTTTTCCGGCTGGAATTTGATCAAATGTGTGTAATAATGCATATTATATGCATTCTCCACCGTGAAAACCAACGGGGAACACATATTGAAATGAAATTGCACACAGGATATAAATTGTTTGATTTGGGCTGACTTTTTTCACTTCAAAATCATTTAAATATAGGAACTAATCTGCTTTTCGTTGCGTTTTTATTCTACATAATTTTCTCTGTTTCATTTCAGGTATGTATCAAAAACCGCATTTCATATTTGGAAATTAAATATAAACGCGTTTGAGAGTGAATACGGATTTGAGCTATTCCTAGTTGAATACAATCATAAGGTAACCACCAAACTCATTATACAAAATTATACTGTTCGTTTCCGCCTTCTGCGTACAGTTGAAATTTTCTATTTGATTGCAAATATTTTTTTTTTCGAGTTTGTTACCGCGTTTTCGGCGAGAAAATGCAATCCCTACGGCAGCTCCATAGAAAATTCTTATTTTTCATTTTTGGAAGTAAATTTTTCGTATTACGAATATCAGTGAGGTGGAATAAAATGAAACACAGGTCATGATAAATACATCAAAATGAGCGTGCAATCGGCCTGCAGTTCTGCAATTCCAATGGCAGTCAGAATATTCAAACAAATGTTGCAAAGTCCTGTTTGTTAATCACTTGATATGGTTAATTTATGCAAATGAAGTTTATTTTATTAGCCAAATATAAAAATGCAAATGTTTGGCAACCAATATTGTTAGTAGCGTAATTCGTAAGGCTTGAGTTTCTCTCGAGCACCTCCCATATCTTTTTCTCTCTTTCTCTGTGTTGAATTGAGTAATTTGTCTGTCTTTACATTGCAAATGGCTTCATTCCATTATATATTTCATTTATTGTTTACTTTATGCGAAAGAGAGAGGGAGCATTCGGTATTTTCCATATTAAATGAGAATCGCTTTTCGTATGCCGCTTAAATATGCCTTTGCATTTATGGAGCTTCTCATAAATAAATGCTCACATTCGAAATTGCTTGTATAATTTGTCACAGCGATTTTTGTTATTTGCTAGTATATGTGTGTGTGTGTGTACTAAATTTCAAAGAGTTCCCCACAAATTATTTACGGTGAACTAAAAATGCTCGTCAAACATTGCAAAACAGAGTAATATCCATAGTAACTGGAAGCATCCTAATTGGAGCATTCAGATAAAATGAAATGTTGCGGTTTACACTAACTGTTCCTACATCAATTAGAATGATTCGTGCTTGCACCCTGCATAAACTCATTTGATGTGCCACTTGCTTTCATAGCAGCCGAATGAGTATCAAATATACGCGTTCGTTATGTCTCGAATATGTTGTGATAACCCAGAATTCATGTTGAGGCTTTTGCTAAAAATCGAGATACATACAACGTTGCACTGCTCTCACTTACTTATGCATATCGAAAATTTATGCACTGGCGCTTTTGTTCACGACAAATAATAATTAACGTGCAGTGCATTTATGCAGTGTTTTCTCTCTTTATCCCGTTTCCATCCTTTCTCCACCCAACAATGTCAACCGAAACACAAAATATGTTGAGTGCAAAATTATAATTTCACAGCTGTCATGCATGCAATGGCAATCTGCGCAGCAAACATTCCCAATTCGGTTTCATTAAATAATTCCAAGAAAAATCGATGCTCATATATCTTTTTCCGGACAGCCTTTCTCCATTGCATCGTACAAATGACGGTTTCGTCCAAAATTTAAATTTACACAAAAATTATACACTTCGCTGGACGCTTGTTTGAATATATCATTTTGGATGTATGTTTTTCGCAGTAAACAAATTGCAATGTTAATGAAGCCATTGTCTATTTCAATTTGGATGGCAGGAATACTCCAGTAATGGTCTTGTGCACTGCATTCCACAGTGAATCGGAAAAAATGTAGGTCAAAAGTGGATCGGTGCACAAATCAAATAATTCTTCAAAGTACTTGGTGCAAGGTGCGAAATAGAAGCGGCAAAATGATCAATAAGAAAGAAGTGCGTATGATTTCGATTTGGGTGACAAAAAAGCACAGACCTCCAGTATCTATACCCTGAAAGCTAGATTAGAACACAATTTCACCCAGTCCGCACGTCATACAATCCATGGATAGCTAAAAACAACAAACTTTTGTAAGACTATAGTGCGAACTTTAATAATTTGAATTATAGTGCGCTTGAGAAGATTACGTAAACCGCACAAAATCACTGGTTTAAAACAAATTCTTTCTGAATATGAGTAACGGGTTACATTGTTTTCAATATTCGTTCACTTAGTACGTTGTCATTGGATGCTTTTGCTATTGTTCTGTGTGGAATTTACTGCCTCAAGAACTTTCATCTTGACAATTGAGTGGATCTTCAAAAAGCTGGATTCATTCCACTTTCCCTGCACACGGCCAAAGTCGGCTTCTCGCCTATTCAAATGGACGTGTGAAATCTGAATTTAATAAATAGATTTAAACTTTTTAATAAGATTATCTTTAGCCAAAGAATTGCGTGAGTTAAGCATTTAACATGATTTGTGTTAAATCCGCTTGTCCAACTTTCCGAGAATTTCTTTTTTGCTTTGTGGTCGAACAAAATCCGTTGAAACATTTTGCAAGCAATCGAGTCGGTTAATGCAGTCGATTTCCTCATTTTACAATTGCTCCAAGGGTTTTGTTTATCTAAAAGAAAAAGTGATGAAAAAGTTTCATAAAATAGCAGATTTTCAACAACTTGTTCCAAGCTTTTAAATTCATAACTTTTATTCAGTTCCATTTTTCATGTTGTCCTCGTTGTGTTCCGTCTATCAGTTGTTCCAAGTAAAACTTGAACGCGCAAAACCTCGATATACGTTTATTGTTTTCGGTCAGGATATTTTTTAACAAATATTTTTTCATCGTGGTCTATTCTTATTGTATGCCAGTTTTGTTTGCAAAGAGTTCATTTTTGAAAAGTACACGAGAATAAAGTTCAAATTGAGTGCTGATGCTAACGTTTTTCCCTTATTCGCATCAACCTTTAGAAATTTAAATCAAACATTATGTTTATTGAGAAAACAATGACAATAAACGGTTCGGTCAAGCGGTCGAAACATCAAAGTGTTTCTTGTAAAATCATGCATACCGTATGAATCATACAGAAAAGAAATGCCCCAGTAGTCGCATTGTTGGGATATCGAATCGAAAATATCAACTCATAACTAGTAAAAAGTTGAAATGAACATCCTTAAAGAAACAAGAGCCGTGTAGAAACGCATGAGTGCATTTATAGAACACGGAAACGAGGCTTTTTGAATTGCAGTTGACAAAGAACATTTTCCCTTCACACGTTCGATTCAGCTCATTGTAGCATGCACGAACGAACGAATGAACGAATGAATGGATGAATGGAGAATGTAAATGAATAGAACTAGATGTCGATTGGAAAGAAATGAGCATCGAGACTGGCACAATGAATTCAAAGAAGTTGAAAGCCGATGCATGCGCTGCTCATTCGAAACTCCACTCCACCAAATAGATTTTCTATTGAGATTTCTGTATCAAAGCCCAATTCATAAGACGCACAAACACAAGGAGCAGGTGCATATTGTGCTGACGTTGGTGTGCACTTCATTTTAATAAGTAGTTAATCATGTTTTCATATGAGCACAGAATGCGATTTGCAAACTTTTCGAAATGATGAGTTGATCGCACACACAGACACATCAAAAGCTCGTATTTTATTGGAATACCATGGTTTCAAATGCACAAATATCGGTCGGTAGTTTTCAAACTATATGAATTCACCAAGGAGAATCTGCTTGATTCAGTTTGTCATTTTAACTTTCCATTTTTTGCTGGTTTGCTAACACTTTTATTGAGGCGTACGTATTTGGTCTTGCATAACGGGAGCGAATAATTTTCCCGCAGCAAGTTCATTATGCCTGTGCAAACATGTTTTAATGCGGCTACACACTCGATGAATGTGTGTGTGAGGAATTTGGTACTCGAAAAACCCCTTACGAACTCAATTTAACTCGCCGGAATCGTAATAAAATATATTATTTCATCTGAAAGAACAATAATAATAATTCCGAGCATAGAATCTCACATTTTTTTTTGGGGAGCCGTATGTGCTTGTTCGTGCTTGTGTGAAGTCTTTTGTCTGTGCAGTTTTTCACCATCTGCACAACCGAATGTGCAAATGACAGAGAGCTGTATGTACTAACAATTTCGATAATGCCGACTCTTGGGTATCCACATATATCTTCATATCGAAACGCTAGAATTTATAACAATTCTTATTGTTCGGGCTTGGCAAACGTTCAGCTCATACCAAATTTTATGCGATCACAAAAAATTTTTACATCACACAAAAAACAATATCCGGAAAATTATGACGCTCAACATTTACGACATCAACCGGAATGCACCCACTTTTTTCGTTTGACAAAATCGGAGTGAGTCTATAAACTTGAAACAACAGTGCCGAAATTGTATTAAGCCGATGTACTTAATGTTGAGCATTGAAAACAAAAGAATATATATACCGAAAAAGCAGTGAAGTTTCCGCTTTTGTGGTAAAACTTTACCGTATGAAAACATGCCAATTCAACGGTGGCCAAAGTCTGATTCAAGTGCTACAAATAATCCACACTCTAACAATAACATGCATTGAATCAAATTCCATTATGGCTCATAAGACCCGAGCAAAATTTTTAATAAATGTTGACGTTCAATACAGACACTGACACATGCACAAAAGGCACTGCAGCCAATGAACATGAAAATATGTTGAAAGTGTTGCCGTTGTCATTGGATGATTTTTAATTTTTCTATACGTTCCTAATGAACATGTTTTTCTCTCGCAGATGAGAAATAATCCTCATTAATTCAGTTTCAATTAAGTTGATGATTTCCCACCAAAATTAAATTCTGCCACATTTATTAAGTCGTTGGAACGCCTCACTGATCCAACGATAATGGAAAGCGCATCTTACTACGTAAGTTTACGTGTTTTTCCATTGAATAAATGGAATTTTCTATTGCCAGGCACTTCTCATGAGTTGTGCTCGTAAATATTTTTAGTGCATCCATTTCAAACACCTTTATTTGCTATCACCGTGGAAAATCGCTTGATGTAGTGTAACCAATCTATATTTTTTATTTCCATGCAATGAAGAGCATTTTGGATGAAACGAGAATTGCCATCTTGATGTTGATTGTAATGGGCCAATCACAAAAATTATGCCATTTCTGAGCTCTTGTTAGTTATTGATTTAGGCAAATGATTTAAGCAACTCAACTTAAGCGTTTGCCATAGTATGAAGTGTCACAACATTTTGCTCGGCTTAATATTAATTGATGTCAATTTTCCAGTTATTTTCTGTACAACCACCACCAGCTTTTATTACGATCCAAACTTTAGCAACCTCTATGCCAGTTACTTCGATAGGGGTCATAAATGAAAGTCGTCCAAATATAATATTTCAGTCGTAAAAAAGTTGCAAAACTGAATGAGCATTTTTCCAAAGAAAAAAAAAACAAGAACGATCCAAAAGCTTGGCGAAAAGTGATATTTACGACTTCGAACGCTTCAATAGTTTACGACATCGTAAAATTAAGAGTATTTTAATAAACCCGTTCACGCGGCATAAACACTATTATTGGCAGTGTCAATTTAGCGGCAGCAGTGTTTCTATAAGTAATTTGATAGCTGTAGCCGTGGATAAGACATCAATTTTCGAACCTCATTTGATTGCGCTTAGATTTTCCGCCCATCATTCGTTCATCACCGATCAATATTTTCCCATATTCACTAAAGCAAAGGAAAAACTTGATTTTGGATTATTTACTGGCACAACGACATCTAATTCATTTTATGATGTGTTAAAATCGGAGTACGGCACACATTTTGTGGCCTTTTTTTCATCTCCGTATCGATTTTCATTTATCAAATTTTGTGGGCTGCTTCAGTCATCCATAAAATGCTCGCCAATGCGAAAGCCTCTTTCCATGACGACACAGAAACAAAATCGTCAACTCAACAAAATTCTTCATGATGCCTGTGCAATGTATCTACAGACGCCTCGCATGGCATGATTGTTTTATATCACGCTTCGTTGTTTTTTTGTGGCAACACTGAACATTGTATCTCGCTTTGCTCATATTATCTTGTCATCGTTATTTCGTTGTCGTACACCATATGTGCTCATGTCGCATCTCCATTCATGTCGATCATTATTGGTATTTATCGGAAATATTTTCATAACGTTTAATAAAACTGAATATTATCCTGATTATGGGCTGCATCACATGAACGTTCGACACGTATGACTTATTTTTATTGAAGCTGTGGACTTTTTTCCACTATCCGTTCTTTTCGTTGTTGTTGTTGTGTCAATGAACGTTTTTTACGTGACAAATTCAGGAGCAAATCCGAAGATTCATTTTTCGAAAATGCACATCGACTGAATTTTACTGAAATTATTGTGCTGACGTATTTCTCATTCCATATTCGATTCTAATCCACTGCTGGTTTTTCGCAATAAAGTTTTGCACGATTTTTACATTTTTGGCAGGTTATGTTGGATACAATCATTTAGCACGTCAACGCAGAATGGAAAATGAAAATGTCGATTAGCTTGCATTTTCCCAAGTACATGCCAGAATAGTTTACGTAAAATGTCAGCAAACCATTCAGATGTTGAGATATACGAAAAAATGCATATGAACATTTTTGCTGAAAAGTTTTTTACGAAATATAATGAAAATTCGTGCGAATTCCTGCGCTCAAATAGACAGACAAACAATGCAATACAAAATCGAAACAAAATATGTACTAAAATGCTTTTTTTCGGAGTGTTCGAACTTTTACAGAGATTTGGCTCTTTCGTATACATGTGCATTTGACATTGCCATAAATATAAGATAACAGATATAAACTATGAAGTTCCATTCGGAATAGAAGTAATGCAACGATAGCAAATTATATTAACCCTCTAGTGACTGGCCATTAGATGGGCAAAATTTGAACGCCTGTATAACGTAAACCGAACGTGAGATCACATTGCACCAAATAGGATTTTTATTCGCCAATCTGTTTTCTATATTCTTGTCTTTTGCACTATTTGTTTACGCAGTGTGGTTGTGTTAAGTTATGAACACTACTGTGCGCGAAAACAAAAATTTGTCAAAATTAATTATTATCTTTCCACGTCACACAAAATTTTGACACTTTTAAACAATGGCTTTGATCGTTCTCTGATTAGGTCTATATGCATTTCCTGGCCAAATCAGGTTTATGAATATTTTTTTCGTTATCTGTGCCCCAAATACCAAAATTGACCAAATATCAGTACTGCCGGCCCTTAAAATAAATGCACTAGAAGTTAAACGAATTCCTGCATGTGATTCTGTTTTTTCTGGGGAGAAAAAACTCTGATGACACTTGACTAGTGGAACTAGTTACTTCTTGAAAGGCTCGAGTAAATCATGTTACTAGTATTGTTCTACTTATTAAACGGGAACTACCCATGGCTAGTTTTCTTGCAAGAAAAATATCTTGATGTTCCAATTTGCAACTTCCAAACTGTATAAGTAATAAGCTCCGAGAATATTTTTTTCATTTTCGTTGGCTGAACTAATTATATGCAATTTATATTTCCATTTGAATATATTTGGAATTTGACGTGAAAAGTCGTCTCAATGCAATTATTAAACTGATGCAGAATTGAAAATAATCAATCATGAAAAAAAGTTAAAAAAAATTATATTTTCTGGGTAATTCTGCAGCCAATCTCTTATTCGCATCTTCAATTTCGTTTCAAGAAGAAAAAATCTTTGCAATTTCGTTTGCTTCTTTGCACTTTGATTTTTCGAGTACTAAGCTATCATTTGACACTGCCGTTTGAACCAAATTATCTAACAAGAGTAGATTTTTCCGTGAAAATTGATGGGAAAACTCATCAAGTGCTATTTGCTAACAATTACTTATTCACCGTTTTTCACTTCCAAAAAGAAATTGCGATGAAAACCAAGTCTATTGTGTAAGAGAGCTTTCTAGAGTGTAAAAGACCCACCGAATAGAGGTTGCAGAAGCTATAGCATATTCAAGATTCTGCTTCACTGCCTGTTGACTGCATTTTCCCGAGTGGAATGTGGTTTATTTATTTATTTTGGCCAAGTAATTAAAATTCTCAGTGAGAAAGCAACCAAAATACAGTTTAATGCTGTTGAATTTGAAGCTACTTTCCTTAAGCTTTTCCAAAACTCTCCCATGCTCTTGTCTACTTCTTCGTTTTAATTTCTATTGTTGTGTGTCTGTGTATGTGTGCCTGTGCATTCTTCCGAGAGCATGGTGTGGAAAATGGTTGCGTCAGAATTGTTGGTTGCGTTGAAGGTTTCTCTTTCATTATTCAAATGGTTTCAACGAATGAATGTTACAAATTTGATCGCTCGAATTCCGTGTCGATCCGCGTATATCATTAAGATGGATGTTTATCTAGAAAATGTTGTCGAGAGATAGCACAAAACAATCGAAGCATAGCAAATTTTTCTGATGCAAACACAATACAATAAATTTGTGAATTTTCGGTAAATTTGCACGATGCCATTGTTGAACCAGTTATACCACATTAAAGCATTTACAACTACATTATTCATTTAAATGGCCAAAAGTTTCTGGATGCTTGTCCTACATTCGGCGTGCATACTTCGGATGCCATCAAATTGAGTCAAGGAAAGCATACGTTCCATCCTTGGAGTTTCATCAAAAATTCACTTCCATTATAATTTGTATATCATTGTTTTGCATATCGCATCAGTGATTCTTCATTCTTTGTTGTTTTGGCGCTAAGTTTCGCTTCGTTCACTTGTTCTCTTGCTTGCTCACTCACCCCGCATCGGTTCGTCCGCATCGGGCGCTGCGCTGAAAATTCATTTTTGCTAGTTTATTGAGAGCATGTAAACACATTTTTTATTTGGATCATTTTTCGCTTGTAACATTTCATTGCATGGAAACCATCGTATTGTTCGTTGACGTTTGCTTTCAAAGTATTTAATGGCGAAAGAAAGGACATTAGTCTATGTTGCTTGAATGTTGCTCGTGCTGCACATAATCTTTTCGAGTACATACATACACACACATACACCAACGACCATGATAAATTTAAACATTTGTTTGTTTGGCAAAGAAATGCGCTTAGCATATAATATTTCATTTTGTCTGCATGAAAATGTTGCAATACGATCCATATACGGTATTCGGCAGCGAAAGCCTGAAGCTGTAACGAGTTCAACATTCACCCCAAAACACAGACTCTCTCTCTCTCTCTCTCTCTCTCTCTCTCTCTCTCTCTTGCACAGCACAACACATACACACGCCCCGTTTTCACACCAATGGCAAACAGCTCAACATAATTTGCATATACGTTTTGAATGCTGAGACTACGGAAAAAAGAAATATAATGTGCGAATTAAAAAGGAATCTACGAAATACAGAAAAACTGAAAAACCAAATCGAAAACATAGTTCCTTTTGCCCCTCACACTCATGCACCGACTCATTCGCATATCGTCCGAGTTTCGGTTTTTTGTGCTCTTCGGCATTTTATACTTTATGCAAAAGATGAACAAGAAAAATTGTATAAAATTTTCTATTTTATTGTTTGTGTGCTGCTGCTGCTGATTCGCCATTTGGTGTTTAGTAATGCGCATTTTTTTTTTTCGTGTGTTGCCGGAATTCGAGCAGAGAAAAATTGCTTGAAATTAAATTACCATCAAATGATTTATCACCTTGAGCTGGCGCACCATTCCATTTGAAAGATCGTATATCATTTTCGGAATGGCATCATCGTCAGCATTCTGCATGGACGTAACAAAGATGGATTCGTATTTACATTGCAAAAAGACAACGAAAAATAGCACAACTTCAAGTCGTTTTCAACTTATTCCAATGTCCATCCGCCCCAAAAAAAATTGTTCGGTAGTTTCTTTTGGTTCGCTAGAAATCGATTTGAATTGAAAGACAGAATGAGAAGAATGACAGCGGAGCATTGATAAAATCTGAACTCAACACAACAACAACATAGAAGCAAAAGGCACGCACAGTACATAAGAGACAATGCAAAAGTCAATTGATGCGCATAAGTAGCGCCACCTCTAATGATTACGGAGAGTTACCATAAGTCGTATGCAATTGATGTTGAGAAAAAGAAGAAGAAGAAGTAGACATTCTATTCATTTACATGGCAATAATGGCAATCAGTAGAGATGGTGCTCATGTGCCGATCATATCACTGTTACAACCCTTCGCATAGAAGCAGCCACACCTATTCCGTTGGGATCTCTGGGCGACTCAATTACACCAAAATGCATGCATCGAAACTAGCCATCTAGATAATAATAAAAAATGAACGAGGAAAACAACATTTCAAATGCAAAATTCAAAAGTTGCATATGCTTTTTCGATTGTGTGACCCATAAAATCCCTTTGATATGGTCATCGTATGAGAATGAATTTCCCAGTATATGCGCACCATAAATTGTTTACTTTTCTATTCCGTATGATGAATAAATGATTCAATGGCATGAAATATGTTTATAAAAAAATGCAATGGAAGCCTATGTTAGTGCTATGGACTTTTTTTTCACATACAAAACCATCTAGACTACATCGATTCATGGTAATTATAAATCAATGCTTGATTCCCCGCGAATCAAACCGCGAAAATAGAGCGGAGCGCATGTGAGTTTCAACATCAATAATTCCTTGCATTGTAGATCAGATTGCCCGGAGGAATGGGGATTTAAATAATAATAATAACAATACAGTGAACAGTGCCACAACGGAACCGATGCGAACTGTTCACACTGAATTTATTTGCTGCTGTATGAACCTGAACTGGAATTGGCGCAACTAAAGCGGATTATCGAATTTCGGGAAAGTTTTTTTTTTCTGCTGTATACGAATAGGAAAGGTAGTTTTTGGCCGGGTGGTTCTTTGCGAATTTATTATGCAGATGTTGGCCAACAGTGTGTGCGGCGCACATACATATTCAGTGAATAAATCGGATGTCGTGTGACTGGGGCCAATTGCGTTTTATGTGCATTATGCGGTCGGAATATTGTATGTGGTGCGCAATTATTATTAGCCAAAACGCACTGTGAACATTCCAATAAATTTTCAGAAAATTCCACCGAACGCACTACGCCTTTTGTTCATCAAATAAACGCCATCATAACACTGGTAAACGTGCACCGGTCTCTACCGGGCCTAAATCTATGGAATACTATTGTCATTTAAATTCGTTTAAAATTGAATGTATCGATTTCTCGGTTTGCTTTTGTGTACGGATTTGGAATCTAAGCGCCGAATAGAATATTCAACATTTCAATATTATTTCAAAACCACTTCCGACCCACTGTCGACAACCAATTTAATATTGCTAGCATACTATTGATAATTTACAACTCAAGAAAATCCGGTGGTTGATGATATTAAAATTACATTTTGACATTATCATGTTCGTTGCGTTAAATTTTGCCAAATGACAATGCCAAATGGCACAAAAATGAAAAATCAAATTCTTATGAAATATTAATGAAAGCAAAGAAGAAGAAAAAAAAACCTAAGAAAAAATGTCGAAGGAACGCTGAAAACAAAAGGTAAATGATCCTTGTTGTTCCATTCAAAGCTGAAGTGCTTTTCCATACTCTGTCATCTTCTGTCGTTCAGCGTATTTTTCGGTCGTTGCCGTTTTTTACTTTCTCTCTCTCTCTCTCCTCTTCAACTCTCTTTCTCTCCCGCAATCCAATGACCGGGCGAATGGTATCTGACGAAGAATTTTCCGTTATTGTATGAATGGCTCCATTGAAATTATGTAAAAATCACAAAGTAAATGAATTGAAAACGTTTCACAATGTTTATGGCGATTACATTGTCGTTAAGCGACATTATTGCCACCGTCATTTGCATGCTTCAAATTCAAATTACTTTTATTTCTTGTGCTCTTCCTCTTTCTCTCCTTCTCTCTTCCTTCGTTACACATTCCATGTTTGATATAAAATTGAATTTCAAATCTTTTTTGGGGGCGCGATTGTTCGGTCCTGTCACTTTGGCAGCCCAGCTATGAAATTGTAATTGTTTTTATGACAATGATTCATATATTCCATTTAATTGAAACAGAGACATTCTTTGGTTATTTTTAATCATATTTTATTTCGGTTTTGGTATGGGAACCGTTGTTTATGGCAAAACTAGGCAAAATTAAGCTTTATTTAATTTAAATAGAAATCTCAAACAAAAAATAACATCAAATATGAGGTTGATATTACTTATCATTAAAGTAAACAAATTTAACAGAATTAGACGCTAATTTTTCAGAGCAGTAATGAAATATCCTTTGAATTATGTAAATTTGAAACTTTCATATATTATCCATATTGATTAATCTTTTCAAAAAAAAAACTTTGAAATTTGCATCAATTTGTTTATGAATCCCGTTCGAAAAATGTAACCAAATTGAATGCTTCAGTTGTTTAGTTCGTCCTTCAATTCATGTGAATTTTCCGTTAAATCGATTACTGTCGCTTTGGCTGAGCCCAAAATATTTGCACAGTCCATTGTCATTCATTCACGACGAAGAATGGAACCCCCTGTGAATGATGATACATTAAGTCTTATCCAAATATGCTTTGCAATTCAAAGTTATCCAATCGATGTGTAAAAAAGCAAATCAAGCATTCAATCAATTCATTTTGGATGTGATGGTACGGGGAACTCGGTAAAAAAAGAGTACGCAACCCGAAAAAGATCGTTTCGATTTAATCGTTTTGTATGCGCACCGGGTTCAATACGATGCTTTATTGCAAATTGAATTTTCCAAACAACCTCAGTAGCGGTGGTGCGTGCGTTAATTTGGTTACCTTAGAGCGTGTGAAGAGGTTCCCACGCAACAAACCAGACTCAAGAATTCCACTTACATAAATACTTTTTTTTTGCAACGAAAAAATAAACCGTAAATATAAGCCATGAACTGTAGAGATTTGATACTCATGGCGCCCCCTACCCCCGTAGTCTCGCCGCAACTGTCAGATTCTGTCAGATTTGTAAAATACATTTTAAGTACCTATACAACTGAATAAACACCAACTGAAATGATTAGTTTAATATAATACGCATGGGTGCTTGCTATTACCGACTAATAAATTGTAAAATTTGAAAGAATAAATTCATTCGTTTTTTTGGAAAAATTCCGACAGTAAAACATAAATGATAAATCAATCTATGACGCATTCACTTTGAATACTAATGAACAAATCTCATTACTCCTGAATTACATTACCTTCTTTGGCAACGTTTGGAAACTTCGTGTAAACAATAATGGAGTATATCGACACTACATTTCTCGCTGTTATTAAGACATTTATTTCTGATAAATATTTTGAAATAAAAAGAAATACATTCTGTATCAAAATGTATTAAATTTAAAAACTTTGTTTTTATGCGTATGTACATAACATACATTGGGTATGAACCGGTATGAACAGCTTAATGGCGGCCATTTTCCTTTTCACCGCTTTTGACAGTTCATATTCATATATATTACATGCCAGAGATCATTTTGCATTCTGTTTATTCATACGTTTTTCAGGAGTAATGTAAATTTCATGTCAAAATAAAAATGTGCTACCCAAAGCACGTTTTTGAATTCACTGTAGAACAATTTTATTTGCTAAGTTGACATGCAATTTTCATTTCTCTTGAATAATATACAAGCAAGCTAAATGATTTGAATAAATTTATGTAGTCAAGAGCTTCATTTATTTATAAATTCGGAATAAATAAATGAAACTAGAGTATTAAGAAGTAATGGAAATTTTCATGCAAATTGATTTATGTGTATTCCAACTTGATTTGTTTATTATATTTATTTTATTTTATTTCAATGATTATCACATCTTCAATGTGTCAAAAGGGAAATGGCTGCCACTACAGCAATATACAGCAATGGCGGTTCGTACTTAATGTGAGTTAAGTACGTACACAGAAAAACAAAGTTTTTAAATTTAATAAGAATGTTATTCATTTTTTTTAAATATATTTTTTAAAATAAATAATATTAAGAATAAAAAAATGCTTCAATAACATTGAAAATTCATTTAGTATTCGATTTTCTACCGAAGCAAATTCAATTTCATTTGGTTGATCGAAGTTACCAAATGTGTCAATGCATTTCAGGAGTAATGAGATTTGTTCATTGAGATTCAAAAGGGAATACGTTTGAAGTTTATCATTAGATTTCTACCGAAAAATTAAATGAATTTATTTTTTTCATGTGTATTTTTTACAATTTATTAGTCCAATGAATATATCATATTTTGAATTTATAAAATGTGGAAATTTAACAATTTATTAACACGGTCTTCCTAGCGTTCTCCAAATACTGTATTTAACGAAATTTAACCAGATTTAGAGATTACGAGAGATTACTTAAAATTCATGTGAGTTCGTAGTAATGACACTAGGTACACGTAGTCATGACACTAGGTACACGTAGTTACTCACAGTTCATGGCTTATCCGTAAATGGATTGGACACAAGGCAAGAAAAAAGGTGGACGATTATAGTTGGAGTCTCGAATCGATTTGGAAATGGTTAAATTGTTGCAGCGATGGGTTGAGACCAGCGATTTCTAAAATGAAATTCTTACATGAAACTTTGGCAAGCGTGCTCGATGACGGCTCCGGAAATAAGAAATACTTCACACAAAAATTCAACGAACAACCAACAAGCAAACAATCGACTCGAAGAAGAAAAAAACCGACACACACCCAGGCCAGAAATGAAAATAATCAACGGGGAAAATAAACACACACTCATAGAATATCAAATAATGTTGAAGTTCCAAGTGAACGCAAAGCGAAACAAACAATTATCCCGAGATAAGATGGGAAAGGAGCAAGCGAGAGACAGCGTAAGCGAGGCGAAAATATAACATCGTCGAAGAATAACATCCGATAATGTGTTAGATGAAAACGAGATTCGATCCAACTTCCAAAGTGAACCGGCATCAAACTCGATAGAAAAACAAGCGGCTCGGAAAGAGTATATTAGGTTAAGATGGAAAAACGGAACGAAGCGAAGAGAGAGAGAGAGAGAGAGAGAGAGAGAGAGAGAGAGAGAGAGAAAGTGAAAAAGGGAAGAAGGAAAAAAAGTCGGCCAACGAAGAAAAAGTTGAAGGGAAAACGAGGTTTGTATTGAAGATAAACAAGAATTTGCCAAAAACAGAAGCACATCAAGGAGAGGCCGCCTGATTCGCACTAGCAGTGTGTGCAAGTGTTTTTGTAAACTGGAGGCACTCAAGGACCGCTAACCGACGATTTTGAGCCACACGAAAACGACATGCCAATTTTTTTCTCTCTCGGCATTGCGAAACGTGTATATGCGTGTATGTTGTACGTTGTAAGTGTGCATGTGTGTTGTGTCTATGTGGGAGTTGAATTGTGTAATCTTATTTGAATTGTAATCGTTGGCTATTTGTACCAGTTAGTTCTATCGGCTGTTGTAAATCGCTACTATTACACCCATCGACTGAAACGTGCGCACCGAAATTATATGTAGATTGAATGATAATCTATCATCCTGACATTTCGTTTTTGTTTGCCAAATGATTGCTGGAGCATCTCGTTGAAACTTTGTTGCATTTGTTCTGACAGTTTTTTTGTTGCTGCTGCTGCTGATGTGTCAAGTGTTACACCGGATCGCGCATTCGGAAATGGTTTACATGAATTTTATTTCGCTCAAGCCCATTTCGAAATACGTGAAACATACCGATTACCGACTGATTCATTCGCATTTTTTTCCATTTGATGGACACTTTTCGTTTCCTATTTTTAGCGTGAACCCAACTAAAGCATTTCGATGTGTGTCTGTTTTTGCGTTTGAGCAAAGTATCAAAAACATGACATGAACATAGTAAATAAAGGCTATGTTCGGTATCTTTACTACTTGTGCTCCGGAAACGATTATTGCCAATGGTTGATTTTTTTCTTTAATCCATTGCCAAGGCACTTGAGCATTCGAAATGCGTTTATTTATGGTAACGATTGCGATGAGTGCGTGGGCAGAGGACCCTTTCATTTGATTATTTCGATTTGGCACTGGGAAATGTTGATAACCAGCAATAGAATTGATCGTGCATCGGTAAATTTCACCTAATTTTCGTCAATATCAAAAAGGGAAAATGCCCAGAGGATTGCTTCAATTTGTGGCTTTTATCACTATCATCAATGCAAAGCAAGTTGCTCTAAGCAACTCGAGTGGGTAATATTTGATAATGGCAATTATTTCTCGATGTGAACATGACATTACACGCAATTAATACGTCAATTACTAAAGTGCTAATTTCAGACTACGTTGAAAGTTTTCCATAAAAAATATGTGCCCAGCGAAACAACGGTACCGAGTGGCAACATTACGTCGTGAGTTAAAGTGATTAGGCTTTGTTTGGGGGAGTAAAACTTGTGTCAATCAAATGGTCGTACACTCTTCAGATGATCAACAAATGGCTAAAGTTCGAATTATGTAATTACCATTGTTATTGGTATTGTTATTGCTTTAATCTTCAATCAAATGACTGGCGCAAACAGAACAAACGAAAAGAAACGCATTATACTCCATCGGTGAATATTGAATTTTGGCCTTTAACCAATTCTCTTCGTACCATGAGAATGGAACTTATTTTACCATTAAATTACTAAATCGATAACGAATAAATGCTTTTATTACTGTTTTGCTAAGCATTAACACGTCAAATGCAAACATTCAATGTGCTTAGCGCTCATAAATTTACCGATTGATTTCGTAAATATGATTCGCGGATAATAAACAAATATTCTTTCTGTTCAATGCTCCGATCGATATACATTTAAAAAAAATTCAAGCAACCTTAAGCTTCAATAGCAATCTGAAGGGATTCAATCAAGTTTGAAAATGTGGATATTTGTGAGTATTCTAGATATGTTCTCATTGAGTTTTCGAAAATATTGTGAATCAAGATCGCTTAATAAACGAAGAAAAACGACACACACCGAAATCAAAAAATTCATTTGACATAAAATGAAAAATCCGACTAGAAGCAATCATCAATTATTCACTAAACATTTGTTCCCATGTGTTTTGGTTGACGTATTCTAATTATAAAGATTGTTGGACCGTGTCAACAAATGATGCATATCTATAGAATCAATATTGTATTTCTGAATGGAACAAAAGTACTTCCACGTCCAAACTTTGTTTGGCGAACGACAGTTTAATTATTTTTGTCATTTCATTCATGACTTTATTAAAGCGTTTAAAAGAAAGAAGAAATCTTTGTTACCCTTTCAAGGTGATAACACTATTGAAATATGTATGGAGTAGAATTCATGATGCGTGAAATCGTCTAGCATTTGAATTGCGGTAACCCTGTTAATACACCCCCCAAGGAATAGAAACTACAATAAATTCACACAAAGCAACTTTGTCTTGAACTAACCACAATATTATGACTGAAAACTTTCCAATTCCTCATAATTTCTTGAACATGTTGCCGCAACGAAAATATGGGTTATTATTAGTGTGTCAAAAATGTGAAGTAGTGTCCTCAATTTATGTATTAGGAAAATTTATGGATTATTAATACGATTGCGATGCGAACGCAACTTTTCATCGAATTTACAATAGCTATAAAATTAAACAGCGAATTCGTTAGATAGTTATTTTGATTTTGTTCAAAAGTGATGATCCAAAATCATAAATACCAGACAAATTGAGTGTTGAGAAAATTCCGATTCATTTTTTCAAACACACGCGTTGTCTGTGTGAAGAATTCCAAAGGATATTTCATGCGTGTGTGAACAACAGCCCCAATTTCGATGATGTTGGTCGAAAATCGATTAACGCTTTGAACAAAAGTCCGCAGTAAACGGAATTTTCTTTGGATAGTAATTAAGGCTGGAATTATTGAAACTTTTGAAATAATTCTCGTGTCAAGAGAAAAAATACATAATGCAAAACGCGTTCGTGCTTTTTCTAACTTAACCAAAAGTTTTTTCGGACTTTGTTGATTAAAATTGTTTCGGGAAATATTTCCTTATCCTTCACTTGTATGCAAAACTGTGGGCGGGAGGTACGACAGAGAAAAAAAGTATGAGCGTTTGTGTGTGAAAACAACAAGAGGATTTCTTTTTCAGTTCAGCGCAAGAATTTCCATCCAAAATTTATTATCCGAGGCGCCTGCCGAGCGTTTGTCTAAGTATCTTTGGCAAATAAATTGTATTAGATTCGTGGGTGCTGGCATTCAATCAAATTACAGAATTTATGTTTATTTGCTGTGAAACGATTCAGATGCTGTATATTATTGCATAAATACAATTTGCGCCGGGCAACAAATAACAAGTAGCGAATTATTCAAATGCAAACGGAATGTTTTGACCTGGAGAATGGTATTAGTGATTGTATACGTTTACCGTGTCTACGAACATAAGCACAAGCACAAGCACGAACAACAGCGTGGCATACTAGGTGGCATACGGCATACGGCAAATATGAAATTTTTATTCATGATTCGGTCGTGTCCGGAAGCACTTGTGTCACTACTGATTTTTATTTATTCCCTTGTTGTGTTTGTGTTAAACATCGCGATGTTTTATTCTCATCGGTGCCACCTTTTTGGGTTTTTTCATACATTCCCACACACACACACACACACACATACGTCAAAAAGCTTTGCTAGCGGCATGGCAAATGAATTCCGAATGAATGAGCTCAAACGCACGGCTAAACAATCATCTGTTCTAAATGCTGATCGTATGTGGAAGTGTCATGGTGGTAAATAAATGATATGTGAATGCCCAAATCCCGTGAGAATGGTATGCCAGCAAGTGCTTAGTATCATTATTCACGAACGCACACAGAAGCGCATGTGATTATCGTTTCGTAAACTTACGGAAAATTGGAAAATCTTTCTCAGTCGAAAAAGAATAATGCAAATTTTTCATTTTCTCGCAAAAAAAAAATTCAACACGGAGTTCATATTCGGGATAAAATCATAAATTTCACACTGAATTTTTGCTGGATTTCCAATAAATTCTCGCCCAAACAAAAGAAAAACGTAACTTTTGTTCAATTAATCACATTTCCATTTTCAGCACAACAATTAATTTAATATATTTATTTTCGTTTTTGCAACGGCTATTCATTACAATAAAAAAAAATGAGCGAATGAAAACCAGCGAGAATGAAAGAGCATAATTTAATCGGCTCAACTAAAAGGACTTCAAGTGAAAATAGATAGCAACCAACTGTGATATTTCGCCTCCAATTTATTATTTATTCCGATATGTTGGCGCGGTAATCCCGTGCCAAATTTTAATCAACATTGAATACTGATAGCAATTTAAACCATATTTTTTATGCAATACTATACCGCACAGAAGTGTCGGCACCAAATGCGAGCCAAAAACAAACCGAGCCGTACAACAATTTCACTTCTCGAATTGCGAACGTAAACATAATCTATTTAATTTTGTTCGCGCTCTTCCAACTAAAAATTGAACATAATGGAATAATATGCCGCTGTCAATTTTGTGTGAAAGTTCGCAAATTGAGTTGTACGTACAAAAAATGAGATAAACGAAATGATATCAGATGCAGATGTTGTGATATGGAGCCAGTCAGTCAGAAAGGCATGAAAGGGTTAATTGGCTGCAGACATACAAAAAGGAGATAAAAACAGAACTGAAAAACAACACGAACACAATTTTTGTCCATTAACAGCCATTCTCTTTTTTTTTGGCGTTGTTCATGTGGGAACTGTTCCGGCACATACATATAAATGATGGAGATAAAAAATTGAATTGAAAGAAAATAATTTAAATTAATCGGACCGGTGAAATTGAACTTTTCACAATAAAAACTGAATAACAACGTGAATGTGCTTTGCAGTGTTTCAATCGAATTAATAAATTCGTTTGACTGCTGCATTGTGAAATTAATTGAATGTCGACTAAGGTGAAAAATGAAGAAAAAAAAATATCCTTGAAATGAACATTTTAAAATGTTCTCTTGCAAATTTTGTTTTTCTGTCACACCATTTAACCAACAGCTAGAACGTTCCAAATACAGCATAGGAACAAAGACTGTGAATAAACTTGATGTTGCGATCAAATTGTTTGTTGTTATTGATTTGATTTTGTGGCTTAAACCATAAAATGAATAATGATAAAACGAAACCATTCGTTCGAAACGTTCAAAATGTGTTGAAATATATATGTAGAAAGCATTATTTACCTACCACACTTTGTTTTATTGACCCAATCGGTATATTTGGTATGTGCTATTGAACATTTACATAACTAGGAATGCCATAAATAGACTCAATTTTTATGTTTGCAAAAAAACAACAACAACATCTCATTCGCGTATATTTTAGCTGGCTTGCTGACATGCACAAACGCACATGCAAAAACATTCACATCAAACAAATGCCGTTCGTTCTGGTTAATTAATATTTGCAATAAACTTGAATGAAATCGATCGGAAACGTTGAGCAACCGAGCAAGTGTGTGTTTTATGTGATACCAAATCTGTTGTATGGAATATATTTGTATCAATAATGCCAGATAAATGCCAATTAAATGTTATTTAACATGAATCCTGTAACCAATTATCCCTTGTTATCTGAAGAAGCGGGTTCGAATATATAAAAATCCAAGGCATAGAAATGTGCTCCGAAGAATAAAAAAACCTTTGACTTCAATTAAAAGTATATGCTGCAGTTTGTCGATTTTCACCGTTCATTCGTATTGTGTATGTCTTTCGAGATGGATAAAATTGACGTAAATCAACCGGTCGATTTTCAAGGTACAATTGCAATTTTAATGCTCTGTACATCTTGCGAACTCTCAATTGCATTGTGTCGATCGAATGAGGAAGCGCTCGTGGTGCTTACCATAAAGCACACATAAAATTGTGTTTGTTCCCAGACATAATGCACTCAAGTTCATTTTGATGAACTCGAAACAATTACTTTAAAATAATCTTTTCAGATTTGAGCAGGTGGCTTCGAAAGTGTTTCCATTTTTTCTATCATCTTGTTTGATACTTTTATCTTGTCGGATTGCAAAGTGTTATTAGTTCAGCCTTGTTGATTTTAGTGCTACGTTTGCTAACTCAATCATTTCCAATTGAATGTGTATATGTGTGCATTTTTTGTGATATACGAAGTGAACGAGGTCTTTTTATCCATCCTCTGAGGTGTGCTACGACAAACGATTTTTTCTCTATCTCTTTCTCTCTCTCTCTTTCATTCTACTTTCGTTTCGTATTGGTGCCTGTCGTAAAGGATAAAGTTTGCAGCTAACAATGGACAAACTGCGACTTGGTAATCTTTTGCTCTTTGGGTTTTGCAATGAGAACAACACAACGAAACAACAACAAAAAATTGAAAATAATTTTCCCAACTTTTTCATCAACAACGGATCGTTACCTGTCTTCATACACTATGACATGAAAATGAAGAGAGAACATCAGCTTTGAAACTATAAACATCTGGATTTGTTTATGCGAGCAAAAATCTGGCAGTGCGATTGGCAACAATTGTGTTGAGGGAAAAATCCATGTAGGAATTGCAGTAAACTTCTTTACGGCGCACATTAAAGCGATGTAATCCCGTTACGGAGCTCACTCTTCCTCTCACCTTCTCATGAATATGCAAGCCAACCGATTAAACGTTGCTTGATATCCTTCGTCATTAGTCAATTTTTGTTGTGGAATAAAATGTTTTATGGCGTATGTTGCGATGAGAGGTGGGAAGAGAAAAAGGGAGAAAGAAACAAAGAGAGAGAGAGAACGTAAATTGTTCATCGTAGTCTAGTGCTGCATACAGTTGCTACTCTCTCTCTCTCCCTCGCCACCGGCACTCTCTTGACGTCGTTGATGGCAGAAGAGTCAAGTACCAAATCGCAGATGTTTCTAATGACATTAAAAATATATCATCATCGTAGCCATCTTCACATTCTCAACATGAAACACTTTGCACCGTTTTTTTTTCTCTGTTACTTATTCGCTGCTGCCACAGTGAGAGCAAAAATCGGGGGCGATGAGTGCTCGCATTGCATTTACCAACCGCGTTTGCCTTATTTACATTGAAATTTCACAAATTTCATTTTTATACTTTATGATATTCATTTTTACCACATTTTTTCTTTCACATAATTCGCCACGACAAAAAGTGTACGATGGAAAAACCTTCCATGGCAAACACACCAGTAAAAAAAAACGAAAGAGTAGACAGGACAAAAAAGAGATACACTTGTGCACATTTTGTGTATTCATTAGCTTTTTAAAATTCGTCATTTCAGTTAAGCTCCTGTTCAGCATTTTGAATTTGCCAATCTTTTTGTTAGACACACTCGTTTTTTTTTTTGTTCCTGCTGTGTCATCTCGTTGAGAGAGGCGAACTTTTTTAACTGCAAAGAATGTAAATTCATTTAATTTCCCGACAAAACTTTTACTCGACTCTTCCATCTTGTGTGCACATTTAAAAATTGAAGCTAGTTCAACAATTACATTGCTGCTGGCACCAGATAACGTTAGCAAAAATGAGCAAATGACTAAAGTGCTCTGTTTTCAAAATGAATTTATTCAAAGAAACTTGACGTCAAGAGTGGCAGCGCAAAAAAAAAAACACAGAGTGAAGTGAGTGAATGATGTCGCACTTTTGAATACACTAAAAATCGACTGACTGAATGACTGACTGACTGACTGATGAAGTTTTGCAAGAATGATATGATTTTGCATTTCTTTTTCATGTGGTTTTTGTTGTTGCGATTTTTGTTTTGGGGATAACGCTTCAGTTGTAATAACAGCAACAACAAAAAATGGCAGTCGTTTTATAATAAAACAATCAGCAACCTCATTCCCGCTATACGTACAATATGTGATCCGTCAACATTGTACCGGCATGTTTGAACATATGTTATCTCCATTTAACATGATAACTATAAACACGATGAAATAGTGAGTAGCAAACGTTTGTCGCAACACAATTTTCGTATACAAAAATTATATAAGTAGAAAATCCCAATATCTAAATTTAAATTTCACTACTGGGTAAACCTCTATTTTCATAACATCATTCAAGTATAACAGCAAAGTTGCTTAACATTTGGAATTCGGTTCATCGGAAGATGAGCAAATGCCTTCCCAAGAAAGACTCCGCAAAATGTTGATCCATGAAATCATGATTTATAATAATGAGCAAGATTGTACCACAAAAGCGTTTCGCCCGGCTCACGGTGCCGCGTCATAAAATTAGATCCATTCGAAAGCACTTTTGGTAATCGTAACAGCTGACACTTGCACAAAACTTAGTTCATTAATGAAAATCGTTTGGTATTTTACTTTTGTGCGTACACAGATAAAGGCTTCGATGCCTCTCCATTCGCGCTTCAGTCCTATGTTTGTTTTCAAACGATTCTGTGCGCATTTCACACGCGCGCATTTGTTGACTGGGGGAATGACGGCGATGACGACAACGACGTCGTCGTCGGCGTTTACAGATGCGAAAGGTGAATCGTAGGGAACTTTAGCGAATAAAAATGCCATAAAAATAAGGAAATAAAATGTTATGAGATGTCGGTACCTTTCTCGGGCGGAAATGCGTGAAAGTGAACATTTTCACAGGCATTGGCATTTCTCGCCCTGCTCTCACACCCCACACAAATGGAATGCTGATGTATAAGAATAGAACATACGCACGTTAAGAGGCGCTTTAATAACGGGTAATGCGAAGAAAATGAGCGCAATTCCTAAGTGTGGCTAAAAGTTTTTATGAATGCAACTTCTGTGTGAATTTGAAAACGAGACATTGTAACAATCCACCCTCACGCTAGCTCTAGTACGCTTTTTTCACATCCGCAGCTCTTATGTCGACATGTATTTTGATGTTTAACGCTGAGTTCCAAACAAAACTTTTTTTCTTCTTCTTTTTGTTAAATTCGATTTTGTTTACTGCTAACAAACGTGAATTGTTCTCTTGCGGAAACCATATAATTCGAGTTGGTTCGCCATTCCTTGGCTCATACACAATAAAAGCTACAAAATCTACACTGAAAACGATTCGTGGTAAAATGCGATGTAAAACTATGATACTAAATCGTAGAAAAATATCGTAAAATTTACGAATGCATTGTACAATGTACGATGGTCTTCATGCGATGCATAACCACGATGGGCTTAGTAAATAGTACCATTATTTATTTTGAGTGTATAATCATTGCTTTTGACAACGTACTTAAACCATGCGACGTAAATGCGTTTCTTTTCACGCTCTGAATTCCGATATGATGATGGATGGAAATGAAATAATGGAACAAGAGACAAACATGATCTTTCTACATCAAATTAGATTTATGCTAGATAATTCTTCATTTAGAGCGCTTTGCTACCATCTTGCTATTCCCATACGCATTCTTTTGTACGTTTGCTGGCCAGACATAAAGCTTTTTGCATGCATTGAGCGCTTGTCTTGTTCATTGTCATGTCATAAAATATGATAATGCGATGGAAATGAGAAGCGATAAGAGTATTTCATGAGTGCACAACCCTTAGAGTAATAGATATGGACATAAAGTACTGAAATGACAACGTCAGCCAACACACAAGAACATGTTAACGATCAACACGATTTTTCTATAAATTCCCGTACGAAAAAGTGCTATCCATATTCCATATGAAAATGAAAACCAATAAACCAAACGAAGAATGTGAATTCCATGCCAAAAGTGAAAAACGAGAGAGAGAGAGAGAGAGAGAGAGTTCGCGAATATAAAATGATCTCTTGGAAGAGTAAATGCAATCAATTTTATAGTTAAATTATGCGTGCAGGATAAACAATATTTCAGTGAAATTTTATGAATTCAAAGTAATTAAAATTGTGTCAATATTTTCTCTCGACATAATGATCGGTTGTTCACGAACACCGCTTGTCATTTTCATTGTTCAGATTATTTTGCGTTGGACTCTTGGCATGATTTATGTAATGAAAAGTGTCCATTTTATGTGCAAACATTGATAAAACGGTAGAAAAATTTGTATAGCAAACAATGGCAGAGCTGCGTGAGGTATTAAATGCAATTACATGTACAACGCCCATAAATGAATGAGGCCGTTCTGACGCATAATTAGAATTTAAATGAGGACGAGAAAAAAAAAACTGACATAATTATTGTTATTAATTTGATTGAAAAAGCAACTTCGATTAATTATTTTCTACAGCAGGGGGTCGAGAAGCAAAAAAAAAATCGATTACTGCATCGATAATTTATGATGGGCAAATGTTTCTCTTGCAGCCGTTCATAATTCAGTGGCTGTCATTGCAGAGTCAACAACACTTGGTTGGAAACATTTCCGAATCGACCGATATCAGAATGAATTTGTGAACCGAGCTCACACGGTGCGCAATACAAAATACATTGATGTGAAAAAAGCCCGTTACATTTTCTAAAGATTGAAGTAAATGATATGCAGTAACGAAGTAACGCTATTCGAACTTGTCTCAAATGTATTGATTTCCAAGTCTGTGAAACCCCTTCCCAAGACAATATCAGGGAATTCAATCATTTGACACGCCTCATTTCCTCGCCAAGATGTTTTTCATGTTTGTTAGTTGTCATTTGTAATGTGTTTAGAATGTATCCCTTTGAATGAAAGCATATTATATACTTTGTCTTTGATCATCAGTTCAGAAATCGAAAAGCAATGTCTGTGTGGATTCTTTGTACTTTTATTCGTTCTTTGACACACAAAGCCAGAATGCTTCCATCGTATCGATAATAATAAAGGTTTTGATGATGTTTCATTATTCATTATTATTCGACGATACACAAGGTACTCTTTATGGCATTATCTTGCAGTGCATTGTTCAGCTCGCACTTCTCTTTGAGCCATTTTATTTGAATTATAATGACTTCACATCCGATAAATTGATTATACTGCTATAATAAAGCCCGTTCCAATGACACGAGTACAAAAATAACGGCAAACGACGTCCTGAGCACCATCGTATGTCCCATTTTAAATTGAGACTCTTCATGTGATTCCCATGAAACTTATTGCATATTCATGGAAAATCAACCATCACCATACGGTATGGTTTATACCAAACGTTGAACGAAAATTGTGCAACTGAATTATTTGTTATCCAATGATTAATATTCAGATTGTATGGAAATGATTGAAGCATGCATGATGCTAAATGACGCTGGTGGGTTTCAGAGAATATTTCATGGATAACTTCATCCAAAAAAGTACAATGAACTCCCGTTTAGAATACAGTCAAAGGCAATCTTATCGTTTGAATGGTGCAAAATAGGGCTGTAATCCACTCTCTTTATGTATATTGGGGATATTTCATTCATTTTTACCATGCGTGGCAAACATTGCCATTCTTTGAGGTACTTTATTTGAATAGATTTCCAAACCACCTTTAAATTTCAAGCCAAAAAAATTACCTGGCATTTTGCATATTTGGACGTTTAATAATCATTTGTGAATGGAATCAAATTCAATGAATATGTTTTTTCTCAGAATTTCATTCTTAAAAACAAATTTCGTTCGCAGCCTATGTTGAAAATAACTTCAAATTCCACGTTTACAACTTCAGGGATTTTCAAACGAACGGCCATTTACAGCATGGCAACGCAATTCATCCTGATATTGATTCAATGAAATCGCCCCTTTCATCTCCTTTGTCGACTCTATTCCTTTTGAATTACGTTTTACACCGTTTGCATGTGCCACGTGATTTGAAATTTTTTAATTAAAAACTGACGAGTAAGGAGCTTATTTGAGACCATTAACTCTTCTTATTAAACAGTTTTCCATTCGAATGTTTTGTGCGATTGACATTGAACTGTTAGATGGAGCACAATCAGATTGGCAGGTCGTTTAGCACAAAAATCACGTTTTTCACTGATATTGCACGTTTACGTGGAATAATGCAAACCTGTCATATCGTCTCAAGCAGATTCGAGAAAAGAAACAAAAAAATGGTGAGTTGAATGACGTATTTTATTGCAAAACAAGTGCACTAAACACGTGCTTTTTAAAGTGATTTCACTGTGACGCACATTGCGATCGAACTGTGCCAAAAATATTGGAAACAATTTGGTTTGAATTTGACAACAAGTCTTTTTCGCATGGCGCGTATATTAGAACAGCTTCATTTGAATGGTTGCAACTTCGTTATTGTCGTTTAGTCGTGATTGCGTACGAAATTGCGTAAATTTCGAAGCATAAATGAGCGATTTCCATTATCACCGTGGAATAGTCTGTCGTTGGCTGATTTCATCGACATACTTGTAACGAATTCGTTTGCCTCTCTCCGTAGTTGCCATTTACCCATTTCAATGAAACGTTTGTTTCACAGTCAAATTGAAATGCTTAAAAAATAGACGGCTTGTTATGCCAAATCTATTTTATGACGTGCGTGCGTTTACTCTGCCACTGATTGATAAAAGGCACGTAAAACACAGAAGGGTTGACAATTACACTAAACAATTGATGGTATTTTGTTTTTTTTTACCCCTTCACCACATTTCCGTGTCTAGTGTTCATTTCGGTTCTGCATGTGAGCATAGATTGAATACAATCAACATTTGTGAATTGAAAAGAAACAAAACGACAATATTTTCGTCACGTGACGCAACTCGTCATAACAATTACCAAATTACCATTGCAACTTACGAGTTACAATTCGATCCAAATAAATATGACGCATTTGATTCCATTCAAGAAGTTTCACGATGTGAAAATATTGAACAAACAATTTCGAATACAACCGCATTCAATACCCTTTGCAGAAATGAAAGAATTACAAACTACAATGCTTGATTTGAATCCCTTTATCTTTTTTCCAGATTTATTTATGGGCACAACTAAATGACGAGCACATAAAAACCATTCCCAGAAACATCTGCAAACATCAGCTTGAGAATAAATGCATTGACTGATAACAATTGTAAGCAAATTTCAGTAAAATAGAAAATTAACTTGGAAATGACAAAAAATGTCTCTTCAGATTTTTCACTTGTTTAATTGTTTTTTTTTTGTAACTACAAGTTGAAGTTTTCCGCAGTGAATATATATATATACTTATATACATTTAGTTCAACAGCTCGTCTTGAATAAACATGGCGACAGAATTCTCGAACTTTTACCGAACAACAATTACAATCCTTCTTCTATTGACCTATTTTATGAAATACTTCCACTTTGTTGTGATATATGCTTCGATATTTTTGCTATCGATTTCATACAGTAATAAATATATTGTTTACATCGAAATCTGTTTCCATGCGCTTCACATCCCAGTATGCAGTTCACGCTATCAGAGACTTGGCAACCGAATGTGTTCGTTTATCAGGATTTAATTTATATTGATCGCACACTTGCATTAAGATTAAGTCATTAGCTTTCTTGACTTTCGTTGGCTTCGAACGAAATCGCTTACAATAAATTACACAAAATATGACAGGAGCTTGTGATCCAGTCGATTGTGTAAATGGTACAGGAAAAGAATGGTGAATTTATTGGCTTCGATTCAATTCAATCGCAATTTCCTCTTTCAGTTTGCAAACAACGACCGTGTCGATTTTCAAGTAATTCCAAGATTTATATTTAATCCGTTTGTTTGTTTGCGTTTGAAATATTGAATGAAAATCGTATTATGATTTTATTACCTTGCTTGGGTCAACAAACTCTACATTCGTGCGAGAAGTTATTGATTATGCATATTTATTTATATCGATGTCTTGAAGCTGTTTTGAAAATAACTCTGGCTTCATCGATTAAATGACATTTCGAACAAAGAGAGGAAAAGCATCACGGGAGTTTGCTTTTGCTTGTTCCTATCCATGAGTAAAATATATGTAGATTTGAACATTGATGGATTTGCACAAAATGGTCGAGCATCATCTTTCATCTGATATTACTTGATATACCGGCTTGTATTAGTCTTTACGGCGCTAGTTGATGTGCATTGTTCCTAGCAATAAATTGGAAGGAAATCCATTTTCGAGGGGCCAAATCGAACATCAATCAGCCCTCAGTGAATAATTGGCGAACAATCGATCAACTTCAAAATTAGCGTCTGACACCTTTTGCACTTTGCTCACGATGCTCGAACAATTTTACAAGCTTATGTACAGTGTACACCCGCATTTTTTTCCCTTGAAATTTTATTAATTCTCCTGCATACACAAAAGAAAACCCAAAGACCAACCACTCCACCATGGGAGCGTCTATTGAGATATGAGTCTTTGGAACTCGAAAAACGTTGTCTTGATTTTGAAAAGTGTGCTAAAGTTGGAATTCTTACGCCATATTTAGAGAAAAATGCCTTAAGAATTTTCACTGGCTCCACTTTCCCTTGATTGATGACATGGACTTTTGCTACTACTATATAGCAACTGATTCATCCGCCGAATCAAAATTGAAAGAATTGTAATCAGTTGCAAGCAAGGAAATGGAATTCCATGAACAAACTCAGAAAGAATGTAATTAAATTCATACTTCAGTTTTGTTGGTGAAAATTCCGTGAAAATTAATTTCGCCAACAGTAACCAAAGCCATAACGATTTCAATTGGACTGAAACAGCAATGAAACTATGGAATATCATAATAAATCATTTTCACCAAGAAGAATTTAATTCGGAAAAAAAAAACTTTGTAAGTACAGAATGTAATTGGTTAGATTTGCATTCCTCGTTGGGCTCGCTCATCAAAACTTCCGTGATGTACAATTTTTTCCTGTATGCTCGAGTTAATTCGTGATGTAAAAAAACGGACGGAGTGAACAGCTCAGCAAACGGACCCCGTAGATTTTCTTGATTAAAAAAGTCCAGACATTTTTTGATCCAAGCAAAGAGATAATATTGCCGGCGAACTGTAAGAATGAAAACATGCACATTAGTCATCCACTCATCGGTGCTACATTAATTTATCCCGTTTTTCTTCTGCTTTATTCAAACATAGCATGCCCGTGTGAAAAAAAATGACTGACTCACTATAACTTCAGCTGACTTTTTGATTGAATTTATGTTTTTTCCTAAGCAAATCACTTGGCCCCAAATGAAGCAACTTAGATTGAATTGTAACTTCAAATAATTTCAGTCAACTATGATAGACTTACACTACACTTTGTACTGAAATGTCGATCAAAGTAAGTCATTTTTGTCCCAAATTAGTTAACTGACTGCTCAGTTACTATTTTTTCACACGGGTGGACTTCGATGGCTTCTCGTAGAAAAATATTTCATCTGATTCATTTCATTCATTTTCCAAATACATTTCCACAAATGAGGTTTTTGATGCATTTCATTGAGCACTACTTACCAGCATATTTCATTCCGTTTTTTCCTTTTCTTCTTCTTCTTTTTCTTTTTCTTCTTTTTCTTCTTTTTCTCTGCCATGATTTTCTCCGGATGATATTTCTCGAATGCGAGCGAAATCAGCGAAACAGATACAGCTTATATGAAATCACAGAAGCATCAACATATTTTTTTAAATTTATTAAAAATGAATTCTCTCCTTGCTCTGATGTGCAATAAATCATACAGGAGACGGAGCACGAATAAGGCAAAATGCATCTGAGAGTCAGAAAAAAAGGAAGATCGCACATTGGGCAACTGTGGTGAAAAAGAGTAATAAATAATAGAAAACGGAGGGAGAAATACGAAACAAAACGTGCAGCAAATAACACAAGACCACGTGCAGGAAGATTCGTATTGGTGCTTTTGGATACGCTCATTCCGACTGGATTGCAATGTTGTGAGCAAAAGTCTTCGGTCGAAATCGTCAAATATAGATATATCGTGGTTACAATGGTAACGAAACCCAAAGCATTTTGCTACCGAAAACGAATGGGTCCATGCTCTCAGCATCTCTCGTTTCGATATTTTTCACCGTCAATGCTACAAATTCAAATGTTCCAAAACGTTGACCAACAGAAGAAGAAGTAGAATTGGAGAAAGAAGGACGAAAATATAGGAAAAAAGTGCACACAGCACATGCATAAAAAGGCTGTTGGTTTAGACACCACTGTGCTTGTAAAATCACGAATGGAAAACATCAAATCTCTTCAACGAGGCAAATGGGAGAAAGTATCCGGGATGAGAGGCAACATCTCTTTCCTTTGGTCCTTTTCAAAACAAATTTTTTTTTTTGCAACTCAAATGACATAGGAGGAGGGAGAGGTTCAAAAAAATTTCTGAACCACGAATGTTTGAACCACTTTTTCACGAGCGAAAAAAAATCGTCAAGAAAAAAAAAAACAAAAACGAAATTGTCAAAAACAACAAATTGTGAGAAGAGAGAAAGAAAAATGGCAAACAGCCCTTTTGGCGGAAGTAAAATAGCGTGCCTCTCATCTGATGATGGATAAAGCCCTTGCACATCCTCACCATCATCCCATCTGTTCGGGATGTTTCATTTTATGCTGATATTGCTATGAAGAATAAGTGACAAAGTCTGTGACACTCGTGATCCATTGTTCAAACGTTTTGGATGGGCCATTTTTTTTTCCACGTAAAACACACTTTTAATTGAGTGAATGGTCTTTGTTAATCTCAAGTTTCATTGTGTATCACCAACACAGTGACGCATTCATTCTGTCAATGATTTGGAATTCATCTGGGTTCTGCTCCAGGTGTTTCGGAGAAAACGGAAAATTCAGGTTTCGACAAGTTTTGGTATTTAATTAAAAAAAAAAAATCTCAAATTTTCCCTTTGTTCGACAAGATGATGCAGATAATGTTTCATCCAATGCCGTTGATATCGGCAACGTTGATAAGCTGGTAATAAATTACAGACCTCTAATTAAAGATTGCACGAACGAAACGGAAGCACCTGTCAATGAAAATACATGTTCCGTTCAACCTTATTTTCAACCAATTTTGAACTTCAGCGCTGAAATTCCAACGATTCGTCCCATTTTTTAATTACAAAAAAAAATTGATGAGTTCATCACGAAATTTCTCACTGTGTAAATGCTCTTCAGGCTGTTGCAAGAGTGGCTCAGAAATTGAAAATAAACAGTTGAATTACTTCCATTTCGAAGATCTAAACAACAAGACAGCTGCACTGAATGAAATACACTCCCTCGCATAAAATCATTCAGAATTCATTCTCACCACGATGCGGTCACCCTCGAAATCTACTCGCATCGCAGTGCAGCAATATGGAATGAAGATAACAGTTATGGATGGAAATGTATAAAATGTGTTTTGGTTTTTATTCAGTCTGAGCGTTGATGTGGCGCCCAAAAACATGAGATTTTACTTTTGGGCCATTCATTTCTTCGCCGAGCTGTGGGCTAGACACTGAGTGAAATAGCTAAATTCATTAGTAATATTAGTGTTAATGGAGTACGGTTTGACTGTTTCGTTCGAACCACATTATTACGCCCTAGAAATACATCGAAATGACTCCGAAATGAAGATAAAAGGAAATGAATTTTATGTTTGAACTACCAGAGTAGTAATAAATTATTTTGATCAAGCGCTACTAAAAGTGGAAATTAATTCTAATGTTTTCTTCTTCTTTTTTCGTTTCAGGTTTTCACAAAGCGACCACTTGTAATGTACACAACAGACATGAGTGTAACACTAAGTTTATCTCCATCGCCGTTTTCATTCCATAAATAACACTGTAAAATCCAATTATTAGTGAGAATTTCTCCAAATTTTTCGTTTAACAATCAGTTATTTCTTCTCTCCGAATTGTGGTTATAACTTAAAGTTCATAACATCAACTCACAAATGTTGATCCGAAAAAGTAGTGTTGAATAAAAACAAAACAAAAATCAAATTAAAAAAAAAAATATCAAAAACAAAAGCTCAAGATATTCACAAAATTCAAGGGAAATACAGATAAAGTGGTCTGTATTTAATCTGCGTGATAATGTTGTTTTCAAATTTCTTAGATAATGTACCAAAATTTAGTGAATTTGTCGAAAGTCTATCGATAGAGCGATGTTATCAGCAGCTAAAGCGGTCGCCATGCAGCGACAATAACCACGAAACATTTGGTCAAGGTCATAGTGTTGCACAAGCCAACCATCCGTTACATCATAATCACAGTCGAACGAGATGGAAAGGCCGCCGTCATTCAGATGGTGTGCCGAATCGGCTGCCGCATCAGAAATTCGCCCATCAACATCAACGAACACTGACGCCGCATTCCGTGAGTGCGGTCATTTTGTTTTTTATCGTACTGTTATCACATGACCAAACGACAACAGTGATTGGTGCACGTAGCAGGGATAGTTTTAATAGTATTTATCAAAATAAAAGTAGTGTAAATAATATTACAAATGGCGATTTGAATGCTTCTGCTGCTATTGACGCGAATGTTGTGAATTGGATCGATGACGAATTGCCGATTATTGACTTTGAGTATTTCAATAATGTTACGGACGATGCCGAATTCGAGAAACTGCTTAGCGGCGGCCGTAAATCGAAACGACCGCCAATCTATCAAAATGAGTTTGCCGTCTACATTCCCAACGGTGCTGATATGGCTAATGATGTAGCAGAGAAGCACGGATTCACCAACATGGGACAGGTGAGTTGTGTTTTTAATGGCATTCTTATCATGTGGGTACGGAAACCACAAACACTATTAAGCGTCTGTCTAATCTGCTCGTATCATTTCAATACAAAATAAATCTTCTGCGCCACGTTGTTATTTGTGCTTCTGTGTTGAATTAAATTGGAAATTACCTCTGAAAACTCTTTACTAAGCATTTAAACAATTCCATTTTAATTTGCCAAATCTTTCGCAATTAAAATCTTCCTTGCATCTACTTCGATGCACTTTTTATATTCATGTTTCAACATTCATTTAGTTGATTCCACAACAACGACCACAGTACTGTTTTGAACGCTTTTTTCTGTTCCAAAATGGCAAAGGGAAAAAATAAAAGAATTTTAATTGCTTTTTATGTCTATCTACGCGCATTTTTTTTTCGGTGTATGCTCTTAAGAACGCCGGTTTTTGTACTTATCTCTCTGCTGTACCACGACAACCGCCATGATGATTAAAACAGATCAACAGCGACTAGACAACAACGGAAAAAAAACAACCACACCAAACACATTTTTAGCGATGGCTGCTCGCCAAAAAAAAGGCGGACGGGTCTGAAGGGAGGTGAAAAACCGCATTTTATAAATTAAAAGTTTTGCCATTCACTTTCTGTTGTTTTCAAGCAGCATTTTTAGTTGAAAATTTCTTTGCGCTGCTTTTGGTCGTTCGGATTTTCGTCCCTTTGGCTATTATTTCGTATTATTTTTTTTTTTTCATTCAAATGCTTTGGAGGAAAAATGCTCAGTCGCATCCGCTTTATTACCATTGCGCTCGACAGCACGTAAACTTCTTTTGCCACAAACACAACCCAAAATAAGTCGTCGCATGTGTGTGCGGCGCTCTTCGATGAACTAACGTAATTGGTAGAAAAAAAAGAAGCGAGAAACGAGCATGATAAATAAAGAATTTCCAAGAACATTAACCAAATAACGATGCATGCAGAAGAAAAAAATTGAGAGAAAGAATAGAGCGCAAACCCATTTTCAACTCGAGAAATACTCAAATTAAATGCCATTTAACAATTTCTCATGGGCGAATCTACTTTTTCTCACTTTGGCCCAAAACATTCTGCTGGCTGCGGTCTCACGCATTCAGTTCGTGGAAAACAGAAAAAAGCGAAAAATTAATTAAAATTTGTTTTTATTTAATTTCTGATGTGATGTGTGTGTGTGTTTGTGTGTGCCTTCCCGACACTATTCTTTTCCAGTGTCCGTTTGCCATTCATCGGCTTAGCGTTTATTTTATTCACCATAAAATTTGTTATTTGCCCATTTTATTCGTATCGTGTGTTGGCATTTCATTTGGTTTACTGTCACAAATGGAATTACGTCGGCGATGTGTCCATTTGATAAATATTCAATTCGTCGTGCCGTATTATTATTTGTGCTCGCTGCTTTTACAACTACGAACATTTACTTGTGATACCATACAGCTCTGGTGCTGATGCTGATGCCGTTGTCCAGAAAGGCGCCTGTTGTTTACATTACGTATCTCCGAATCGTGACAATCGTGGCAAGCACGCTGATAAGCATCCACACCAAGTTGTTAATTACCGCAAAACCATTGACCGTCCTTACGTCTTCTTACGCCTTTTTACATCAATTTTATGCTGAGGCAAAGTTCTTGTACTTTTTTATTGGGGCAATTTTCGTCGTAGCGATAGCGAACAGACAACTAGAAAAAAATTGCGAGGATAATAGATTTTCCACGCCAACCACTCACTCTTTTGTTCGCATTTGCGCACAATATTTTCATCTCGCAATGGCATCACGCGAGTTGAATTTGAATCATTCGTATGGAATATTTGCTGTATATTTTGCCGAACTGAACAAATATAAAGCCAATCCGTTTACGCTTGATGTCATAGCCTCGAATGTTTATGCCACCGAATTTCGTTGAATTTTCTTCAATGTGAAAGAAAAACTGAAAGCCACTAACCAGGTGATTTGCAAAACTAATTGAATTTGTCTTCACTTTTCCACCGCTAAAACTCATTGCGTCTTGTGGCTTATACATATTTAATGCCACTTCACAACGAAATGGTTTCGTGGTTCGTAATGTGCGCCAAATCGAGCGCGCTCGCATATATTTCCATTGGAATAATGTTAAAATCCGACAAATTACTGAATGTCGTGAGCAAACCAAATTGATGTCTCTATTGTGGAGACAAATGTTAATTAAATTATGACGAAGCGTGTGCCACGTTTTCACTGCGCAGTGCGCACGCGGCATTATATCTCAATATTTTATACGTTTATATATGTTTGTGATTTTATTACACAATTCAAGATGAAATCGAAAATGACTACTGTGCGAATTGACATAATTGAATATGCAGTTGAAGTGCTGTGAATGGGATCGTATGCACGCGATATCTCTTTTTACATGCTTGATGTACGCAAAACGAGAAAGAGTGAGATTAAAACAATCAACACATGAGCCAATTTTATGCTGGTTTTAATTCCATCGCAATCACTTTCAAATAATAATTATTAATTAAACACACATCTCGTTAACACTATTTGTGTGTGCGCGAATCGCATCCGATCACAGTTAACATTCAACATTCATAATTCGGAATTTTGCATTGAAATGACATGGCAACTTGGCGAGACAAGAGCTACGCTTAGCAAAGCAAATCATAAGCACTATAGCAAACAATGCTTCATTCATTCAGATGCGCCAGCAGACTATTCGATTCACTGCACTCAACTTACTGCGTTCCCATTAAATATTTACGAAAGTTTTTCGTCGAGCATCAACAATACGATAGAAGAGTCGTGCATAGAACACACGTCTGCATTCCACTTGAAGAATTTCATATTTAAGAAGAAAAATGGCTTCATTCTCATTCAGTCGACTGAGTTTCAAAATAATATTTGCACCACGCGATGACATTGTGCATTGTTTTAATCGAGATGGCAGAGCGAGTGATATTTTTTTTACAATGCATTCTGAATGGCGAATCAAGAAGCACGAAATCACTTCGGGTCGATTTTGACGCAAATGGAGTGTTAATTGCGATGTTATTTCGTCTTAGTTCCCCCCATAGATGCAATCATCTCGTTCTATTTTTTTTTCTGCATTGTCATGTACAACATCTTCGATAAGCGGTTCATTCAAAGTGTTCGTTCCATATAAAGTCAATTGTTTATTTGTTTGTTTTACTCAAACCGGTTAAGTATAGTGATTGCGACTGATTCGAAAAGCATATCGCCAACAAATAACCACCACATTCATTGGATATGAGTTGTTTCGATCCAAAAATCGAAAGATAGAACACAAATTCGAACAAGTAACATGTTGCGACACAACGAGAGTAAAATCAAATCGTAAGAATTTCTTTCTGACTTGATAATAATCAATATCAGTGCCAGCAATCGAACGAGAACGTGCACGTTTCGTCTGTGTGCTGTTGTTGTTGTTGTGTCGCTCGTCGCCATTTGTTCGCTTACAAATTGACAACTAAACAAAACAAGGATCACAACCGAAATGTAAAATCGAACTGAAAATGTCACACATATCCTCTGTCGCTCGTTCTCCCCCCCGACCCGTGCACTGCTCCTTACACTTTTTCTGTTTCGATGCACGATGTTGCCTGACTGTCGCTTGCCGGTTTTATTTGTGTTCATTTTATCAGACGTTATGTCTCCGATTGCCTTCGGTATCTGTATTCATGTCAGTCGATATCATTGTCAAATGTTTCGAAATGGCGGTACCGTGGTATTTCATTGCATCAGACACACATCAATTTTCGATTCATTTCGTGTACCATTTTTATTGTCTTCGCTTTCACATTCTCATTCCAAAGTATTGGCATTGAGTGTGTGTCGTTATTGTCGATTTCTGATCGAAGAATTGGATAGAATCGATAGCTAAATCATTGAACATTCAGCACTTTCGAGATATGGAACATAGCTACCTTGACTGAAGCTAGCGTACGCTTCGTTGAAAAATGGGAAAACAAAAACAAAAACATAACCCAATAACAAAGAATTACTAAAGAAGTCGAGGCTCCAAAAGAGAGGAAGATAGGATAGAAGAGCCTAACACACAGTTCTTTCGATAAAACAACAGTCGGAGGGTTGTACGAAAGTTCAATAATTCAAACGAAACAAATAAACAAGAATTTTCAGTGAAAAGAAAATTGACGAAACAAACTCGTTTCTTAGCGAGTTATATAAGACTTACTCACAATCGGTGAATTGGAAACTTCTATTTATGATATTTTGGGACCCAGTATTTTTGGCACGATGCTACAAACGAAGAGTTGCTTTTGATGTTGCAATACCAAGACATTTTCCGTAACAATTGATGGCGTAAATTATTTCATTTTTCGCTCTCGACACTCTTATATATAACAAATATCACAATTTTATTCGGGCTTCTTCTTAGTCATATAGCAACTATTTCAACTCTGTCATCATCGTTCGAATTTTGCGATGGATACGTGCATTGGATGACATGTCTCTGCACCGTGAACTCAACGTCACATTTGATTCTTATTTGTTTTTGTTATTTCGAGCTCCGTTCGATGGCACCAGTGATGACAGGTAATGCTGTTTGTAGTCGGTGATTTTTTTTTTATTCAACTACGCAGCTTTGTTGGATATAGAATTTGCCATCGTGTCGACAAAGTGTCTCATGTATATGGGCTCATTTTAGTACATCAATCTTCATTCAAATTTAGCTCGTTATACTCATTTCGTACCTTATTTCAACTCTTCTTCGAAGCATAAAATATTCCTTTCACATATCGATGATGAATATGTGATGTATGACATGTTTGCATGTTGTTTTCGCGACGGTATCGAAGCCAAGGCAAATTCCTCATACATCGTGTACGCACTTGCCTTTTCGTTGTTTCCATTAAATTTTGCCATTCCTCCATCCATTCATCCCGATCGGAATGTGAAATCCATGCCAAAGATATGCACTTTACATATCCGAACCGATGAAGAGACACACATACACAAGCTTTCACTTACATTTCAGCCGATAAAACTTGAATGGAAAACAACAAGTAGCCTGAGGAATTGATACCGTATCGATTTGTGTGTGAAAATATAGTTGTTATGATCTTTGCAATAGCAATTACTACAAATTCTACAATCATAGAACAGATACTCGACAACCCCATGAAGTTTGTTTTTTTTTAACGAAATGGCTTCGCATCGGAAAACTTTACCAACAAATGGAAGGTAGTTACAGCACGGAAAATGATTGGAGATTGCTATTTATTTGTTTTTTGCTTTTATGTATCGGTGAAGGTGCAACTAAGATGAAAGTCATTGGGAAACCCTTGAAATTGTTATTACACTCGACATGAGGATACAACAACAATGCAACAGGGAGCTGTTTTGATTGCTATGATTGGCAAATAAATGGAGACAACGAACGGTACCTTCTGCAAAATGGTGTTTTATTGAGCAATTTTCTTTAAAATTTACTTCATGAACAAACCATTTGATAACTTATAAATTGTGTTTGACCGTCGAATCATTGCAACGATATTCGATTGTATTGGTTTCAGTCTACAGTCTACGTTTTTCATATGAACTGAATTGAATATCAGTTAGTGGCTCGTATGTCAACACGCTTCATCATTTTCGTTTTCGTTGATTACATGAATAAATAATTCCATTAGAATTTTCCGATGTGATGACAAAAATTTATGGCGTTGGTTTTAATGGTGCAGTGTATTTTGGCCGACAGTGCTATATGTTTGCGTTCATCGCTGTCAAATGTAGCGACAAATCATTTTCCTGTCATTGGCAAGTGAATTATGAATTAAAGCTACGCCCAATTAACAATCAAAGATCCGAGCAGTGTGGCTAACCGCTGACATCTGCGGACAGCTGATAATAAATTTTCATAATTTATAAAATGATAATTAATTGATTTCGCAATACTGCAGAATTTACGGCTCTTTCTTTGCATATGGCAATGATTTTGACTGACCCTCGACTGTTGCTTGATAACAAACAAATATAAGTCTATCGTTTGCCGATTCGATTGAATTTAAATTATATGCAATAAAATATGCTACTTCAATTTATTCATATTTTTTGTGGTCATTCGTTACCGTGAAACACTCACAATCAAGTGGGATGTGCTTTTGATCCGGCCACAACACTGCCTATGTTGATAACGAGTTTACGCAACGATTGTCGATGTATTTGTTATTGTTTGAAAAAGCAAACACTTTTTTATGAATGCCAAGTTTTTTTGTTTACTGATTACTGCAAATGAAAAACTCACATGAACAACATTTGCGCGGCCATGAAGAAGATGGTAACGGCAGAAAAAAAAATCAGTACGAGTTTACACATACACCATCACATTCCACCGTTTTAATTAGATTAAACAAATGCGTTTCCATTTAATGGATTTCATAACGATACCCTCGGCCTTTCATAAACAAACACCGGTTAAATAAAACATGAATGGGATTTCGTCATATTCTCTCGCCTGGAGGATGGAATGTTTTTATCACATGTGATAAATATAATTTTAACACTGTTCACCCACACATACGTGTGTATGTTCGGTCGGAAAATCTTTTATTTATCGGTTTTTTGCCGTTCTCCCGACGAACCAGGCTCGTATGTTTAAAGCGATTGAAGTATGTTATCAGTTTTTGCATTCGTTCGGAATTTTCGTCGGGCGAACGAACAAAGCTGCTAATCCGGTGCTTTTGCACGCAACTGCCGAAGAAAATATTGTTTTTTTTTGGCGAGTACATGTGATTATCATTAAAATTTCATAAACAAAATATCCATTAAACAAATTTATTGAACTATTTCAATTTGGAACAGTTGTGTTTCGTCTTGATACCGTTCGCTGTATGGGATTCAGCAGTGCTGAGATAAAAGCCCATAAATCGTTTGCAAAATCCAGCGTTTCAAACGGCGGAACGGCATTTGGTTTGCTCTTGCTTCAAATCGAAAACCAACGTGCAATTTGAAAGCCGATTGAAGAAAAAAACGCAAAACCAAAAATAAAAATGTTTAAAAGTGGTACATTGAAAACATCACATAAAACATGAGTTGCCACCATTAACAGCATTCACGTAAACCCATGAAATATGCTCAAGCACTTTTTCCAGTGCTCATGCTGCTTTTTTTTCCAAATTTCGCCAGAACATTTGCCGTGTTATGGATATGTACACATTTTGCTATGTCTTCGCACATTTTGCTCTCCATTAGCTGGTTTGTATATCAACTTAATTATATTTATCAGACAGCACTCAACCGAACTGGGTAAATGTGGACGCATAAAACGCGATTAACAAAGGATACAGCCATTTACGTCAATATGCCGGTGTAAAAAAGTGAGATTAATGCTTGCGTTCTCTCGTAAGCCATCGCAAACACGTCACCATCATCATGGTCTCATGTGAGAGAGAGAGAGAGAGAGAGAGGAAGAAAGAACTTCCATGAAAAATTGACTCAATTTTTGAAAATTTTATGCGATGGTCGTGTGCACGCTTTACACGAAAAATTAATCATATTCGAGGCGTTTGAAACGAGAGCCTGGCCGGTGGGAAGTAAATATCAACAATTTGAACTATTTTGAAGTCAGTTGGATTAATGAGTGGCAAAAAATGTCCATATCATTTCGCGCATCTGATTCTCACATGATTTTAATAAGACCGTTGTCGACATGGTTCCACTTAACCAAACCGAAATGAAAATTTCTAGCTCATTTTTCTCTCTCTTGATTTAATCACCTGAACGGCGAGCATCCCACTGAGGATGCGAAATGGCATGGGCATCACAAACAAAATGCGTCCAAAATGAATTTACATGCTAAAAGGAAATGTATACAAAAACCATACCATCATTAAGCAGAGACGAGAGGTAAGACAAAACCGCCAGCAGCCATTTCACCATCGTCAGTAAACCAAAATCAAATGTACACCGCTGCTACTTAGCTCTGATTTTGGTAAGTGGGTCTATTTGGTTAATTATAGCGCTTTTTGCGCCTTCATTTTTTCCTCTTCCTTTGCAAAATTCCGGGGCATTTAGAAATATACTCGCGGACTGATTCACTGTTGAGGTAAAAAATAAATCTCCGCACCTGCAGACACTGACAGAATCGGTTGTTTCACTCAAAAGCAAACAAGAGAGCAGAAAAAGTGAGCAGAATAAGTCGGAAAATTCATGGCACATTGCAAAGGAATCGGCAAACCAAATCTCCGTTTTTTTTTCGTTATCACGTTGTAACCGCAAAAAATGGCACAAAACAGACGAGAGACGTGATCCGATAACGAACCACTACTTTGCCTATACGTTCGATTGAAGCGCCCGTGTAAAATGTCCCATTCGCATTCAAATGTCTGCCAACCAACCACTTGAACAAGATTCACACATGGAATACTTTCACTGGGGAAACGCGGTGACTCACCAAACATTTTATCCTACGTCATTCGATTTATATTTTGAAAAATTTGATATGGCAATATATGAAGGGAAAAAAAGCTGTGATGAGCTCAGTTTACAGTGTTGGTCTTCAATTTCTTTGATTTATAGTTTAACTTATCAAGATACGATGAAACACTTGCAAAGAAAAGGTGAGAAAAGCCAAGTCATTGACTGAGCTGAATGTATTCACAAACGCTGTACATTTTCCATATTAATGATCTTAACATGCGTCAGTGTGAAGAGCACAGTCCGAGCAAGAAAGCGAGAGAGAGAAGTAAAACATGATTTTCCAACAAAAACCAACACTTTCTACTTTCCTCAGCCACTCGAGTCTATTCGTTTCGAATGTAATGCATTTAAGATGCATATTAATTGTGTTATACTCACGACGACAACATAACTTCACTCGTATTGGGTGGCGCAAAGTGTTCATTCGGTGACGCTTTCAGTGCCGAAGTGAAGAGGTGACGAACGTGTCCTGGGAAAAACATGGCACTTTTTCGTTTCATTCAGACAAACTCATTTGCATTGCATAACAGTTAAATGAGAATGCATTTTATTACGATTTTTTTTCTCTTTCTATTTCTCCCTGTGTTTGCGATGTGCTTATGTTAGCGTCTGTGTTTGCTTAACGACAACAGAACGCTTTCGCTTTGTTTGCGAATGTGGTACATTTTTGTTTGTTCATGTGTATGTGTGTTTTTTTCCGTAAACGTAATTAGCATAATGCACGCTATGGCATTCTAACTGTGTGCCAGATAAAACCGTGAAAAACGAAAGCACAGTGGCAAAAATTAAGAAACCATCCATCACAGTGAGTGAGTGTGTGTGTATGTGTTTTTTTTTGCTTGGAATTGTGGATTCAATGGCATAATGCAAATCGGATGGGAATTTTTCGTATCGCCACATAGATAAAAAGAAATGGTGTGAGAAAGTGAATTATGAAACGTGTTGATAAAGCACTTTTCACACGATCTTCTCACTGCAATCTAAAAATACAGGAAAAGTATTGAGTCTGGCCGGAGAATTGACGTTGAGAACAAGTTTATTCTTTGCGCAAATAGAAATAACAGATTTTACATTTAGTAACTCCCTTCTAAAATGCGGTTCAGATGAACTTTTAAGTTATCAAATTGAGACGGTGTCTTTACAGAAGTTGTCCTTTATTGAAAACACAAATTCCAAGATGTTCGCTTTATGCGAAAGAATGCGGAAAAGCTTAAATAACATTTGCAATGCGTTTAACTTTAATTATATTTAGAGATTGGTTGAAAAGTTTTACGTAATAAACTTTAAATTGCGATGGAGAGCGAAAGGAATGGTATCGAATCGAAGAGAAGAATCTAATTTGAATCACTTTATCAGTAATCAGTGAGTCAGCACAAACCGCATTAAGATCGATCCGTTCAAATCAATTCATGGGGACTACGTTACTTGTCCATCTCTTGGTGTGCGTGAAGGCAAGTGGATGCATCCGGCGAGTGATGTGTTTAATCTCTGTTTACATTCGTGCTGAAGCATTTTTTTCTAATCGCTTGCACTGCTCCCTCAAACTCTCTACTGAAGTTGATGAGCTGCTCGTTCAATCTTAATTCTTGTGTGCTGAGTCACTTGAGAATACTTTGGTCGCTTCAGTTTGGAAGTTGATGGAGGATCCAAGCTGCGAATCGATTCACGTGGGATGAAATAAAAGTAACGTTAATCGTGTTTAAACGATTTGTGTAAGAGAGTCACATCATTGAATTATTGATGTCGATTTCGTTCACCACAAAATGCTCGAAGCATAATTGCACACGAAAGCACGCTTCTTCAACGGCAAGTTGTACGTGCACATCGAACAACCTAACGAGCACACGGATTTTCTTTTGTTTTGTTTTTTTTTCGTCTATTTCAACCGAATGGAATAGACCGAATTAAAATGCAGCGCTTGAATGGAAAACATTGCCAGAGGGTGCACTCACTGAATGCAATTTTTTTTTTTAAACAATAAGTCAACTTGTCAATTCCATTTTATACATAGCACTTTTCGAAAGAAAATTTATTCTAAAATTGAGACGCTGCGAATCTGTTGACAAAACGCAGAGTACCAATCAACTGTGTCGATCATTTTCATTTTATCGTTGACGTCGTGCCGTGTCTGATTCATATTGATGTTTTGCATTTTTCACCTCACTCACACAAAGATGTCTCTCAAATCACAGCACACCCATATATTCGTTCGGAGTTGCGTCATGCCGAGAGATTGCAGACAAATTCGGTGCGTATCATCGAAGCATAATCAGCGTGATATATTACGCCCTCCATTCATTCGGCACTCGGAATGACGCGCACAAAATTGCTTATTTGGTAAAAAACTAACATATTTTATTTCTCAAGTTAAATTCATTTTACATGCAACTTGTACCAAGTAAACAAGAGAAAAAAAAACGCTGCTCATTTTTTATATCTCGTTGAGAATTCTGCTTGCAAAGCGGAATTTTCAATGATTCGTATTTTTCACAATGCGACGCCTCGGCAACACTTTTTCCAATTTTATATTATGTGTGTCATAAATTCACATATATGTATGTATCTGGTTGCCTGGCTGACACCGAGTATGAGCGAGAGAGGGATGGGTGGTTGAAGGAATGGGAGTGAAAATGGTTTCAAAAACGGCCGAGTAAGATGAATTGAGGGTGAAGCATTGAAGGATCTGGTGTATTTTTAAACGCTGCATTGTTTGCAATTTTTATGTTTGTGACAGACGGTATGAAACATCAAGAGAAAAAGGGCCAGTCTCCACATTCTTTTTTTTTTGCCACCAAACATTTAAACCGAAAATGAGCTTGAGAGTGCTAGCTCAAAGCAGGCAACAACTTTCAGAATGGTTGAATATTTATGAAAAGCAACTGAAAACAATATTCTCGTTATTTGTCGCCTGTGTGCACTGTGTACTTTTGTTACTGAGTATGTTTGCGTTTTTCTTGTCCTTGGTTAATTACATTTGGTCGAGAGTAAAATTGATGCCGCGATGGAAATAAAAACCTCGTACACCCCGAAATCCAGTGAATAGAAAATCATTCTGACGAGAGAGGGAAATGGAGAGCAAATGCCGAATGTGTGCATGTGTCCGAAGTGTTAAAATGTATCGCAGCCGCATTTGATGTGTGCTCATTCGAATGGTTTTGAATGCTACACAAACATTTGTTTGGCTGCAAATGGCATTGTTCGGCAGAATGCCATTCTGTGCCCATTTCAAATGCGGATGGAATTCGTTTCGGCACAACAGAAGGGGAAAAATGGTGGCAAAGCGAGAAAAAAAGACTGGAATAACTTTTATTTCGGTCCGACTGTATTGTTTCGTTAACTACTTAGTTTGTTGTCGGCGGCCATGTCCGATGCGTCTGTTTTATAAGTGATGGCATCCAATTTTTTTTCTCTTCCACCAGACGCATTGTTATTACTTCGGTTTATATGTCATGTCACAGCTATTTTCTTGTTGCTTCATGGCTCGCCTTCTCGCATTCAACAACTGTCGTTTCTATTTGGTCGCACAGACAGAGAAGCACTCAACACAACACAATGCAATACCATTTTCTGTTTGTGACAGCTCTTTTCAGACGAATGTGTTTCGGTGAAATCTAATTTAATAAAAGTGCGAAAAAAATTCAACATTTCATCACAAACTCCATTTTAACCGTAAAATCATAACGCCATCCCCCGAAAGCATTTGGAACCCGGCTAAAAGAAAACCAACAACCGCTTCAAATAACAGTCATTGGTTCAATGCACCCCTGTTTTCTATATGTTGCAATGGATTTAATTTGATTGTCGACGTCGAATGCATTCATTTCCATTCACTTGATTTTATTTGCACTTTTCCACTCGAAAAACTACAATGCGAAATTAATTATTCTCGCTATAAAATTGCAGTCACTTCGATTCAAGGCAGCAGCGACTCGTAATAGACAGTGCAAGTGTGGAATCTCAATACACGCGTATACACAATACACATACACATGGTTGAAAAAACCGGTCCAACCAAAAATGAAACGCTACAAATATATCATTCCTCATTTGCAAACGAGCAACGAGGCACACATCATTAGAAATATTTTCACATCTTCTGTGTGATTGCTGCAAATTGAATTGCAGCGCATTCAATCGGTGCAAATGCAATGAAAATAACTATTAACATGTAATGCAAAGTGTGAATAAATGGGGCAACATTGTTGACAGCGCCACTTCAAAGCGGTTGCCCTGTCAACTACAGTAAGTTGTAACGCAAAGTGGCACAAATATGTCCCATTTCCTGCATCTAATCGTCGCGTCCATACGCGTGTGTATGCCACTTTGCAATGCGATAGACGCATGCTTTTGATTGAAAAATAAACAAATTAATTTATCGCTATCGAATGTTTGACTGAATTGAAGAGAAATTGTATGTGATTTGAAACCAAAACTGATTCACTGAGTTCAGTTGTTTATATATATTGTTTTTTCTTTGTAGTTTCGCCTGATGATGGAGTCGAAAAGACCCGAAACGTTGCGATAAATAAATTAATGAATTATGTAGCATCAGCTCAAAGACATCGTCTTATTTTATTCCATTGAAACTATTTGCTGTTTAATCATAATGGAAGTATGAAGTTTTTGAAAAGAATACATTTTGGAACACTGTTGTAGCGAAACAAAACCTACAAATTTTTTTTAAATTTGGCTAAATATAAGTAGAAAAGATACTCTTTCAGGAAATATTTTCTCCAATTTTTTTTTGGAACTAATTTTCATTTGGTTAACATTAGTTTGTCTGTTTTTCAATCACAAGCATACGTCAATGGTTTTCAGTAGTAATCAACGTGAAGTTAGCTGCGTTGCCCGGTAGGGATTATATTCACCCTTTGATGTAATGTCGTCAAATATGTATTTTTGGTTTCATTTTTTTTGTAGTGGAGAAATTGCATCAAGAACTCGAATTGAAATGTGAACGAGAGTTTTCTATTTGGAGAGACAATGATGAGCCAAGTCTGTGCAAAATTCAAGCATACGATTTCCTCTCTCTTTCTCTCGACGTGAAACTACCAAAACTTTTCGTTCATGTTGCAGCCATTTTCAAGTTTTCATATAATAATGTTGCTTGATGATAGATTCGCTCAACGATGTCGATTTTTCCTTTTATTCACTTCACATCACGATTTCCACCTGACTGAATTCAATTTTTCCACACAGACAACGACGTGTGCAAACATATATAATTGCATTTACCTGTGTTTCTCTTTTTCTCGTTTCGAAACTCAATATACTCACTATTCGCACTTCGTCAAACATTTTGTGCGAAATGAATGAATGGCATTTTGCTATAGAAACGAAAAATTTTGTGCTTTTTTTTCATGGTGAAATTTAAATAAAATGAGGTTGTTGTCATTTTGTGTGAGAACAACTCAGAAAGAGAGAAATATTCTTTTGATTAAATAGCATTTGAAGCATTGAAACGAAATAATAAACTCAAAACACTGGTATACGTGACACATAATACATATCTAGTGTTGTTCAGTTGTCTATATACACTCAACTGAATACACTGAACGAGGTGTTGTTCGCAAAAAATGAAATGCTCAACGAAAAATTCACATTCAGTTTTAGTTGAATTTGATCAGACACATTTTTCAATGAGTTTTCTCGTTTTTTAATGGAAATATGTGAGTCAAATTTGAAATTGTACACTCAGACTCATAACAAGTGTAAAAGTTGATCGAAAATACGAATTTAAATCGATCAACGTAACATTTGCTTGGTGCTGCAGTAGAAAAATGGCGCTAAATTCACTCGAAAATACAATCTGTCGTGAAGTAGTTTTTGAACTCACTCACAGTTCGGTGTCGATTAAGTCCTGGTCCCGTGATGTTTAATGAAATACCTTCGAAGTGTCATCAAAAATGAATGATTTAAAGGGGTTTCACTCAGCTCTGTTTCATTATGGATGCATCAAACACGGATACAAAGTGGGAAAAGCTATCGAATTTCTATGCGACGAGTTTGCTATTAGTAAAATTGCTTTAGTGATATGAGGCAATAACAGCCATCTAATTCTCGAATGAGGTACGGTGTGGACTAATCTGACAAAGCAACGATACGTTTATTGCAACGATGGTTGTTTTTCTACCATTTTCCATTAAAAATTTATGGCTGGATCGATTGTGTGCAGCACGTGCTTTGTTTGAGAGTCAAAGTATGCCATTATCATGTTGTCGTTCGCTAAACGGTGTTTTGCTTTTTCTGCAATTTTATCCTCAATCATAATTCAACACTCTGGTGGCTTTTTATATTGCAATCGACATTTACATTCAAAAGAAATCGGAACACATTTTTGTTCCATCGATTTGGTTTTTTTTCTCTGTTCACCATTCTGCTTTTTCCCCATTTTGTGACTGCGTATAAATAATAATGACGACGACGACGACGATATCAGAAACTGTACGCGAAAACGAAACATTTTCTACACACAAAAGGACTGACTGTCTGACGATTAAAATACAAGGCAAAAAGAGTTCGTTGTTCAAAGTTCGATAGACGGCTATTGAATGAAGTAGTGAATAGCCTGAAGTCAATTGCAGCTAATGTTCATGACAGAACACTTTTTTTCTCTCCACCGGATTTCAGTACATGACACAAAAGTCTTCAATATAAATGGCTCGAAATGGCGATTTGCTGAACTATGAAGTAAAAAGAATATCAAACCGTAAATGGTTGAATAAAACGTTGGAAATTTATTTATTGTTATTATGTGACGTAATTTCCAACCGATTTTGATACCATCATCAAGCATCTCGATTTTCATGTTATTTTTTTTCTCTGAGTTCATCAGTTTTTTTTCCCTCTTTTTCTCCGGTCGATATTTTTGCGTGCGTGACTACTAAATTTGCTATTGTTTTTCTCTTGTTGGCTCCAATTCAATGCCATAAATTCGGCGTTTTTTTTTCTTCCTCTCCCGTAACGTGCACGATTCATTAGGTGATCGTATTTCGATGTTTATCACTGAAAAATGACATGGATTCACGGTGGAACAAACATAGTGGCACTTATATGAGACGCAAGGAGTCATTTAAAAATGGTACATCATCAGCAATAACACAATTTTAACGACGTTCAACTGGAATGCGATCCACTCACTGGTGATAAAGTCATTTAATAAATTTACGAGCCATTTCCATAAGCTTCGCGTCATTTTGAATTTGATCCGAGAACAATTTATGGTTACAAACCGTCCATCTGATTTGTGGTTACAATGCTAGCGTTTTTCTTTTTTGCCGTATTCGTAGAACAAACAAAAATTCTCTGGCAAATTATTAAATTGCCAATGATTAACAAAATTGCCCGCCCAAATGCATGCGGTCAGCGAAACATTTCCAACGCGGATTCGCCAACAAATCCAGTACGAAATAAACTCGAACCTATTCTATCTGCTACATTGTGAAGAGGCTATTTCAACTCTTCAATTAATTTAGTTCGCAGTTGCGTTCATGGCATGGATATATGAACGCGCAGCATGACGCAAAACAACGTCCTTCTCGTACAAAGCTAATTTTCATTAATTAAAAGCAACGATTCGAAAGGGAGCAAGTGAAAACGAAGAGACGGAAGCATAAAAAACCGAACGCAGCAAGGGAGCAACAAAAAAAAAGAAACAAATAGCTCTACAACGCTATCACTGCGAAGTGTGATTTAATAACGAAACTACTGGAAATGTTAGATTTTTTAACTTATCGCTTAACCGACGCCCGTTCTTCTTCACTCATACATTTTCATTAGATCCAGTTTAAAAATTCATTCATTCCGGCGAACAAACTATTTGAGAGTAATAAGTTAGTTTGCATCAATGAAATTACGGACACAGTTTTACAAGAAGGAAGGAAGAAAAAGAGAGAAAAAAAAGAACAGAAAGTTAGGTTCATTCAAAATGTTGGCCCATATAAATTGCCCAAGACCAAGAAGTTTTAACGTCACTGGTAATCAAAGGAAATGCAAAGAGGGAATCAACGTCACTTGACTGACTTTGAATTTTGCCCATGCCAAACAAATGAAAAAACTGTCTGTTTGAAGAAAAATAGACGACGATGACGACAACAGGAGAGATGCCTTCTGTGCGGTGACACAATTCTTTCATTAATAAATTATGACGATGCTTCTTCTCCTATCGGCGCTCGCTCCTCGCACAATGAAAAAGTTCTCGGCCGCTTTCATCAGCAAGTGCCATTAAATCAAGAACTTGCATTTTAATTATAAGTGTTTTCTCTTACTCTCTATCGCACGCAGTTCCATTTTGGCATAAATGAGTTTTTCGAGTAATTTTGCACTTTTTCTAAAGATATCTTACATTTTCAAATGCTGAAGTCAGTTTGCGATTCTACCCAAGAACAACAGGAATTAGCAAAAACCGACAATCAAATAGAGGCCAAGCATCTCCTCGCCAGCTGGGAAATCAGATAGTTTTATTTTGCTAGTGAAATTTTGATGTTTATTACAACAAGAATACAGACATGTAGGAAAACTAACTGTTTCAATAATAAATATCGGAGCAGATTTAACATAGATGTTTGTTAGTGTTACAGTGAAATCGCAACAAATTGAATTTGGAGCCACTTTTCAGTCGTTTATTTCTCCGTTGTTAAAATCAGATATTTTTGATGCATTCTGCAAGCATACAACAACAACGACACCAAATTGAACAAATCTGCCGCGAGATATGTGTTGTGACCGCTTTGCGTCATAAGTAGAGAAAATCCAAAATTGTTGGTACTTTTCGTGCGATTTCAATGCCGATGTGGATATGTGTGTGTTTGCTACACTGACTGGGTTTGAAAGAGCCGTTCAATCGCATTGAAAGCTAAAAGCGGAAACTTAAAATTGTTTGCTAGCCGAATGTGACATGTTTATTTGAAAATTTAATAGAACGAAGTGACATTTTCTCTGTCGACATCCTTGGATTGTCATTGCAAAGAGAATCAAAAGAGAAGAAAGACGAAGTAAAAAAGCCGGAATGGTCACTTTAATGCAATTCCTTGCAAAACACACTCAATGCACTTCGCTCAGACGTAGCAGACACTTTGAACTTCGTTAACCATTTTTGAAACCAGCAAGAAAAAAGTCTGCATCAAAAGTCCAATTCTGAAAATCGAAAAACTTTTCGCTACAGAAATCTGCTCTGATGAATGAAACAAAAGACGCTTATAAATCGGAACAAAAGATTCAGAAAGAAGCCACAAAATTGGTTAGCAAAAAAGTTTTATTTTTATCTGTTTAACTTGGTGACATTGGTGTTGATGTTCGTTTGGAATCTTCCGCAGATGTCACAGATCGTGGAAAAACTTCCGTTGGTCAAGCCTTCATCTGCTGTTCGTACAAACCATGCGAAATGCCAAATGGAAAAATTAGAAAATCGACAAAGCGTGAAGAAAAATCACTGTGAAATGCAATAAAAATCACATAACAAGGATTCGGCTATACGAGCGGGACAGAGCGAAAGAAAAAAACAAAATGACTTGAAATATTTTATGGCTGTGGCGACACGGCGCTGATGTGCATTGATTTGTATGCTGTGAATAGACTGCGAGTGCACGTTCCTTGAATTCAATTCAGCAAAAATGTTCATTTTTCGTGCTTTGTATTCGAACAATGTGTGTGACACGAGCCAACAACTCTGATTAAATACAAAAAAAAAAACTTCGGGCACGAAGAAAGTGAAAAGAAAATTAAAATGGCATGCGATCCAAACAGAATGGAAACAAAAAGCAAATAACAGTGTGTGTCGTCCGTCGTACAGGAGCACAGCAAGCAATGAAATACCGAATTGCTCCTTATCGCCGAGAAGTCAGCCGAATGAACGTGCCAAGCGCAAAGTTCGCACACTTATGTAACAACAACGCAAAAACGTCCATTTTGCTTGCAAACAGAAAGCAAAGCACTGCGAAGAGATGAGAGAAGAAAAAATGGAACAACAAAATGTTTATAATTGCTTTTATTTATGATCAAAGGCGCAACTAAAGCTTAAGTTGACTGTTAAGTAAGTTAAACTTTCCTCGGCGTTTTATCTGCGTGCATACTTTTGTTCGTTTGGTCAGATTGGGCACAATGCAACAGAGAGGGAGCGGCGATATAAACGTCGTCATTTTGTACAAATATGATGATGCCATTTCGCTCTCCTCGACTTTGCTATTCTTCTTGTGTGTCGTAATTTTGTTGTTTATTTCGAAAATTTCTCATCGTTTGTTTGGCTTTTTTCTCTCTCTTCCTCTCTTCGTCTTATTCTTCGTCTTATTCTTCGTTTTCATCTCTGTGTGACTTTATCTCTGTATCATTTTCGGATTTTTTTCATCCATTTTAATGCATCACCGCTACTCGAGACACTCTCCCACTCTCTGCTTGTAGCACAACAGTGGCGGTTGCCCTTGCCGTTGCCGTTGCTGCGGTTGTTGTGAAAAACTGTCTTTGGCAATATTGTTAAACAAGACAAAAATACTAAAGTACACATGCAATAAGTTCAGTGTTAAAAGTAAGTCGGTTTGCTGTAACCCGTGCACAATCCACGCGCAAACACACACACACACTTTTATCGAATGATGAAGAAACTTTTTTACTACACTGCTCATTCAGTTCGGTGAAGCAAACGAGATCGAGAACAAGAAATGAAAAGAAGAAAAACTCGCAAAAAACTTGGTGCTCACATTGCATTCGAAGAACAACTCCACAGAACAAATACAATCAAATCTGGCAAATGGCAACGGCAAAACGGTTGGGCGGACGAGAGATAGAGATAGTAAAAAAGTAAGTGAGCGAGCGAACGAAAAATGAATACCGCACACAACGTAACTAACCAACAAAAATACTGAAATTGGGCCAACGAAAAAGAATGTCGGGAAGAATGTGGGCACTAACAAATCCTTATCTCTTCGTTTCGATTTATTCTTTGTGAGTTTCAGCAAGCAAGTCGGTGACAGTGTCGCCGTTGATGCAAGAAAACAGATACACAAGGAAGTGTCATCAACATTCGTTATGCTCATTCACAAAAGAAGCTATTTTCAACATTAAACGTCTGATTATGTGACTCTCTATCTCTCTGCACTTTATCCAATCAGCCAACCAGCCAGCCAGCCAAGCGCTTCTAAATGCCTTACACTTCACATGTATTTTTCTGCCATTTGATTTTCATTTGACTCCCGGCTTTCGATTCATTTGCATTTTCATTTAATTTTGTATAGAACTATACGCAAACGCATGCATCTATGGCTGCACATAAAATTATACCAAAACAAGAAACTTATTTCTTTTTATTCGTTCCATGTATCGGTCTGTTTTGAATTTAACGAAACGAAATTTCCCCTTTGCATAGCGCATGTCGTCCGACTTTGAAATGATGATCAAATTTGAATTTTTATTCTTCATTACACCGCTCGGTTTACTTTTGTTGTGCAAAACTAGATTTGGTTTCGGCAATTTCTTCTTCAAACTGTTAAAGAAAGGAAAAAAAGATTCTTTGGACGGGGTTTAAACCAAGTTATTCAATCGAACCAATCCGAAAACTTTTTCTGGATAATTTGGCAAGCGCTTCATTTTGTTCGCATTGGGTCGAGATATGATATGATAATATAAATATAAATCCGTCGCTTCTTTCGATCCCTTTGCTATGCCCGGTCTTTGGAGAGAGAAAAAAATATTTCTTTTGTTTTGTTGGATTCGTATTTTTCTTTGTTGTAATGTGTTTGAAAGACTCTTTGGTTAACGAATGCTCTGTCTCAGAACGATGGGGTGTGATGTTTTATATGAAAATGATTTATGCATTTTTTTTCCTTTTATTTATGCGATTAAAAAATCGTCCATTTTCAATTTGGATTGTTCCAATGGCGGAAGCGGCAAAGAGCAATCCGAGCAAATGGAAGGGACGGAACGAAAATCTTAAAATGAAGGAAATGCAAATAAATAAAAGTTTGGCGGTACTATTTTTTCTGTCCGTTGAATATTTTGTTTGAAGTTTAAATTTCATCAGATGGGGTGTGTGTGTGTGTGTGTGTATACTTGTGTTTGTTTGCGGAGCAGAATACGGAGCATCCGTCATTTGAATAAGGCAATAAAATTGATTCGAGCGACTTTGTATTGAGATTTCGCAATTTGATCGGATGTCGAACCAAACAACAAATTTGGACCAATTTTTGTCGAAGCATTTCGCTTACACGCTGAAAATTTATGTTATTGCCAAAGTCGAATTTTCTAAAAGACAAATGACAAATGGCAAAGAAAGCGAAAGACAAATGGAGAACGAACGAGAAAAAGAAAATGGGACAAAACTAAATTGATATGAAATATGCAACTTTTCGAATCGATTTTCGAGTTCAAGTTTTTAAAACGTAGCATTGAAAAGTTTGCCACTGCACGAGCAGCAAAAGCATTCAAACTATCTACATTGGCTGTATTGATAGCAGAAATGCGATTTGATTGTCGTCTGACATCTGAAATTAAACGACCAAGAAAAACGACCGGTGAAATGCGACCGGAGACGGTTTATTACGCAATGGAAAACCATTCCGTGTGGAAGATCCATTTTAAGTGCATACCAAACAAAAAACTGAAATTATTTGTAAGAGAATTTTTTCTTCACAAACTCGAGAAAGTAACTGCAGCATCGAACTGCTTGCTGCACTGTCTTCTCGGTCGGTGTTCTGGCAGCTCAACATTATTCATTTTATGCATAAATTTGTCATTTTGAAATGAAACCGCATACAAAAGGAAAACTTTTCTCGTGATTCGTTCGCTTCTCGCGGAAGAAACCGAAGGGCGAATCGACGGAGATGCACAGGCACACACAACATGAATGCGCATCACCACCGCCGGCAACACTTGACAATTGACTCTCAATTCGAATTTCGAATCTGAGTTCGCTTCACGCAATTTATTCAGCATTCATAACATATTTTCGCAACAAGAATTTCGACAAGAGCTTGCATTTCTGCATGATATGTTTTTTTTTTCTCGTCAAGTTTTGAAATGTTCGCAGCCAGAGCAGAACTAATGTATAATTCAGTTTGATTCGTACAATTTCATCAAATTTATTCCGGTGGATATCTTTTGAAAGAAAAAAAATAATGGAAAATCGCATTGTTCAGTCACCAAGTGCTCGGTTCTTTGCAGAGTAAAATTCAAAATTCAATTTTACAATTTGTTTGAATTTCTCTGTTCGGTCGATACTTTTCTCTGGCTCATCGACTTCACTGCCAGTGAAAAAGTTTTGCCGAGTTGGTGGTTCTATTAGTAAAATGTCCACACATTTGTTTTCCAAGTGCTATCTAAAGTGTATAGAACGAATTATGCAGAATTTCATGTTGCCCAAAAAGCAGAAATTCTTGCAATGTCGTTCTACATGTGGGTCAATTTATAAGTTCACGAACAATGGCACATGAAATATGTATTTAGTACAACGCAACTTGTTCTATTGAAGCTCTATAAAATGCTTGAATCGACATTTTTTACCAAATCCCTTCCATAACTTTTCCGTGTTTTCAGTAAAATATATAGAAGATCACAAAACGAATGTATTTTATATGCTTGCAGTAATTATTAATACTTATTTTTTCGAATTTTATGGAGCGTGAAATTGTTGAAATTTCAATTGACGACCAAAATAATACAATATCCATAAAAGAAAATCAGACAAATTCAATGCAACACCAATTAAAATCTATGAATAATTCACCGGCACCATCGAGAGTATCCAATTTTTCTTGTTTACTAACAATTTAAACGGCCAAAGTTTGAAGATTTATTTAAATTAACTTGAGTTAATAATAAAATTTTCTTCGAAACGAGGTTTTACATTGGAATTAAGAAAAATTTCTACTCGAAACAAGCTAAGTAGATTTTGTGCTTTTGCAGATTCAAAACGAAATAATTTATTCATATTATAGTTTGTTGGTTGTAAATCGCAATTTGTGCTGAGCATCTGCCATCCAATTAATTGTTTGAAAAATACTGTCTGAAGTACTGTTGGCCCATAATATTAAGTGCTTGAGTTCATTATGTATGTTCTTCTTCTGCTGTTGCTGATTCTGGTGAATTGCGTTAAATCAATTTCAGCAAAGTCATTAAGCTCTTTTCCTAGCGCAAAAAACAAACGTAAATTGGGGTCAAAAATATAAGGAGAGAAATTCACAGAAGCAAAAGCAAGCATTTTGGCAAGAATATTATTTGAAATTGTTATGTGGGCGAAACAGTCTGAACATTTTTGTCTGTTTTGTCTGCTGTTGTTATTGACAATTTGCCGCCGCCATTACGTCATTGCAATTGTTTACTTGTGATTACATTTGGACCGAAACCGATTTCCCGGTGAGAAGCGCTAAAAAAAACACAACAAGAACATTCACGACGGTTTTCTCGTTCAGTCGCCGACTGATTCAAAAATGGCAAAATTCTTGCCGGCCCCCATCTCTGCATTCAAACACAATACATATTCATTTATGTGTATTATGAATGCGTTATGCTTGTTGTAGCTGTTGGATGGCGCATTTCTTTCATTTAAATCCAGTTTATCCATTTTTCGTACGCTGTATATAAAATTATATTGATATTGGGCCATTGTGTGGCGAAAATATTCACAAAATCCATTCAATTGCGAGCAAATTTGTTGTTATTCGATGTTGTCCATTGAAGTCGTAACAACGATGCTTTTGTGGTCGAAATTCCATATCTATCTGTGTTTGCATGTGCTTTTTTTTCTCTTCCACGTCGAAATACATACCACACACATAGACCAACCAAAAGTGAACAACAATAATATGGAAACTGTAGAATTTGAGATAAAATGCACGAAAATCGAAAACAAAGCTGAAGTTAAACGCTGCAACAAAAGACATGAACAATGGCATACTGTTTCGATGTGGACTTGAAAATAATTGCAGCCGTTTACAGTTAATAGGAATGCATGGTCACGAATCGTAAAATGGTGTTTTTGGCTTTTGCTCAGATTAAAATGCTGCTGCCGCTGCTGCTGCTGCCTGAACATATGTTCCACTTTTGAGCACCACTTTTTTCGGGTGCGATAGAATTTTCAAATGCGAGCACATCGTTCGTGGCCATTTGATTGTTGATAGCCGTAAGCTTTTTCAATTTTTGTGCAATCATATAAGCAAAATGCCCCAGAATTCCCCATGATAAACAATTGTATCGGGTGATTACCGCTTAGCTGGTGTTGGCATTTATCTCGCATACCGCATTGTTCTTCATGAATATCAACGCGTTTCAGAGCAGGGTATTCCTATGAATCGTATCACAAGTGAACCATTCCGAAAGATTCAATGTCAATTGGCTGGGTGAATGGCTGCTAATGGAAACTAACACGATAAATAAATTAAACCATATAGCTCTAAAGAGCCATACGAGTTGAAATTCCACGGTCTTATCAATAAATTGCAATCATTTCACAATTTTCCCAAATCCTCGGAATACTCCGACTGCCCACAACACATTTAAGTTACATAAATGATGCGCAAAGTTTTGAAAATTGATTGAAACACAAACACCAACTGAAAAATGAACAGCTACGGCCACATACAATTACCCACAAATATTCCAATTGAAATGCGTAATTTGCTCTTGTGTCAGCGCTTTTTACCAATTCAACATAGTGAATCATTTGCATGTTACTGCAATGCAATTTATTCTATGCAAAACCAAAAGAATGCATAACATTTTCCGCTGACGAAAGCCATAGAAAACCATCAAATAATGAGCTTCATCAAACGAACTTCAGAAGAAAAAAAAAACTAATTAAAAACGTATTAATTTGAAACGATGGAGTGCTGTGTATGGCATCATGTGCAATGTGCATTACTGATATAGAGAAATCAAATTAAAATTTCAATTGAGTTAGGACCAGCACATCTCTCGGTTCGTGTGAGCTCGATCTTTTAATTCGATTAATTTTAACCGAGTTAAATTAAAGCAAAATGCTGATGCTATGGTTAAACTTTCGACGAAAATATGCTGTGTGGTGGTCGTTTTTTTTTTATAAAACACCGAATAGTTTAATTTAAATCTAATTTTAATTCACTTTTTGCCTTTGGCTTGTTGGCACTGTATATGTGTGACGATAAAATGGTTTCAAAGCGAAAAGGAAAATGTTATGCAGTTTTTATATATATTTATATGTGAACGAAAAAATGTCCAATTCAAAAACGCCTACGTAAAAAATGTGATATGGTTTCCTGTCATGACGTTGAAAAAAATGTGCTCAATAACATTTTGATATATAAAAAGCGTTTCAATGTACGGTTATACGATAGAAAGCACAGAAGATTGGTTTTTGCAGAAACTCTCGATTGGATTCGTTTCAATGAGGAAATCGATAACAATGAACGGACTGCAGAACTCGAATTTATTTGCTTAAAATAACTTCTGCAAACATTAATTTGGTCATTGCAAAAATTGGTATTCGAATAGGAAGCAGAGTTCACTCTTGAACTTTCTTGCCCATTCAATTCTATTCTCCCGCTTGTTCACAGCAGACAAAGCCATCTCAGATGGCCCATCTGAGATGAAAATTTTTCTGTCAAACTGAGACGGAAATATTTCGATCACATTGACAAACAGTTAAATATGATTGGGTGTTAATTTTCCACTCAGTTCACGTGCCAGGCGTGTTCGGCCAGCGTTTGTTTGTTCTATCGTTCGATGTGGTGCAAATTAACCACGTCTTTGGTTTGTCAGCAGAATCAAATTGCCGAGAAATGATAACAAATAGTTGTCATTTGTTACCGGCAAGATACCGCCATTTCCACCGAATGCGAACAAATACACGAACGAACGAGCGAACCGAACGAACGTGTTGAGACTTTGCACCAGAAAACAAAGATTGAGTTGGTTTTGCTGAGCTTTCCTAATTTCATCGAATCACATCTATGTATGTGCGCAGTGAGCACACCCACTCAATCTATAGTGAGACAAAAAAATAGGAAATTATCATACTCAATCACGTATTGTAAACAGAATAGTAAATGCAATCAATATGAAAATGCGAAATTTTGCTTGCGATTTGCCGTTCGCAGGATTTGTTTATTTGTTCAATGTACGGCGGCGGCGGCGGAGGCGATGCAATTTCCCAAAATCTGCAAAGACATTTTCATCTTTTTCTTTAAACGTTCAACGATGAAATTCGTTACTGATGATGATAACATTGCTCGGTTTTACCACTTTGAATCCGTTTTTTTTTTCTCTTGAAATGTGAGTTTCGTTGCTTTCGTCACGAAATTGGAATAAAAATTCTAGATAAAAGAAAAAACACCGTTTGATTGAAGAATAACGGATTTTTACGAGTTGAGTCTAGCTAGTAGTGTTCGCATGTGCTTGAGCCTGGGCCAGCGAGTTTACTGATTTCTTCTATGTGAGCATTTATTAGCACAAACCGAACGGGATTCTTTCTCTCTCTCTCTCTTCTTCGAATGGATTGATTTTGAAGTGTATACAAAAACGAATGAATAATATTTAACTACGTGGCTGAATGCAAACAACAAGCACAAGACCTGATTTTCTTTCGATTTTTTATAATTTTATTTTGAAATGGAATGTGATGGGATTTACATTTGCTCGAACGCTTTTGCCAACACAAACGACTCACTATGAAAATTGCATTTCATCATCATGATCAAACACAGAAGAAGACGACGATGACGACGACGACGACGTCAACGTCTTCTGTATGCTGTGATGAATGATTTTCGTCTTGTCGATGAATTGAAAATGAAAGGAAGACGATGTTGGGCTTCGGATCGCACCAAGTAAAGTGAGCATTTTTACATTTCTTTTCGTACACACTATCGTTTCAATTATTGCCGGGAATTTATTTGTGCACTGCACAACTACCTCGCGTTGACCTGACGATGATTTTACTCACGACAATATTGATTCCAGATGAAATTCCCATACACACTATGTGTTCACCATTACTGATTGACATCAATAAAATGTATGGATACAATGCAGAAGTTTTATTAAAAACCATATCTTATATTGAATTATATGAGTTCATACTTCGAATTGAGCACGTGGTGCACGAATGCATTTTTGTCAAGAAACCTCCTCATATCAATAAGAACGAGAGAATGATCCAGAATGTGGGAGAAGAAAAAGAAATATTTTTTCCTTTTGGTTAGCTTAACACACATACTTAGTAAGAGCAAAGAAAGTTTCTGAGCCGCTTAAAAATACCTTACCGCCGCTGCCGTCGCTGAACCGGAAAAACATTCGACGTGCTTTCTGTATCATTTTTCATAAGAATGTGGTTCCATTCCACCATTATAGCTGGAAGAAGCGAAAAAAGAGTCGTGCATAGATCTTTTTCATGTTGCATGTTCGGATTCGCACGTTTCGTTCGACGTGATGCCAAGACATTTTCTCGTCGCCATGCAATTTCCGCCAAAAGGCAAAATGAGACATTTTCTCGTAACATCCGCCCTCTGAATTTGACATACTTTGAAGCATACACTTGTGTGTGTGTGTGTGTTCGTGTCTGTGAATTGAAAGACAAACTCTTAGTTAACCATATATTTACTGATGTATTTCACCATTAATTTTATTTTGCGGAAATTTTGCGATTTATATGAAATGTTGTTGTTGACAAAAGATTTTCCCCCACACGCATAACTTTATTTAAATTCAAGTAGCTCTGCCGAAGATTTTGCTAAAAGTGTGAGTTTCATTTGCGTGGTGGAACCTATTTTGTTGGGTGCGAATGAAAATGACAATAAAATTGGGTGATATCGCTTTGTCGTGTAAATATTTTGTTTTAAAATCATATTCCATTTCAGTGATTGCTTTCTTTTAAGCGTAAGAAAGTGTTTGTGAGTATTCACACGAAAACATCAAAACATTTGATGGAGAGGGAAACCCAGAATAACATCCGACCGTGGTCGGTCGGTCTGCCCGCAATACTGTGTGTCGGCAATGCCACTCGATGACTAAAGCGATGCTTTGAAACTGTTGTTGGAATTCAAATCGAATGTAAAATGTAAATTTGCATTATTTTCCGTTTGTGATTCACACAATAAAATCCCGAGGAGAATGAATGGAAATGATGCAGCATAAAAATATTCATAACATTGAAAATACATGTTTCTGTAACTCAGCTTTTAGCATTCGATTTTTATGTTATGCTTTCGCATTTGTTCCATCGTCTATCCCGGTTGCAAGTACACACACTCACCGAGAGAGAGTGAGGATGGCTATGAACTGAAACAACACGTAAGAAAATCACATCAATTTGCAATCTTTTCAAATGTAATGGCGAAATGAATCGCATCAAATAAACATCTTTTACACACACGCTTTAATACACACCGCATTGAATGCGTATTTGTTGCTGACTGTTATCGAAGCGCTTTTTTCCACTTGACGAATAAAAGCGATAATGAACACCAATTCACTGACGTTGCAACTAGGGGTTGGACTCGGATCAAAGCATTGTTAAGTAACACATTTTTTCAAGAAATCTTCTAATAATAACTTTTAGTATTCTAGTATTTTGGCAAGCCGTTCTTATTTTCTATACAAGAAACCTCTAGTTTTCTTTTGGTTTTTGCTCATTTTTGATGGTGCTTTCCCCCTCGCGTTGCAATGAATGCTTATATATGTACATATGTGTTCGTATTATTTGCACATTTTGCAATTGAGCGTATGTGAAAAAAAAGTAATGTGATGCTCTTGGCAATCGACGGTCAGTCGAATGAAATTGATCGATTCTGCCGACGTCAACAGAACAATTGGATGGATGAATGTTTGCAAAGTCTTTATCTTCATCATCGATTTTGCATTGATGTGTTTGAGATGTGTGCAATCGATGAAACCATGATTCCTATCTGTTATCGATGCACACAAATCAGATTAGCCAAGTCATAATTCGATTTTAAACACAATGGATGTGACAGAGCTACATCGATATTCCCTGTTGAAATCGATAAATGCAAATGGAACATTGTGCGAAGAATGTGATAAATGCAGCGAAAACGACGTCAAAACCAATGATCGTCTAGCTAAACTTTATGCTCCAGCTCCAATTGATGTGAATAGAACAATGATTTTGTGCGCTGGTCATCGTTTGTTCTAACATAATTCCACAGAATCTCTTATAAATCGTAACTAGTTTGACGTTTTTGGTATCAAGAAAAAGAAATCAAGCGCATCTTCTCAGCTCATTGAAAATGGATGCCGGCCCGTGGTACGTGCATTATTATCGAATGACTCTATGGGTATTGCGATGCAAAGCGATTACATAAATATTATTATGTATAAGCATATTTTCCGACACGGATTTGCCATCTCACGACGCTATCTGCTTAAATCTGCGATCGATTTGGCCCCCTCAATCGCTCACTCCATAGAGGTAAAAATCCAAATATAAATGGAATTATTGCGCAAATATTGCAATGTTAGTAAACCCATTTGACTACAAAGATCAAAAGCAGAGCGCACATATGCCATTCGCATGGCCCAGACTCTGGTAGCCAGAGAGATTCAATATGACGAATGCCGCTCAGGTCCATGCGGCCCAACGTTTGCAATCCAAAAAACGTTCCCATAAAAATAATCCTCAATAATAAGCAATTTTCGTTTCGATTTTATTTCTATCAGTTATGTGCTGTTTGTTGCTGTATCGCAATCTCGTCGCTCCGAGACGATAGGAGCACCCGATACAAACATACTCGTCTTTGATTTCATCGTTTTTGCTTTGTCGGCTCTCAAATGAATTGCAAAAAAAGAACGGTCCAAGTATCAGCAAACGGTCACGTCGTATATATTGAACGAATATTCATTTGGCTACGAAATTGCTTATTGATGTCTTATTCGATGATTGAGGAAAAGGTACACCAGACCTTTTTACATATTTAGATTTTTCCGACTCGGGAAAATATGGACGAAAATATTGGCGGAGTGGTGTTCTTCCTTCTCGTTTCGTCCGTTTGGCATATGTGTGAATTTCCATCCACAGCAAATTCCAATCAGTTGCAACGCAGTTTAAACGGTTTTTTTTCTATTTTCCTTTTTCATTCGATTCCCATTCAATCGCAATCGATTTGTGATCAACTGTTGACTATTGACGAATGTGTGAACGAACATGTGCCCCGAACGAATATATCGAACGCTCACAAGTCTAACATAAATTTGTTCCGACCAAATGGGGGGAAAAAAACTGTATGCGTGCATCGATGAATTCTACTACCATCACGATGGATGGATGGATTCAATCAATATCGAATATTTGTGTATGAAAAAGTTAAGTGAACATGTTCAATCTGTAAACTGTGCCATTTTTCAATTGAAATAAATTTTTAACAGTCCATCAATTAGTCGAAATGAAATGATAAAGGACAAGATTTTGCTACACGAACCAATGTGTTGAAACCATGAAGAAAATAAAGCTCCAATCACATGAATGAAAACTTGAAAATAAATCCGATTTAACATTTTGATTAACAGCTCAGGCATTCTCATGATCTAGATAGGACATCTTAGATTAGACATAGAAAAAAGTAGATTTAGAGTAAACAAATGGCTGTGGATTGTGCTTAGTATTCTGAATGTGAGTGTGTGTGAGTGTGTGTGTTATTGTTATCCAGAGCAAATAACAACCTTTTCCCAAATACACTTCATAGAGAACGGTCAATCTCGATAGTTATCAAATGGTTAAACAGACCCATGTAAATGCGAAATTTTCCATACGCTGTGCAAAAATGTGTGCTCAACTCAACTCTCAAAATATACTGAGCTCAACATAAAACCAACCAGCTTTTCAGGGAATTTCATCAAGTATCGTTGCTTTGTTTGGCGCTGTTTGCTTATCGATTTGCATAAATTAATCTCATTCGGTGGAGATTGCAGGGAAGATTGCTTACAAAACAATATCCGCATACCATCGAAAATGTGCTGTGCTCTGCTGTGCGGCCAAAACCAATTGCGAAAGCGTTGCGAGTTATTTGTGGAGCGGCCATTGTTTGTACGCCATAAAACCAATTTGCTCGTGCTGTTTGTTTGCTGTTTGACCAAACAATAAATATATATGTTGTAATTATTTATCGAAGGAAAAGTAGGAAAGTGGAAAAATTAAAGACGCCCATTAATATTTATAAGTGCCATAAGCTGACTAGAGAATCAGGCGAGCATCGTATGGGTCACTTTATCTGCCGTACATTTTCTTCCCGCTCACGTTTTGTTTTTTGCATTTCAAGCATTTTCACATTTCCTTTTCCAAATGTAATGTTCTAAGCGTATTTGGAGCCCATTGATATGGGTGATGGCGACGATTCCACCACTTTGGACTTCGATCTCTGGGTTTGGGACTTTCATTTTACGTGCATCGTCCTCGTTATTATTTGGATGTTAAAAACAAAAGATAAGAACACATCATAGATTTCCGAAGCGTAAAAACTATTCAAAATGTATATGTGTGTGTTTGACTGTCTGTTCCACATACATAAACGCCTATGCCATCGGAACAAATCCCCTCAAATAAACATATTTAAAGCAATTTTGTCTGCATCACATGTGTGGAATTTGAAATCATCACGATAGTGTTATGGCAGAAGAAAACGCTTGCAAATATCTGGCTTAGTCTAATTGGCGAACAATTTGGAAAACTATTGTAGAAGCATTAAGAGGGAGACTGGAGTTTTTCCGCCATGATATTCTCCATTGAAACTGCACAATAGATATATTTCTTCATTGTTTGCGCCCGGGAAGAAAATCGCTGCAATTTGATTTGATTGGATTTCAATCGAAAAATGGTTTGAATGCTTTTTGAAGCTTTGCACACAGCAGTTCATCAAGCTTGGGCATTCGTTTCCATCCGGTATGGCGAATTACATTGGCTTAACGGCGAAAACATTGCCAAACAATCAAACGCAAATGCTATTACGATGACGATGACGATGATGAAAACAGAGTGCCATAATATGATTTTCGCATGCAAACGAACGATAATGCGATTACGATGCAATACACATCATAAGTAGAAAACAATCTCTTTGTTTTCTCAACAAAATTCAACGCAATCTATTCGCCAAATAATGATGGTGCACATTTTTTTCGTTTTGCTTTTCTAAACCACCACATTTGGTGATGATGCATCAATGGATATTCACTTTGGAGTTGTGCGATAAAAAATCAAGGTGTGTTATTCGAGACTGTGTATTTGATTCGCTAAGGATGTAATGAATAACAATCGTAATTTCCAACTTAAATATCGTTGAAGTTAATTCAATGCAGAATTGGATATACCATTTACCTCAGCCCCCCACCCAGAAATCAATCTCACGAAAAGTAAAACCACAAAACTACTAGAACCGAAATTACATTTTCATTTGAGTTTGTGTTTTTTCTTTGTGTTACCTCCTATTTTATGCTTTGCCATATCGCGCGCTCTGTTTATGTTCACAAGCTCAATATTTGTCACAACGACAATTTCGTATTCTGTTCTGCCTGATTCTGGCTCGAATAGAAAAAGAACACTCCATCCAATGTATGTGAATGGAAGCGAATGTTTTTTTCAGCCAAACAACAGATCTACCATCGTCGTCGACCGACATAAAAGAACAACGCATCTTTGTCTCTTGCTATTTCATCTAGCGAACGTAAATGGATAACGTGTGTGCATGTGTGTATGAGTGTGCAGTCTCCACATGGCCGAAACAAAAGAAATTGTGAAAATGCGAACAATAAAGAAACGGAGCCAGAGAAAATGTGCTTTTGACATAAACACGAATCGTAATGTTACTCAAACACATATACACATGCGACGCACATCTGAAATGGCTTGTATTCTATATGGCATTCATAGCATTTTATGGCTGGAAAATGGAACGAGTGCTGCAAACAATAAAACTTTTTGCATGTTGTACTCCTTTTTTTCGTTTGCTTCGGCTATTGTTGTGCAAATGCACACTCACACTCACACACAAACATTCATAATGATGGTTGCACTTTTCTGTATTTCGTTTGCTTTTGATTAGGCACCAACATTATAATAGACATATTCCATGCACTGTGCACATGCACACTCGCACTTGCATTGTGAATTGGCTTCTTTTGCTCGCTGTTTCGCTGCTTATTGCGCTCAATTCCACTTGTATTTTCTTGACTTCATACCATTTTTTCTATGATCCCCTTGATTCACATCGCATCAGTCGTGTTCACATGCTCATTGCTCATTCAGTTTCATTCATTGTAGATTCCATATGGGGTTTCTTGGTTTCATGGTTTCTTTCATCGAAATGAGAAGGATTCGAAACGAGCCAAAGAAAAATGCTAGACATGAGTCATAGTTGTCACTTTAGCGCGAAGGCCACATTTCAAGAGCAAAGAAAAAACAGAGTTGCTTTGTTTACCATCATGCCTTTGTCATTTTTCCATTCATGTGAATACGTGAATTGTACATCTATACAAGAACATTAAGTAAACAGTCCAAAACCAACACATAATATCCACAAATATTACGTAGAACCATATCCGTTTCTCTTTACTAAAATCACGAAAAAGAGTATTGCATGAAAGCAAACGTATCTGTTTCATATTTTGTCAATTGGAATTTATTACGAAATATTAAAAAATAATAAATAGATTCAAAGTAGGGATTTGCAACAGTCATCAGATTCTGAGACACAGTTTTTGTTCACAACTTTACTCATACATAATTGCTGCGTATGACTTAGCTTATTTTTTTTTTTACTGTTATTCAGCCTTGTTTCAGTCAGTTCGATTTCTCTTTTTCCTTTCATCTATTCAGTCGAAGTGATTAGAAACTTTTCACAGATCCTCTGAATGATACGAGGCTTAAGCGTGGATCGTTCCTAGTTTCTTCTATGGCAGCATTCGATACTTTCTTGTGAATATTCGGAATGAAGAATGCCAGTAGCCCCATTGCTGTATTATTAAATAAAAGAGCATGTATAAATGAGAAACTGGCGGATATGGACTAGTTCCGATTTGGAACATCCATAAATTTACCTGTCACAACCGAACCAGACAAATAAAACGCAGCTTCACAATGATTATCCAATAGAAAAGCTGCTGTATTCGAGCCAGCAACACCACCGAACCGAGCAAACATCAATGAGATACACAGGGCCATCGCTCTGTTGATTAATTAAACAATAAGTTTAAAAATATCTCTTTTTTGCTTAATTGTCACAAACAATTTACCTCAACGTCGTTGGATACAATTCAACAGTAGCCGAGCTCACGACATTGGCGGCTACACCAGAGGATAAAAGTGAGAGGAAGAGAGATATTTGGAGTGCGGGAATATCAGTTAACATGCAACCAATTCCGCTCAAGCCAGTTGTACATAAAATAAAGACTGTTTCAAAGGAAAATGTCAAAGGAAATTTAGATTTCTCTTAATTTTCAAGATCAAGGAATATAAATATTCTTACATATGATTGGAAATTTCCCGACTTTATTGATGAGTAAGCCCACCAAAATATGGCCCAATCCAAAAGCAATTTCTAAAACGATACCATTTTCTAGTGTTGACAGTTCGAGTTTTTCAATGCAAACCTATTTTGAAAATCAAAATAATTGATCACATCATTGCTTCATTTGGGTGTCACACTTGCACAACTTACTTCATCATTAACCACATCATATTCGATGGCACTCATATTTACTGGTTTCATATTGATTGCATCACACATGGATATTCTTTGGTCATAAAAATTGTCCAAGTTTGCTGACATTTTGTTCAAAACTTCAGCAAAAAACATGAAAAATCCGGTGCTCGTTGAATAAATACCAAACTGAATGGTACAAATCAAAATGGTCGACTTTAAATATGGAGGTTTGAAAAGTGGTGCCGTTTGGTCCCAAACCGATTTCAGCAACGGGAATCGACTGTTCTTGTTGTCCAAATAGCGTTGCCTTTTTTCAATTGAATCAGTCTCCTCGCGAATTTCGAACAGCTCAAGCTCACACTTTTCACCATTATTCCATCGATTCATTTTTTGTAAGATTTGATATGCTGCTTCTTTGTTTCCCTGACTGAGAAGAAATTTCGGTGATTCTGGCAGTAAAGTTAAAGCCAAAACCGATATAAATCCGGGTATAGCGCACGCAACAACGAACAAACGCCATGGCTTATAAGTGAGACCAATGTAAGGAACTTGGAATTGCCAATCTTGATTAATGAAAAACCAAGCCGTAATTGGTATCATCATGCATGATATACCGTAAATTATAGCAGCCCCCATAATCGCCCGGCTCCTATGAATATTATTATGAAATTCACCCAAATAGGCATAAATCGTGCCGGAAGCGCAAGACATGCTATAGTATTAAATAATTACATTTAAAATGCGACCTCATTGCATTTGGTGTTCGTTGATACTTACAAAAATCCATTGAGAAAGCGAAGCGCAGTGAAAATATAGAAGTTTTGTATGAATGAGCAAACGACAGACATGGCAACCGCTGCCATTAACGAAGGTAGAATGACGCGGCGACGGCCTTTGGTATCCGCCAAAAAGCCCCATAGATGAGAGGAACAAATTATACCAGCGAATGTAGCAGCTCCCAAAATTCCCTTTTGATTTGTGGTTAAGCTCAAGTCACACGTGGAAACCGGAATCACATACAGAATGGCACATGTTTCCAGCCCAACCGCATACAAAATAATGCCGCTCACAAATATTATGTAATAATTGAAAAGCCCAAACTCTAAACAAATCAAGTAAAAATGATATTTTTCGAATGTTTCTGTATTAAACTATTGTTTTACCACTGTTCACCGTGTTCCATGTCACTTACTGGTTTTCGTAATCGCTTCTTCCATGTATATGGTTTTTTTCTTCGGCGGCAGATCATTCGACAATTTGGGCTCACCGCAGCCTAAAAATTAACAAAAAGTTTAACATTTAAATTTTAACAAAATCTTATTTATTCTTACCATTTTCCGCATCGCGGAGATTGTTTTTTTGGCACATTCTGTTGTACAAATGGTCAGCACGTCAGTAGTGATATTGCGAGTTATGTAACGGTCGAAATTATTCTTTGATACTTGATTTGAGCTGATTTAGCGCTACTACTGCAACGATAAACGTGAACTGTTCGCGGCTTATAGTTTGCCTTAGCTATAAATACAATTTGATAACGTCGGCTATCCAAATTTATTATTTGGTGATTAAATGGCCACAATAACAACATCAGTTGAGTGTTGATCTTATAAAAAGAGTGACGATCTTATGATAAGCTATCATCAAGTTTTTATAAATTCTTTGTCTATATATCGTACGTGGCTAATACTGATGGAAATATACCGTAATAAAAGATTTGAAGAAATTCAAATATCATCTTGTCAACAATTAAAGAGCTTTGCTTTGTTTGTTTTCAGCATTTGCTTAGCAAATGCTAATTAAGACATATGGCGCCTCTGAGGTTGTGTTTTCATTGAAAATCTACGTCAGTGACTCATTACTGTGCATCGAGAATCAAGCAACAAGGCCGGTTGAATGAGAGCCCGGATTCTTCGCTGCACTTTGCTGTTGGTCCTACACTGCAATTGAATAATCAATTCATCGTCCGTGTCAAAGCTATTTACATGACAGCCGTTCAGGTCGTAAAATTAAGCTTAATCATTTATATCGTTTATTTTTATTACCTGTGTTCTATTTATACAGCGGTTACTGTCTTTATCAACAAATTTCAATAAAAACATTTAAATATATCTTATGACGATCCATACGAAGCAAGAGATTTACGTAATGAACAAATTACAACTGTTGACTTTAAGTACGGTGGTTTTAGCAACGGTCCAGTTTGATTCCAAATGGTTTTTAATATAGCGAACTGGCTATTTTGGTTCGGCAAAGTACGTTGCCGGTTTTCAATTGACTCGGCTAAGAGCAAATTTTGGGCCCTCCGGCAGAAAGATTAGAGCCATCGATGCCAAGAGTTCTGGTAAGCCACTCACAATGAGAAAGAAACGCCATGGTTTGTGAGTGAGATCAATGTAGGGAACTTAAAACTGCCAAACTTGATTGATCACAGCATATGCAGCCAAAGGCATGAGCATGCACAAACTATTTTAATAAAATGAATTGAGTTTATTGGAAATGCAAGAGCGGTAGTTCAGATGAAATAACGAAATTCAAATGAGAATTACTCATAATGGCTCGAGATCTTTGGATATCATTATGAAATTCACCTAAATATGCGTGAATGCTTCCTGAAGCACAAGATATACTGGAAGTGTCGAACTCAGAAAATTCACGAAAATTCCATTTTACATACCAAAACCCATTAAGAAATCGCAACGCAGCAAAAATATATAAATTTTCAACAAATGAGCCGGTAATAATGGACAAAAGAGTAGCTATAAACAATGGGATCTTCCTTCCTCAGAGTCCTCATGATGAAGATGAACAAATTATACCAAAAAAATTGGCATCTCTCATTCAACAAGCATTTCTGAGCTATCATTTGAATTTCCACAATCTATCAAATGGAAGACACTAATGACCTACCTAACACACACAGTATGATTGCAACGACTTTTACTACGTAGTATCATTACATTTTTGCTCACGTTGCAATTGGATGCGATAGCAGCCAGACGAGTGAAGAAAGATTCTCACTTATCAAGAGACCTTGTCTCATTGGAAGATCAACAAAATGGTAAACAATTCAAAAGTGAACAAATGGAGGCAGAAAATAAAATGTGCGATGGAATGGTTAATATATTTCTTTATTGAATTCATAAAATAATAATCAAACAGATGCAAACACATAAAGAACATCTAAACTGAGTCCACTGCAAAAAAACGTCTCTTTTACGCTAACAGCAATTCGTACACGAACGAGTCAGTGTGACAGTTGGCGTGAGCGAGACAAAGTTTGACAGCAAACAATTTGGTTATATCGTTTTAAATGTTCTTTTTCATATCTGCATTTAAACTCAACAGATGTGTACGGTTTCTGGGATTTTAAATAAAATGCCCGGTTGGTTTCGTCTTCACCTCAAAAACTCTTCACAGATCCCCTAAATGATATTATACTTAAACGGGGATCACGTTTGGTTTTATCTTGATCCGAGTCCGTGATTCGCTTGTGAATATTCGGAATGAAGAATGCCAGTACGCTAATTGCTGTGAATGAATGAAGTGTTCAAAAAATGAGAATAAAAAAATGACAAAGAATTTACCGATTAACATTGATCCCGACAAATAGAATGTAGCTTCACAATTATCATCTAACAGAAAAGCCACTGTATTGGCTCCAGTAACACCCCCCAAACGACCAAACATCAGCGAAAACGATATTGCCGTTGCCCTTTAATTCAATAAAAATGTGTTAATTTTTTTTAATTTTTTTTTGCAACTTTTAATTGAAGTTACCTCAGTGTCGTTGGATACAAGTCAACAGTAGCTGAACTCAAAACATTCGAAACTATACCCGAACACAGTAACCATACGAATAACATAACCTGCAGTAATGGAATATTGACTAGTATGCAAGCAATACCACTCAAACCCGTTGACAATAAGATGAACACTAGCGAAAAGAGCAAATAGACCAAATCAGTTTCAATCACTATAAATTTGATGTGCTAATATTTACGAATGACTGGATATTTTCCCACTTTTCCAAGGAGTAAACCAGCAATGGCTAAGCCTATAGTGAATGTTAGCTCGAATATTATACCATTCTCCATTACTGATACATCCAATTTGTCTATACAAACCTATTCATGAATTGAGCAAATATAATAATTAATATACATCATTTGGACAAACGCAGCACTTACCTCACTATTTGTCTCATTATATTCGATTTCAATCATATTATCTGTATTTACTTTAATTGCCTCGCACATCGGCATTCTATCATCAATGAAACTATTCAAATTGATCGACATTCCATTGATAATTTGGGCAAAAAACATGAAAAACCCGTTGAATACAGAGTATAAACTGAATTGGATTGTACAAAGTAAAATCGTCGATCTTAGGTATGGCGGTTTGAATAAGGGAACGGTTTGATTCCAAACCGATTTTAACAATGGGACTCGAGTTTTCTTAATGCTTTCCGAAATGCACTGCTTGTTTTCGATTGAATGGACATCATCGAGAATTTCAAATTCTTCGAATTCTGATTTTTTACCATTATTCCATCGATTCATTTTCTGCAAAATTTGAAAAACTGCCGCTTTTTTCCCTTGACTCAGAACGAATTTCGGTGATTCTGGCAAAAAAATCAAAGCAATCGCTGAAATGAAACCAGGCAATCCGCATACGACCATGAATAGACGCCACGGCTTATAAATAAGACCAATGATTGGCACTTGGAATTGCCAGTCTTGATTGATGACTGCCCACGCGGTCACAGGAACAATCGTGCACATTCCATTGTAAATTACTGTTGTGCCTTTATTAAGTGGAAACAATTTAGATGATCAGTGTCTATGGTAATATAAGAGTACAACAACTTTGTGTTCCATTATGACATACTAATAATACTTGTTGTCCTTTTATCGTTGGTGTGAAATTCGCCTAAATATGCGAAAATATTTGCAGCCGACCCAGAAATGCTACATGAGAACGAAAATCAGTTCGGTTACGGTATGTGCGCAAATGTGCTTGAATGTAAGCCAAATTTGCAACTCACAAAAATCCATTGAGAAATCGAAAAGCGGCAAAAATGTAGATATTTTGAATAAATGAACAAATGATAGATGAAAAAGAAGCCAAAAACAGCGTTGGCTGAATGATGCGTCGTCGACCTTTAGTATCCGCTAGGTAGCCCCATAAATAAGATGAACAAATTACACCAAAAAATGCGGCCCCTGCCAAAATCCCTTTTTGACCGGATGTCATTTTCATATCACATGCCACAGGAATCACATAACTAACTGCACATGTTTCCACTGCCACTGCATTCAATGTGATTGCACTCACGAAAATAATTGCATAGTTGAACAATCCAAACTCTGATTGAGTACAACAACAAAATTGAGCCTTGTAGATATTAATCTAAATATTTCTCATTACTTACTTGTTTTGAAAATAGCGTCATCCATATTTAATAGCTTTTTTCGGGGCGGTAATTTATCCGATACTTGAGACAGAACATCTGAATTTTTGCGGCCTTTTTAATTAATGAATAAAGGAAAATTAGTGGGAATTTGATTCCAAAGTTACATAGCATCGTATATTTAATACCATTTTCGCCATCGGAATAATCCATCTCAAGTTTTTTATTATTATCGACAAGATTAAGACTTCTGTTGAATACAATGTTATTTTAATTGGAATGCGATAGTAACTCCCGGCATAACAAAATTAACAAATCACAAATGATTTGGCTTTAGCATTCATCAGACTTATATACAAGTTTGAAATATTTTGATAACATGCAGAACTAAAATTCTTATCTCCATTTCTTCATTTGTTAAGTAGATAATGGTAATCGTTAAGAGTCAACTGATCACGATTCGAGCACTACGACAAATAAACAATTTCCATGAGCGACGAATAGCTCAATTTGTATTCGTTCAATGTTATCTTCTTTTTTACTTTCATCTTTCAATTTTCAACGGATAGCATTACACTAACAATAACATCATTTTCAAAATGAAAATGCCTGAGCGTGAACGCGCTTACTTTGGAAACGCACTTGATCAACTTGCCGATCAATAATGAAAAAAAAAACTATTTATTTTTTATTCGGGTTGGACCTGCCGAAAGAAGGCAATTTGGTTATCTTGTGTGCCATCGGTATATTTGCACCATTTTATTTTACAGAATCGAAACATTTTATTCGTTTCAATTTCTTATACACCCACCAATACAGTTCCAATGCGTTGCCGTCAAGATGTGAGTCATTGTTGGTTTGACGTCTTCTGACTGGGACTATAGTGGCGCTTTTTTCTTTGTCAAACAAATGTGCTATATAAATTTTATTTTATCACGTTTTTAACCTGCCTGATTGTCACAATAAAATGATACAGCATTTAATTTCGTCTCATATGATTTGTTTCAACACAGATTTTGGATTCGCATATTTTATTAAACTCAATTGCAAGAATTTTATTAAAATCGATAAATTCCCAAGTCTTGATCCAAATTTCTCCTTTGCTTTTGGAAATATGAAATCAACTAAGATTTAATAAAGATATATCTGAGATTTCATTGAATTCAATTCTTATTTGTACATATTCACTTAAGGCTTTTCGTTATATTTGAAATAAGAAACCTAAAGTTAATGGATCATTTTTGTCCACTATATACTGTCAATTTGATTTTGAGTATATCTTTCCTTTTGGTTTTACGTTGAACATAAAATAAAACATTCATTTGTTTTGATGAGCATGTCTTTATTTTTGTTTTCAAATTCGACTTGACAATGAAAAATTAGAGTTGCAGCCAGTTCAAATCGCTTTGTTTGTTTTGTGTCACTGTCATGTTCATCGGAGTGTTAGAGTAAAATATGATTAATGGATAATCAATTGATCATTCTTCTTAGAAGTTTTTCACAGATCCTCTGAAAGAGAGTATGCTCAGACGAGCATCGACTTTAGTATGCTCTTCGTCAGAATGCTTTTTCTTGTGAATATTCGGGATGAAAAATGCCAATAAGCCCATCGCTGTAAATCAATTAATTTTATTTGGAATTCATCAGTCATTGTTATATCGCTCTCAGCATCTCGTAAGATAACTGAGACGGATAATTCAGCTAGCTGAAACGACGCAGGCGACGCAGGTGACGCATGACATAAGTCTGTGTGGCGAGAGTCTTCACATAGACAGTGTGTGTATTGTATAAAGATGCCGCATGGCTCACTTAAACGCTTAGTTCATGTAGAGACGTGCACCGTTCAGACTTATGTCATGCTACGCTTGCGTCGTTTCAGCTAGCTGAATTATCCGTCTCAGTTATCTTACGAGATGCTGAGAGCGATATAACAATGACTGGAATTCATCATATTTGAATGAATCTGTAATTGTATAGAAGAAAATGATTGAGCAATCAATTACCAATTAGAATTGATCCCGGCAAATAAAACGAAATTTCGCAGTAATCATCCAAGAGAAGTGCAGCTGCATTTGCGCCGGTAACACCTCCCAAACGTGCAAACATAAGAGAAATGGACATGGCCATTGCTCTTTAATTCGAATTGAAATTAAATTGAAAAATAAGTATTTTTTTCAACATTATTCGATTATTTTTGCATCTCACCTTAATGTTGTTGGATACAATTCAACCGTTGCCGAGCTTAGAACGTTTGTTGCCACACCGCACGACACAAAATAAAGATATAAAGCAACTTGCAAGGCTGGAATATCGGTGAGCATGCATCCTATACCACTTAGCCCGCACGTCAATAAAACGAAAACTGATTCGAAACAAAGATGACGATCAGATTAAATTTAAACCAATTGAAATGGTGCGTATATCGTATAATCTTACATATAATTGCAAAGTTCCCGACTTTATTAATCAACAAACCAGCCAGAGCACTGCTTAGTGCAAATATGACTTCGATAGCAAGACCGATTCCCAGCGTCGACAGATCTAGTTTATCGACACAAATCTAGATGTGAATGTATCTTTATTGCCGGAATTCTTATCAAGAGCAATCATATGAATAATTTACCTCATCATTTATCTCGTTCATTACACTGATATTAACTGACTTCCTACCAAGTATATCACACATCATCATTCTCTGATCGTAGAAACTGTCTAAATTATCCGACATTTTATTTATGATCTCAGCAAAGAACATTGCAAAGCCTTGACACGTCAAAACGATACCGAATTGAATTGTACAAATCAACACCATTGACTTCAAATACGGTGCTTTGAACAGTGGAGCGGTTTGATGCCAAACCGTTTTTAGTAATGGGAACCGACTATCTTTTTTCGCTAAAATGCGTTGTCTGTTTGCAACAGTTTCGGATTCTTCGTGAATTTCGAATTCTTCTAGAGGTTCCTTTTTCCCATTATTCCATCGGTTCATTTTCTGCAAAATTTGATAAGCTGCCACTTTATGTCCTTGACCAAGCACGAATTTTGGTGACTCTGGCAGAAATAGTAGGGCTAATGCCGAAAACAGCCCAGGCAATGCATAGACAATGATAAATAAACGCCACGGTTTGTATGTCAAACCAATGAACGGAACTTCGAATTGCCATTCCTGATTTATTACAGCCCATGCGGCTATTGGCTGAATTACACACAAAGCACTATATATTACGGTTGCACCTTTTTTTAGTGAAAAAAGTAGTAATTAAGTTTTAAAATATATCCTTAACTGTAAAAACTGTATCAAAATATATTCTCACTCATTATCGCACGGCTCCTCTGCTTGTTGTTATGAAATTCGCCTAAATATGCGAACATATTACCACTCGAGGCAGACACACTAATAATACAGATGTGTTTGTGTATGACAATATGAAAAATAAGTGGAAAATGATTGAACTTACAAGAATCCACTGAGGAATCGCAGTGCGACAAAAAGATAGAAGTTCTGAATGAATGAAGAGGTGACGGACAATAGGAACGTTACGAAAAGAGTGGGTTGAATAACGCAGCGACGGCCTTTAGTATCCGCCAAAAAACCCCATAAATGCGACGAACAAATGACACCAACAAATGCAACACCAGCCAAAACTCCTTTTTGAGCAGTGGTCACATCAGTCATGTCACAATCCAAAATTGGGAGTACATAACAAATGGCACATGTTTCGGCTATAACTGTATACAAAACGAGGCCGGTTACGCAAATGACGAAATAGTTGAAGACTCCAAATTCTATTTAAAGGGAAAAAAATGGTATTGAGTAGTAGGTAGGGAATATAAAATTCGAAGGAAACGATTTCGGTTTGAAACTTTTTAAAATTTCAAAATCGAATAATTTCGCCACTTACTGGTTTTCGAAATGGCTTCATCCATTTCAACTGCTTTCTTTTTGGGTGTCGAATGGTTTATTTGAGGATGAACATCCGAGTCTCTACGAGCTTTTGATAGAAAATGAATAATTGTTTTGAATGAATTTCCCACATTTTGTAACCTCATCTTGTGGCCGTACCATTTTCTGCATCGAAAAGATTTTCAGTTCGGCACATCTTGGAGTGTGAATATATTTTTTCTATGTTCTCGTACAGATGATTGTTGATAAGAGTTGATCAATCTGAACTTTTCCCGACAAAAAAGCCTTCACATATCGAAAGCCGCGTTTATAAAGCGTTAGACGTCAATACAGATAAGACATATGGTATAAATCATCAGTCTAGGGGATGAAAAATCCTAATCAGTGAAATACATATGGTTTAGACATGATAAGTCTCTATCCAGCTATTTGAAATGATACTGTTTTCAATAATTCAAATGCATTTTGATTATTTTTATAAATATTCTGCTGTTTTTCTGTGTATTTGACATTTGACTGTCTAATTTTGATCGCTAAAGTCAATCTAAAAAAAAGCCAAAAAAAATGTCCTACTCGTGTACTCCTCTCCTACTTGTGTTCTCTATGTCTTTTTGTCCTACTCGTGTCTCTTGTGATTATAAATGTGTAATATAAACATTTGTATCCATTTTTTAAAACCAGGAAAAATAAGAGTTCACAAATAATCAACTTGTGCTTGCCCCCAACCTTTGCATAAGAAATAAACAACTCGAATCTTCTTAGTGAACAATGATATTCAAATGGAAAATTTTCTCCTTTTAACATGTATGGTTTTTTAAATATCATCCAGGGAACATTTTTTTTGGCAAGCCGTTTGAGGCACACCAAACAAAGCGTTTTCCTCAGTCCAGTGCCTCTGCACCGGCGGATACATTTTTCATGTCCGAAATCTCATTTCTTGTTAAAATAACCATTTTCTGGTCAAATTTGTTTTTTCCTAGGGGCATTTCTCACACAAAAAATTTGAGCAAATGTGCAAAAATGTCTATTATTTCTTCTTTTTTATTGAAATTGTAAGAAAATGTACTGAAATGACGATATTGCTTGAATAAAAGTGTTCTGGAAGTGGGTTTTGGTGGATCCTCAGGATGGACCAGATCCGGTTTGACATTGCCCTGGCCCATCCTGAAGATCCACTTCCTGAACCAGGAGCAGTTCTGAACGATCCTTGAGATCCACCAAAACCCACTTCCAGAACAATTTCATTGAAGCATAATTCAAAAGTTCAGTGTAAATGAACATTTATTCACACGAATTGATAAAAATTGATCGAATCGGACCGAACGGAAGAAATTTTTCAAAATTTATAAGAATTCATTCATTCTTTTCGTGAGAAATGCCCCTAGGTTTTTTCATCTTAATCGCTATCCAATGGATATCATCTAAGTTGCAGTATTCTGTATAGTTTGTTTTTCGAAAAGAAAAATCGTTGATACAACCACTGCTTACTTTATATTATCCATGTGATAAACAGAAAATAAATCAAACCGAATGACGCCGTATTTGATAAACGTGTGTGTAGTTATTGAATCATAAGAAATTGTACCCATAGCTCTATTTGCTTACTAAATAGGATAGACATGCCGCATGTCACATACGTAATTAAATACGCAAAAACAGCTTCTGAATTTGCAAAACAAGAGCTAAAATTAGGATCATTTATCTCTAGCTCATTTCTTCGTAATTCTTCTCACAAGACCGTCATTTTTACAGCATCATTACTGTAAAACAAACAGGAGGCCACTGTCGTAAAATAATCCGTTCTGTTATTGTTTAAGCTGTAATTAAAACGGGATTGATCCAATTTTAGGTCTTAATCATTTGTTTGCCAGTGACGCCTTCGTGCGTTAAATTATTATGAACAAAATGAACGAGTGCATGGTATAGAAGTAAAAATCGGTAATATTTATTATTTCGGTTATTACTTATTACAAGTAATAAAATCGGTAATAAAACTGAGTTATTACCGATCTTATTACCGAAAATCGGTAATAAGTAATAAGTTTCATATTATTTACTTCTATAGTGCATTGAATAAAAAAAACATCGCAAAAAATGTCAAGCGCCACGAGCAGTTTTCATATCTAATAAAGTATGAGTTTCATAAAGTTCACCAAGAAGTTGCCGTTTGTTTACAATTCCTTTGTCATAATTCTATTGGGGCGACTGAAAAAAGGGATGCCTGTCATTTGTTTGGTAGCTAGAATTGTGAGCAGACAATCCTAAACAAACACATATCCAAGACCATGTCGTGTACACTGTACACTATCAACTTCTATTTGCGAAAGTAATGAAAAAGGATCATTACGCAAATAAATGGAAATGGAGCCGAAAGAAAAACATTGTTTCGATTTTTTCCCCTACTTCCACAAAAGAATTTTGTGTATGTCATCTCGAGAGCTGAATTATATTTAATGGATGTCATTTCGATTCAAGCTCAAGCACCAATGAATGGCCTTCAACGAGACAGATAGAAAGCGCACAAATTAAAAATACATTTCACAAAAATATCCCTTACTTTTTCTTTTTCGATCTGGCGAGCGATTCAATAGACTGCAACGAACGCGATGATAACAATGGGCGATGAATGAACCGAAGATCCATATATTCTCAATCTGTCGAATGAAAAAAAATGGGACAACGGGGAAGAAAAACTGAATAAAATGTCAAGCACATTGCTTTGCATAGGCCATCCATTAAGAAGAAAATGCTTTTTAGAATTTTTTTTTGTCCTCCTTCATTCGCATTGATCCACATCAGCTCCATTCGCTCTTTTTGTGTGCTTGGACTCTTTTTTTTAATTTTGTATACATCCTTTTTTCTCACTTAACAACACAATTCCATTCATCGTTCATCTTTTTGACGTTGTTTTCTTCTGTCTTTTTTGTCGTTCGCCATTCGCCGGTGCAGTGTTTTTGGAGCACTGGAAAATGGGAAATTCTTTGCATTGGTTGTATGATTTGTGTAAAAGTGGAAGAGTAACCGAGTTACGTGTAAAGTTAAGTATAACGTTAATAACAACATCGTCGAACGAGAGTGAATGAAAATATAGAGGGTAGAAAAACAAAAATGTGTGCGAAAACATCATTTGAAGCGGTCGTGATATGCCATTATTCATGCATTCAGACATAATGTGGGTCTGTTCAGCGTGAGACAGTGCAGAAGAAAAAAATGCCGTGAAAAATTATGAATTTTAAATAAAAAGAAGATTGCTATGCACGTTTCAATTTGTTTGTTGAAAATTACAGCCGTTTTTTCAACACTTTCAAAGTGATGAGCATATTTCTTTGATGGCTTTCAAACATTTTTGTTTTCTTGGAAAACAAATTTGTCTGTTTTGGCAGAGAAAAAAAGAGTAGAAAATTCCACCAGATTTTCCGCTTGATTGGCAAATAGTGGCGCTAATGACATCCAAGAAAAGATTTTACAATGCACAGCTTCTCGGCCGAACCGAACCGAGCCGAACCAAGCTAAACCAAGCGAAATGAATTCTGATACACGGAGTAATCAATTTGAATGGGCTTGAGAAAAGATGAGATTTTGGTATAATTTTTCTTTTGTTCCTCGGTCATATTTTACAGTGTTATTTGCAGTGTCATGGCCTTACTTATCAATCCTATTATCTGTCCCATTTTTTCTCTCATACTAATGTATTCGTTCCCCTTATGATTCGCGTACACATTTGAATCATTATTTTTTCGGATAGAAGACAGCAAAAAAGAAACGAAATTGTGTGCAATTTAATGAAGTGAAATGGGAAAGAGCACGAAAAGAGGCTTCAAATTTCCTCTTGACTCGCTTGCTGGACTCTTGAGAGTGTTTTTCCAAGCCGACACAACTCACAAACAACACAAGACGACAAACTCATCAAAATAAAATGTTCTAATCTTATTAAAAATGTAAATAACTTTTTTTGTGATTCTCTTTCGGTTCTATGTTTTCGATTTTCATATTTGGACCGTTGTTTTCTGTTTTTGGGTTCACAAGCACTCATAATTCACACAGGATCACAGTTTCATTCGGGGAAATTCTTTAAAAGAATTTAATTCTACTTGAAAGTATTCATTAATGACTTAACAACGTGTTATTTTGTTTTCTTCACAAGTTGTGATTCATCCTCATGACCATTTGAAATGCCCCGTTCCGAATAATCATAGTAATTTGTATGAATTTTAATAATATTGCATGTCGCTTCCAATTTGTTCAACGCTCCAACATAATTTTAATGGAAAACGAAATGGTCGCGGCTCAACATGAGAATTGTTTCAAGAAATTAATGAAAAATGGCATGTTCAAAATTCCATCAAAGATTCATGACGACACAACATGTGAAAATGTCTGAATAACGAAAAAAACACGTTACGAGTTGAAATTGAGTTCGGCACGTGTCCAACACGAGGATTATTCATATATAATTTATTTAAACATTTTTTTAAAACCATAATAATAAAGTGAATTGAATATGAAATAATATCATGGAACTATAATTAAACAGCATCAACATGGAAAAAAAATCCAATTTGTTCAAGCAAATTGCACAATTCAGTCCTCATTAAAAATGGTATCAAACCAAAATTAAGTTTTATCCTCATACAAAATGCAGCTTTTAGTGAGAAATGACATTGTCAATTTTTTTTCTCTACCTAGTCTGATTTAATAAATTTTTCATCGAAATGAAGCAAGTACAAGAACAAAAAAAAACACGGGAACATTTCCATTTAATTAATTCTACTGAAATAATCCAATAAAATTAGTAAAGTATTGATATTGAAATGAAAAAGTCTGTTCTTTTTTCAAATACCGTTGATTAAAAAAAACCAATTTTGACTTATTTAACTGAATGGTTGGTAATACAATTTAAATATCGATTCCATTTTATTTGCAGATTGGCAGCTTGAAGAACTATTATCTGTTTCATCATAGGCACGTATCGAAGCGTTCGCTAAGCCACAGCCAAGAGCATCATGGTACACTGAAATCAGAACCGGAGGTAAGTTTGACAAAAAAAAAAACATCTAAGTAAATGCTCATAGATGATAAGCGTAGACAAAACTAATGAGAACTTATCAACGTACAAATGTCTAAGAAATACGATGGAAAGCATTGAATAAATTAATTTAAAATTGACTTGTTTGAAGTTGAAAACTCTTCAAGTGATTAGGTTATTGATTCATTCGAATTGTCTATTGAGCGCTCGACTGCATTTGTGTCGCGCTTCGATTCCATTCGAATGACAATGACGTAATTTCCGTCGACGTTATGTATAATTGAATACATCATATGATGATACTTTGAAAGTCGTCACACGGAAAACTGGAAGTGCGTTCGAATGGGTTTAGCATAAGCTCAAGCTAAATCCCAAAGAGAAGAAGAAAAAAAAACTCCACTTTGTCTATTGAGGCGTAAAACTTCTACAGGCTTTGCTTTTTATCGAATGAAAAGTACCACTTATGCCGCGTTTTAATTTCGATGGCAGAGAAAATGGGACTAAGGAGAGAAAAAAACGGAAGGAAATGTTTGCGGTTGTGTGAATTTGTATCAAAAATCCATTGTTGGCTTTAATGAGTCTTGCGAAATATCTTGAGAGTCAAAGAGCTCTGAAGTGCGTTCATCGCACACGAATTTGCACAAAGACATGTAATTTCAAAAGTTGAAAGGAAGGAAATCTCTTTGTAAATTCCTCGGCGAATTCACGTGCTTCATAGCAACTGGTGCCACCACAAAGTATACTTAATTTCGGCTTTCATTTTCATGAACAATACTATCAAGCAAGCCACGACAATTTCAATTGATTGCTCTTCACACAACTCAAGCAAGCAATTTCGCTCGCTCAAGTTCGCGTAACATCCATTTAGAAGCGCAAAAAGTGTGCTAACGAAAACATAAATATTACACTCAAATATTTGTCTAGAACAATTTGAACGGCTCATCTCATCCCCCCCCCCCCTGTCATGTTGTTAAATTACCAAATGCGTGCGTAATTCATTATTTTTTTTTGCTGCGATTTCAATCTCTGTTATAAATTTAAAGGACCAATTGTAAATAGTACAAAGAAAACAACATGACTTTGCATCGTCCCACATTCGAATGAGAGTTTTGCCGATGAGGCACACACGTACATGGCGCATTTGATACAAAATTCCCCAAGGATAGCATACATTTTCAAACAGACTGTTTTTCTTTGGATCGCACCACAGAAAGTCTCATTTTACCACAACAATGAGCCTAATTCCAACGATTTTCATGCATTTACCACCATCCCACACCCAGACCCTTAAAAATCAGTCAAAACCATTCTACCGACGAAATGAATCGTACGTAGACTGCTTGACGAGAATAGCATGTTATTTTTCGATTCATATCGATTCACAGTGAACATTTTAAATGATGTTGATGATGAGTGCGGTGAAGACGTCGCGAATTGTCGGCGGCGGCAAACAATCCAAAGCATAACGACGCTTTTAATTGTATTTGTATTTTAAATTTTTCGCTGCTAAGCAGAAAAATCACATCTGTTGTGTTTTGCACACCCATAATATCAAACAAATTATCATCATTCATGGAAATCAAATATTCAATGTGATTTCAAATCATCTTCAATTCATTTGGAGTTGAACACTTGTCTGAATTGAAAAATTAATTCAAATTTTTTTTTTTAACTTTTCTCGCAATCGTAACATTTTAACATTCTGAATAATTTTCATGCGTCGACAAACTGCAATGGGAGGATGTGGTAAATCGTCACATGGCGGAACATAATAAATTCAAAAAAGTTCTTTTCATTAACAACAAATCGTTTATGTTGATGAAATTGATTGGAATGTGCTGATACGAATAGCGGCGCTTTGGGAAATCAGCCAGAGTAATTGAGCGACACAAATGATATCGAAGGGAAAATTTACGAGAAATAGAACAAAAAAAAACCACCGATAAGCACCACGTTCGAATAACAACATCCATGTAACAGTAGTCGTCCATGCAACTCGCCAGTTTCGAAAATGCACAAAGTTTTCAAATGTTAATTTTCAATGAGCTTGTTATCAGACATGCAACTTTCTATATATGGATGTGTGTGTACCATATACATCATGACATTTTTAATTTTCAGCTTTTATCAAATACAATTTTCATGTAATTTACATTCGAAATTTACATTCTTCATGAATGTTTGCATCAATCATTTGCCGCTCTTTGAATTTATAAATAATTTACCCGGCAATACAACAACAAAAATGTATAAATAATTTATTTGATTTGTTTGTGTCTTGTGTTTAGGTTCGATGGTTTCAACAGCAGCATGAGAAGGTGCGCAAGAAGCGCGATTACACAACCAATTTTTACAATTATCAGAAACTCGGAATGCTTCGTAGCATTGCACCCCAATCACGAATCCAGTACCGACAAGTAGGCGAACCGTTATTTTTCCCAGATCCATTTTTCAAAGAGCAGTGGTATTTGGTAAGTGGCATTCGCTTTTATTATTTATTTACATGTTTCCACATATTTTCAGAACACTCAGAATAAGCCCGAACATTTTCAACATTTGAAAAGAAAAAATTTTACTCAACAAAGTTTGTATGTTGAGGTTAATCTTTTTATATATTACATTTTCGCATTTAGGGAAAAATTACTTTGCAAAACTTTTTCTATTTGGTTTCGTCAAATTGTGCCTCATTCCGTTTAAATCCATCAACACATTTTTGATGGGTTCATTCATTACTCTGTGGGAATACATCAATTTGAAAATATGCTTTTAAACGCACTAGCACACTACACAAATGAAATGAGTGTAAAGTTGTGATTGAATGGAGCATATAGTCTTTTATACTCACTACTACAGTAGAACCTCGATTATCCGTCAGGCACCGGACCAGCGCATTGAAGGATAATCGAAAAAGACGGATAATCGAGACTTTCATATAAATAAAACAAAATAATCAAAATTTCCATACTTTCTAATTAGTTTATGATGAAAAACAAGGTGATGTAAAAAATATATAATACATAGATATGAGAACAGATTTGGTGCATTGTCCAAAATATTGAACAATCTTGTATATACGAGAAGTGTATCGAAAACGTAAAGCCTCTAATTTCAAATCTTATTGTGCGAATGTACAAGGGGCACACAATTGATTTTGATTATGAAAGTTAATTGGCAACTTTATTCGTATGTTCAAGTGAAATAAACTGAAAAATGAACTGAAAAAAAACTTTTCCACCTTGAAAAGGTATGACGGTTAACGGAGGTGACGGATAATAGGAGGACGGATAATCGAGGTTCTACTGTATACATATAAATACTATTTGCAACAAAAAAAAGGTGCAAAAAATGGGATTAAGGTGATTTTAACTTGAAATGTTGAATTCTATAAACGCCCATTCACCGCTTGAACGTAGTTGAAGGAAAATTAAATGGATTTTTAAAAGTTTCTAACTTACAGTACATATAAATTTTAAATCGATTCTGCAAAACTAGTTGAAAAATATTAATAATAGTATCTCGAAAATGAATTCATGCTCGTGTCCACGAACGATTTCATACTTTTCCACCTAAAGATGACGCATTAGGTGACACCAAGTATGGCTTCATTTTCAGAGAAAAAGTACTCATAATTTTGTTTCTTCGAAATGCAAATCATTCACATTCCACATGCTGAATAAAAGGTGTCTACTTTTGTTCGTAGTGCGAGAAATTGTTCAATTTTTGAACTTTGAACATGTGTGCTGTACTTTCCACAATGTGTCCCCAATACCCGTCAAATGCCATGCGGGAAAATTATTTTTGAACATCTTTCATCAACATTCTCCAGCGTCACCATGGTTCAGTCTCTGCGTGAGCTTAACCTCTCCATCAAATGTAAATGTAATATGCTTCATAACTGCAAATATAGACGAAACGAGCATTAAACGGATGAATACAAATATGGATAAAAAGAAGGGGTTCGAGAGTGTGAAGTGTTTGCACCGACGATGACGACGACGACATATTCACTTACTTAAATTTCTTGATGTTGATATGTCAATTATTTTACACTCAAATAAATATATAAAATTTGTCGTATGTGTGTTTTGTTAACATGTAATCAGTGATTTTGTGAAAAGGTGCGATTCATTTGGAACAATTTGTTTACGCACTGCTAAAAAATAACGCACACATACTGAATTTCCGTTGTGACAAATTAAATTTCCGACAGCCCTTCAACTGAAACCAAGTTTTGACTTGACTTGATTTTTTAATGAGTACGGAATCGTTTCCAAGAAATACGCTACCTCTCTCTCGCTGATAATATTTTGCGAATGTATGAAGACGAATAGCATTTGGTTGGTTGACGTTCTGTCATTTCTTTGATTGTCTTGCATTTCCATCGCAGAATTTTTATCAAATCTATGATTGAATATTTCGAGTAATGAGAAAAAAGTATTTCATTTGAAATTTTATCCAATTTTAATGTCAATTTGATATTATCCTTTTCTTGATGCAAGCACACAGTGTTTCGCCCGCCACCATAAGGTTTCACAATTGAGTGGGGCTGGCAAGCATCACACAGTAATGATCAAAAAGCAAAGACAAAACAGTAATCTCTCATCTACAGCTGTTGAAGATGAACGTCACTTTTTCCCTTAAAACTGACGTCAATTTGATATCTTATTATTTGTGTGAACCGTTCACCGAAATGCAAAAACCATAAAATTGATTAATTTTCATGTCACATTTTCATCTCTTTTGAAATATCAAAAACGAACCAGAAACGAGAATGTACGTTCCTATCGCAGTGCGTGAGCGTAGCAAGAGCGATGTGCTTGCTATTTGACAAGCGCAAATGTGCAAGCTCACAGAAACTGGGCCAAATACTTTGCTGAGTGGCTGTGTGTAATTATTTATTTACGTTATTATCAAAAATCAAGCGCACATGCTTTGACATACTCATTCAGTGGGCAGGGTGCATGAAACGAGGACTGCCTAGTATGTAATTATAATTACTGAAAATGTTTAAATTTTCTGAAATGCACGAATTATTTGCGTGGAGCGTGTGGATGGGAAACTTGGTTAAATTGAAAGTTTTTAATGAAAATCCGACTTTTTTGCGTCTGCTTATGATAACAAAATGCGTTTTTGCACAAAATTCACACGCTCCACATATTCGAGACGAAATTCCCGCGCCGCTATCAGACAAATTAAATTTCTGTGCAGTCGGTTTCGAAATGCACGTATGTTCCGAAGGATTCAAGTTCCACAGACGGATATGATTCATGTATCGCGCCAAAAAGATTCAGATTTCGAGGAAATTTCTGCGAGAAACTGTATCTTTTTGCGATTAAAAGCAAAGACAAATAGAAAAAATTGTCTGTCTCTTCACAAAATAATGCTATTAAATTTCTGCAACAGAATAGATACAACCTCCCGTTTGAAGTTTGGATTTTCACATGATTCAAATAGATATAATTTTTTTTCTTTCGAAAAGCCATTTCGAAAGTTAACGACAACAAAATTCTGTTCAAGTATAGACAACACAAAATGGTACGACGTTGATACATATGGGCTTATCAAATTTCACAAAAAAAAAAAACAGAGAGATAGAGATAATCTGCGACATATTTTGTAAATTCTTCCCTTTTCTCAATTTAATGAGGCGCGCTGCCTTATGAACTTGGCGCAAGTTCATTAATCAAAATGAGCAACATTTTGCGTTTTCATCCGAGCAGTTTTGGATGTTACGTCAACTGATGCAGACACGTTTTTTCACTATTCACAAAATTAAGCCCGGTTTATCATCCACATTTTGCTTCCAATTTTCAAACTGGGTGAACATTTTCTGACTAGGAAAGAAAGATAAACGTGTCAAATTTATTGCGTTCATTTTTTTTTCTTCTTTCAAAGAAAGAACACTATCCCATTCGTAATTGGATGAAATTTGCGATGAAAATGTCAATGATTTATAAAATACGTTCTTATGTTTGTTCCTCATTTTTAATAATGTCTTTTTCTCGAGGAATCGAAGAACATGTAAAAAGATATAATTTCCTTTTCTTTGCTAATGACGAAAACCTTCTCAAAGAAAGCACGTAATTCATTGGAATCATTTTTTTCGTCTCGAATTTCAAAGTAAGGCTTAAATTTCAAATCACCTTTTTAAAAAGAAAAGCAATTCACTAGAAGCATAACAATGATGTTCGCTTTATGCACTTCGCTTCTCATTTTTTTTCCTCCTCTTCAGTACGTTACGAAGAAGGGAACATTTGGGGATTGAAAAATGTTTTGGAGTCCTTTTCATCACAGGATGGATATTGAGTGTGGATGTCATATATTTGTGATTGTGTGATATTCTCGCACACAACACATCACATGCATAAATCATAGAAAATGTTCCTAATATTCTGTGTAGTGCGTGACCAAGCATCTCAGTAAAATGGTCATATTACGCTTATCTGCTGCTGTGTCTTGAACTCAATGCTTTGATCACTCTTTCAGTGTTCCACATACACTCCATTCTCTTTGGTTGAATAGGAAGAGCGCGGGGTCATTATTATCCGACTGCTGGAGCAAAAGATAGAGCCGATTTTCTGGCGGGCAAAAGCAATCATCATAATTTTTGCGTTTGTCGCGCATGTACAAATATTATATATAATTCTATGACATGACCTTGTTTTATTTTTGGCCATATCAAGTTGGCTCTTAGATTGATTGTCATCGCTAAGTTTCGATAGACGTTTTATTCGGTCGCTTTACTGTGAAAGGTCACATGTTTCCGCTCATTTGTTCACTTCACCGCCATTAAAAAGAAAACCAGCTCCAAATCTCCCCAATCATAAACGACAAACTGTTCATAACATTAAAACTGGTTTAATTCTTAAGCTATCGAAATTATCGACGACATTGCATGAAATTATCTCCGCATGAGACGAAAGCGTGTGCCCTGTGTTTACGCCATGAAATTTTAATTTTTCGTTTTCGTTTGACAATACATTGCTGAAATGAAAATCATATGAAGCCCATCGAAAAACATGCTCAAGAAGCTGGAAAACGTAAACAAAACAACCATGCTGCAATGCTCTTGAGCCAAGGCAAATGTGTTTTTGTAGACAAAGAGAATGTAATCATATTTGCGGCATATGGCGAGCATATATACATGTGATAACAGTGGAAATAACGACTGAATAACTAAACAAAAGACTGTGATGCCAAGCAAAAAAGCGATGCCAAAATCCAAAGACGCCGCCGACGGAGAAAAAAGGATTCTCATCTTAGACAATTGAGGCGAAAGAAAAGGAATGAAAATGAAGATGACGATGACGACAACGACGAGACAAAGGACTGGAAGAAGTGAAATATTAAAAAAAACAGTGTACGAAATTGTTTATTCAGAACTAATGCTATAAAATGTGAAATTCATTCATTGCGCCGAAGGAGAGGATAAGTTGTAGTTTGGCAACACCATATCTTATTATCACGGGCTGGTTTCTCGTGTCAGAACTACAGATACAGAGAAAGCCGGTCGTTGTTTCGTTTGAGCTATCTCGAATCTTACGTTACTCTTTCGATTTTTGCTGTTCTCCTAAAGCTCTAACAAGCTGAGCATCACACCGACTGTATGGTGATGCACACAGAAAAGAATCCCCGGAAATTTTAGGTGTTCGCCGTAAAATTTGACATTTATATATAAATTTCTATGTACATTTTACCGGCAACACTTGAATTTTCCGGGCGATGACATAATTTCAAATATTCCAACAGAAATTAGCGCCATCTGTCATTTCAAGCGGTAAAATATATATAGTACTTGATAAAATGTTCGAAAATATGTCATCGCCCGGAAAATTGAAGTGTTGCCGGTAAAATGTATATAGAAATTTATATATAAATGTCAAATTTTACGGCGAACACCCAAAATTTCCGGGGATTCTTTTCTGTGTGTGGCATTGCGTTATGTGATTACATGTGCATTCTCGTAGATTTATTAGGATTGTGCCTCTTGCTGTTGTTCAACTTCGCTACCCGTACCAGGCTTATGAAAAGTGGAACATGCAATATCTCCTTACATACATCCCATGAGCGCACCACGAACAAAGCGAGAGCAAGTGAAAGCGAAAAACTTTGTGTGTGACCAGAGCATAGTTGCAGTGAGCTTCCGTTTTGGTGTCTGTGCGTTATTATTTTCATACTCTCTCCCTCTCCATCTCCCTCTTTCTGATTTATCTTCATATCATTTCGTATTTCATTTCAAATTTATGGAATTTATTAGAGACTTAAAAGGCAAGCAACTTGTTCTTCCACACATGCAAACTGCGTGCACGCTGCACACATAGAGATGCGAGCGACGACCGCGCACCAAATGATAAGGACGAAAAATGATTTTCTTCACAGTGGGAAAATATTTTTTATCTTGTTAGCTTAAAGGATGTATGTTTAATGAAAGTGCCATACAGAGTGAACGTCTTGTGATAAAGACGACGAGATGATGGTATGCATTTTGCACGGAAATGTGCAAAACACAACTAACTACTTAAGCTTAAACTACAACTGAGTTTCATTCATGGGAAAACAATACATCAAAATCTTGTTGAGTTTCTGTTGCGAAATGCGTTTCTCGCGCACAATTTTCATGCTCCCGAATGGCGTGTTGAGAAATCATCCGGGTGCATCGAACAGCGCAGCAAAGTGGCAATCAGCAATCCAAAATTTCATTTTAAAAAAGGAAACATCTCTTCGCGTTGGGCATTAACTACCATTTACTAACTACCTACCGAGCAACACTCCAGTTTATTATTTCGGCTAAGCAAAGCGATGTGATGCGATGACAACTTTTCATGTGTTGAGAAAATCCATTCGCTCTGCCAGTTTCTTCTTCGTTTCCCTATGATTTATGCGTGTAGTAGTGTGACTGGATTTATGATCAAGTTCTACACATATTTCACAGCGAATTGCATTTTACTCGGGTTCTTGGCGAGAAAAACAAATCAATATTCAAATCTATTACACTCCAGTATAATTGAAATGATGTATGCTACCAAAGCTCAGATGTCGGTTAGTGTCTCTTGCGAGTGATTTTATGACATTCAAAAAGCATAAATTTTCATAGATTAGAAGATTAGATTCGGTGCACAAAATATTAGATTACTCTGACTCTGAATTAAGTTTTTCGAATGAATATTTTTAATTTGAATTAATGCAATTCGCTCCCTCTAAAGGACTTTCGAAATATTGTGGTTATTCCAACATCAAATCTGTTTAGTCATATAAGTTGTAATTTTGGCCCGTTTGATGGACATCATTTTATGCCGGCGAAAATAGTTTTCGTAATAAAATTCCATCAGCAAATATTTTTCAAGTCCCAAAAATGAAATCATTCGGCTCAAATGCTGTTACTCTCGTTTTCCCTTTGGCCACTTGTTTTGAATCAAAACTTTTTTGTGAATGAGATAATTTGTCACGACGAACGTTGAATGATGCACTTGCGAAATGGGAGCGAATGAAAGCGAGGATCCAAATATGTGAAATCACAGCTTCGAATGAAAACGTGATTCGAATTCAAGGAGTGGTGGAGTAGCTTTGCATGGCAATGCGAATATCACCAAACGGAAAAAAAGAAACACATTTTGAAAAGTCGGTATCTCTAAACAGCACAGTATTTTGCAGTTTTTCACCACAAAGCTGATATCGCTTTGTCAACAGTATTACAAAATGAAATATTATCTGGTGCCGTTTTTATTTATTTTCTTGTTGTAGAAAAAAAATAACGTTTTTTTCTGCCTGTTTAGTTGAACATAAATTGTATAATTTTCCAACGAATGACAATTTTGTCCACGTTTTTTCTGCAACTTTTTATTCAAAACATGAACATTGAAACTAAAAAGCATATTCGATTATTTAGAAACAAGACACATGCGAAACGAGCGCATCATTTGATGCCAACGTTTAGATTTGTAGCGCACATACACACATATCGAAGTAGCAAATGTGTTGCCGTTGTCATTTGAACCCTATCTCTGTGACTCGGTTTAAATATGTTACTCAACTTAACCATTATAATCATTGATTTATTCTCATAACCGCATCGCGCTCTCTTGCACCCATACAACACCCATCGAAGTTGCCTTTTTGCCGACGCCATATATTTTATCGGTTAAATATTTTGCTGAGAGCTACTTTAGAAAACTTTTTCTCTGTCTCTGTTGTGTGTACACGGCACACGGCCATGCCCGCCATGAAATGGGTTGCTGCACAATGAGGCATCGAGATATCAGCAAGCCCAGAACGAATGAGATGGGGCGAGAACGAAAACATGAGCGAGAAAGAGAAAGTTGGTTTTGTATTTTGCCATTTTTCGAGGTCTTTTTTCGCCACTTTCCACATGCGGAATCATCAACGTTTAACTACATTTATGCATGGGCGGGCACCACAAGATTTATAGCTACTGAAAAATCTATTTCAAATCGCTTTTATTGTTGGTGTACTGTGTACAATCGAGAACACGCTTGCCATTGTTTCGAAGTTGCCGTTTCGGTGTGTGTCGGGGTGGAAAAAGTTATGCGATGTGTTAATTGTTGCGATAATACAGAAAATATTTCGTTTCGACTTTTGTTTTCGTTTTTTGATTTTTGTATTGTAATTTGGAGTGTTGAATTTCCTCAACTACGGCACACACACGAAAACCACGCACACGCATGCATACACAATATACAATCTAACTTTCACTTGTTTGAGCTGAAATTTTATTTGACATTTGAAACTTGGTGTGAATTGTCTGTCGGGCAAAACGATTTGAAATGTGACAGTGATTTGGGGCTGCGTATGTCATGAACCACAATGGTTTTAATATATCACTGGACGCGTTCAATGTGCATTTGATTTTGACATTTGATGATTCAATTAGGAGAAGCGTATTCGGTTTCGTTTGGACGCATGCATAAGCCATTTTACGGTGAATATTATCAAAACTATTGAATTTCCATTTTAATTAAAAGAAAACGAACAAACAAAATGGATTCTATCGTGCGATTTCATGCGATCAAACAAAAAGCGCCATTGATTGAGCCAACTGAATGGCAAAAATGCAATGCAGTTAATAGTGTTCGACACATGCATACCAAGCCCGAGTAACTATTGTGCATTGCACCGCACTGCATTCCCGAACACATTTATGCCAAAATGAAAAATAAACACTGACCAAAAATAAAGCAAAGAAAGAACTAGAAAATACGGAATCGATTTACCTCAATTCCACAATGATTTCGAAACGGATATTTCTTCTATTTTCCAATTTCCAATATATTTCGATTGAATTTTGCAAGTGATGCAGCTTTTAGAGCCATTTTCCACAAACCACAATGTTCGATTACACCCTAGATTGCAACATATTCAAAGCTGAGATTCATTCATGCCGAGATTTTTTTTATTTAAAATTGAAACACAATTGTAATAACAAGCAACAAATCTCGATCGGTAAACTGCAAGTAAATGCCATAATTCGTTTTGTTGTTGGCTACACGTTTGCCTCTTACATTCGCATCGAACGGATTTTATATGCCAATAAAACCATAAAAAATGCATGCTCCAATGTACAGTAGTGGAAAACCAAAAAAGCAATCGTAGCAGCAGCAACAGCAGCAGGAGCAATAGCAACAACCACACAAACGACCCAATATTTCTGCTACCCATAATTTTATATGGTGAAGTTTATGAAGATAGTCATAAATGTTGCAATGGAATGTCAGTGCATGTGTTATTCACTTCAAAGGATGGCCAATAATACAGTACGTTACTGTACATTAAAGATTAGCCAATTTCGTGGGGTCGAAATGCTAATGCTCTAGAAATAATTCCAAAAATGTCTATGTTACATTCTAAGATCGGCCAGTAGCTATTATATGGAACTTTCATGTGAAAAACAAATGATTACTCTTGTGCTTGATTTTCTCGAATCGGAAGGAAATCACCGACAGAAGTTGAATTCATTATAAATATGTTTCACGTCACTGATTCGGCTCGATTCATATCAAATTCAATCGAAAATCGATGACAATAAATCCAACAAGAAATATTTGCATAATATAATCAGTAGTGGAGGCATTTGGAGTGTAAAATGTAAGAAACATATTTTAGATTCCATCAGAAAGCTTGGAACAGCCGATGACCCTGCTAGGACTCGCATCAAATCTTGATGTAAATTTGTCTGTCTATAAGTTTTATGGAGAATATACACGGGTATTTGTTCATTGAACTAAGTTTGTAGTTTCCACATAGAAGCAAAATTTTCGGAATAGTTGAATCTTACAATGTCCTTTGTTGCGCTCAACATTTAAAATGCATGTTGCATATTCCTCAAATTGATATAAAATTTCATGCGTCCTTTGACATTGCATCATAAAAATTGAATGTATGATGCATAATTCAACCATACCACAACGTCTATTTCGAAGTGAATTTCCCACACAATTTGATTTTCTCTCTTTCTCTCTCCGTCTACGGCAAATTATCAATTGAAGCCAATATTAATATGATTAAAACATCATGTTCAATTGGCTGTGATTGTATCACATGAAAAGCAAATTACTATTGATCATGAAGGCAAGTATAGTTTCAATTGTGATCCTATGGATCAACAACATGAATCGTTAATGAAAGATATTCAGCAAATGATGCTCTAGCGGCATCTATACGGTAGAGTTTGGAAATTTGATTAAATGATTTCGTTACAAGGTTTACCCAAATATTGGAAATGGTATTTGTCAAAAATGGCATTTCAAACGTCATTCATGTTAGTCAACTTCCGATAGGGACAAACAGAACTCTGAAAGGTTTTGGATCTGTTGAATATAATAACATTGTGCTTCACAGCATTGCTATGGATGTATCCGTTTGGATTAAATGTTCAAATAATAACCTGCTGTTAATGGCAGCACAAAATAAGTAAAATTTACCATTTTGAATGCAATCTCCTGAGATTCTCTTTTATGAAATTTGTCTATTGAATGCTTGATTTTTATTTCTGCATTTTCTTTTTGTTCCACAAAAAATGAGTCCGTATTCAGCGAACATAATGGAAGTTCATCGAAAAGAGAGAAATAAAAATCTGGTATTATATCACAACAGAGAGAAACTACTTAAGAAAATTCCATTTCTCTTTCGGTGCTTTTTCCATTCGCCGGATGAGAAAAGGAGGAAAAACAGCAGCTACCTAGCAGAATAGCACACCGACAAAAATCCAAAGCAGGTCAAAGAAGAACGTAGTTGAAAAGAAGACTCGCGCGGTAAATCAAATTTTTCATTCCACATGTACAATTTTTCGTAGAACGTGGAAAAAAGCGTCAGATAAACGGAGAAAAACAGACAAAGTCGGAAAGAGGAGATAGAGAGAGAACGAGAAAGTGGAAGAATGGAAAAAAACTTGAATCTCGTTTGAGTGAAATAAATATTTCAGATTTATGTTTAAGTTCATAATTTTTTGACGTCGGTCTGAATCAGTCCGGTGTGTGTGTGTGTTTGTATGTGTGTGTATGTGTCGGTGAGCATAAGCACTGAATGTGAAATCACTTTTAGTGTAAGTTGGAAAATTCACCATTTTTTGTACCGTTTTACATCCTTGCTGCTTCTCGTATATAATTCATACGAAGCCATTGTTTACTAAAAGAATGAACTACATTCTTTCGAGGTTTCTTCTTTTTTTCCTCATATCTCACCGTTTTTCCTCCACTTCTATGATCGATTCAGGTTTGCTGGTTTTTTGCTACCCGACTCGCTGCACTGTGTACGCTGCTTATGCAGTAGACGCAGGCAAAGAAAAAACCGGTGGCACCCAAACTAATATATAATTCGATTTTAATATTTAATCATAATGGTAAATTGTTGTGTAGAAAATGCATTTGTCATGTTACTACTCTAGGTAGTAACGTTGCGAATCAAGTGTGAGTTCTGTTCCGTTGGATTCGTTTTTATCACTGTATCAGAAAAGTTCATGTGCTCGTTCCAAACACGATGTGAATCCATCGCCTGCAGTGGCACCGCCAACCGTTGAGGTATTGAATTCAAAAGCGACAAATATGAATCGAACGGGCGACGCAGTCGCTTGCAAAAGGGAAAGAGAGATTGATTTATTTCTATGTGATTTCTCCCGTTTTTTTTCTATGCAAGTTTTCAGTTCTATCAATTTTTTTATCGCATATTGACAGAGTTCAAAGGGTATCAAATAAAGTAAAGGTTAAGCTGAATGTAGCATTTGTAAATGTTGTGCCCTTTGGATGAAATCGGTCTGGCTGGCAATCTTAGAAAAACCATCGATCTAAATGGGCTACGCTCTATTTTATTCAAAATAGCCGCATATGAAGAGTCATCAAAGAAGCCGATCTGAACAATAGATAAACGGATCAGATTCAATGAACTATTCCATGATCGAATGCCGATGATAACGAGTATACAATGCAATAGTCTACAAGATGCATGCAAAATCAACATTTATGACCCAAGCGAAGTAGTGGCCACAATTCACTTTCAAATCTTGCGTCCATTCAGTTCCAAACTGAAATAAATCCCGCAAAATACGAAGTGGACCCGTGCATTTACTTATTAATTTATGGCATTCGCACGTTTGATAAATCCACTCTTACTTTGAATTTACGAAGCCGAATGCATTTTAATTTTCCACTGTACAATTCACATTCAAAATGTGCGCATGGGATATGGAAAATTAGTGTTCTGTTTTATGTGCACAACAAGCTGGTTGCCTGACTGAATAACATTGCGGTTGTGAATCCGAATCTGTGTTCATGTTGATCTAGTTGTGTTCAGTGATGGTAATTAAGGAAAGCTGCATCAAAAGAAATTGATTTTACGCAAAAGCCAAGAATGCCAGTGGTTTCTTCACATAAACATAGAACATTCGAGAGTTAAACACTATGCGAATGTTCAAATCCTGTAGAGATTTCCGCACTGACATACAATAATACTGATTTGGCAAAACTTCTTGAGGCTACCAGAAATGTATGTGCATTCAATTGCAATGCAAGTGTTTAATTGAGATCTTCTGTAATAATTCAAAAATATATGAATATGCTCGACGTAAACTGAAATTTACTGCCAAGTCGAACAATGAATTGATAGATGCAAATTAATGAAAGTTTCATGCGGAGAACATATTTCTCGGAAGCAGCAGCAGCAGCAGCAGCAGCAGGAGAGCTTTGAATTCATGTCCTTGGGCAGTATTTCACCAATTCCCAACCAAAGTTGTGATAACTATCATGTCGGTGTTTAGTTTGGATTTAGCGTCACAAAGACATACACATACACACTGCCGTTCTGATTTATCGAAAGTTAGTTAATTTAAATTTGAAATTTATCTTAGCTTCATCTTTACAACGGTCGACGCCAGTCGTCAATGCGGTGAGTTTGGTTGGCGCACATGATTTTTATGCTCAGGCTAATCTGTGTTGCATCACAATAGATAATGGAATACGTAATATTGTCAGTGAGTAAGTTTGTTGTGGGTTTGTCAATTGCACAAAAAGCTTCATTTTCCTCAGCGTATCTCAGGCCGAGTGTATTTCCATCGAGCAAACAACAAGTCGAAACTTCTTACACAACAAATTGAAAATTAGTTGAATAAACGATCCCGTGCACTGAAGTGTCACTTACTCGGTACCAATGGATTCATTTTCATCGTTCGTTCGTTCGTTCGTTCGTTCGTTCGTTCGTTCGTTTGTCTGGCTGCCTGCCTGTGTCTTGTGGGAATTTCTTTTTCCATTCGATGTGTCATAATCGTGTTTTTTCTTTGCCAATTCGATCCTTTTTACGCGCGCCTGCTCAACTACTCAAATAAAAAACCGGAAACCATAGAAGACAAATAGAATTCGCTGCGAATAAATTGAACAGAAAACTAGCGGAAAATCGTAGTGTCTGCGGGCTCAAGTGCTGAGTCTGAAAAGAACTTAACCAACATTGCCAATGATGTCAATTTACATTTTAATGTATTTCACCCGTTTTCGCTGAATCGTTCGTCACCAATTCCACTTTATTCGTTCACGAAAAAAAAACACCATGCCTGAGAGAGCACAGAGAGCTGGTATTTTCCGATCGCCTTTTTTTCCGCCGAATTCAATCAATTTTGCTGACACCACTTGAGGTCATTCAAATGCAATTGGAAAACATTGTAATTTTTTGTTTGCTTTCCAAATGGGGGAATAGAATGCACGAAGACGAAGTGATGAGTAAGTAGTAAGGCTTGGAAAATGAACACGATTCAAATTTGTATTTTCCGGTTTGCAGCTCACTAAAACAAACAGTTACTTGCGTATTGTTCGATGAATTTCTATTTAGTCATCTATTATTTTCACTTCGGAAAGCTACCTATTTAAATCAATCAAAGTGGAAACACGTAGTCACACCTTCTGTTTATTCAACACTTGTTCCAACAATGCTATTGATTTTTTTTACTTATTCCAGGCCATCGATCACTTTGCATTTTCTTCATTCACTCGCCTGCTCGCTCACACTCGCTTCCGCTGCAACTCAGAAGCTCATTCGGTGTATGTCGCGAGTAAAGTTACCCAAATAGGCGGATACGATCTTTGAACGGATCTATTATTCATCAGTGTTTGTAAGAAAACATCGTCTTCTAGGAACGCAAATTGCTTGTAAAGCGAACTGTTTTGGTACGAAAAAGAAAACGAATTCCGCTGGGAAGTTATCACATGCGTGAACGTAAAAAGAAATATTTCATAGTCGATGAAACGTATAATTACGGGTACGCTCTATGTTGCACACAGCTTATCGCTGTTATGCTTTTTCATTGTAGGATTTAGAAAGGATGACAGTTGACAAATAGTTGTTCGACCTAAGATGCGGAATCATTTCTTCTTCAACCGATTTTATTCGGATGAATTTCTTCAAGAAAACACGACTGTTTTTCATGTCTTTGTTGATAAAACGAGTGCCGAAAAAAAGGATCTGTGTTTTTGAGTCAAACTGAAAAAAAAGTATGGGATGACGCAAGCAGATTCGACAGGAGAATAGGATTAGGTGAAGTGCATTCGAATTTTAGATATTTTTCCATTGACGACGAAACAATTCAAAAATAACTCGTGGGCTGATAGATTGACAGAGGAAAAATGTTGCTTTCTCCTTTTCCAGCGATATCGCCGTTCTCCGAACATGAATCGGTAGAGAAAAAAAATGCAAAGGAATTTGAATTAATGCGTCGCAATGACATTCTCATATCCGATAAAATTAATGAAATATTGCCCATTCACTCGCGCAATGTTATCAATACGAACCAAGTCAGACCGAATTTTTACGCAAGACAGATTTTCACAAAGAATTTCATCGTACGAAAGTTATGGAATTTTTCGTTTCCATGTGGGAGTTATTGAGATGAGTGTGGCAATCAAGAAAAGTTTCGGAATTAAAGGTGGCACCAACATTTGATACAGGGCGTTGCTTTATTTTCATGTTTCTAAGAAGATACTGTCGAAGAGCATTTCCAGTGGCAGTCCGGAAACTGTGTGCAGATTCGATATGACAATTTTTTCTTTGGAATTAATTGTTATGAGCATTTTGCGTGACATTATCTCAAATTCATGGCATGATAAACATTTGACATCCGAAAGCTGTTCTCCATCGTCACCACAATGTAAACCGTCAAATGACGTTGTTGTCAAATTTGGCGGCAGTACGCACTTCTTTCTGGCATTTTAAAACAAAGTTTCTGATAATGTCTCGCTTGATTCGATTTTCGTCCTACGTCTTGTCGTTTGCGCGCTTGTTGTTGTGAAAATGCACGCTAAAAATATTTGCCAGCCATTTGTTTAGCAATTTCGGCACAATGATACAATGAATTCCGATATTTATTGTAAATTGGATTGTCTGCGCGGCGCAATAAATTATCATTTAGTGTGTCGAATATCGAATATGTTGTGTATTGCGTAACACAGTTTACATACTTATCATCCGTCGCGGGGCATATCGTACGTATGTAATGTTCGGGGCTTATGTCATCGGTCGCCTCAACGCAAGTAAATCGATTCATTTACAGTTAATTTCGTGGTATCTTTACACATACCACATATCTCTTGTTGGATGTTTAGAGAGGGTCATGATGTAGAGACGCAGAATATATCGCTTTTGAATCTAAAGTAAAACCCTTGTCACGAGTTAATTTATATGAAACATTTTTTTTTTCGCTATACATTTGCCTTGACTCTATTCATGGGGCAAAGATTTTTGCTTCACTAGAGGTGGTTCAAAGGCTCGAAAGATATTTGTAGAGTCATCGATAGGGAGCACATTGCCAAAAACAGTATCGAAATTATTATGCAGTAAAACAATCAAGTATATTGCGTTCATTCACAGAGTTTGCCTCCAATCACTGATCATTATTAAAGACGAATCCGCAGTGAGACACATTTCGATTCGGCTGATGCAAGTGTGATAAATGGCCAAACTGAACAAGTATTATATATAGAAATGAAAGACTAATAATGTTAATAAACCAACGCCGTGAACTCAATAATATGGCAATAGACATACGAATAATTCACATCTGGTGTTTTCTACAGCTTTCTTTTCGTCTAGAAGTCGGCTAAAGCCGAATAGAACATTTCCTTATATCGTTTTATTGAATATGAAAAATTGATTTCCAAAGCACCTTCCTCCCACGACCGGTTAGCCGATACTGAATTACACACAATCATCTTTCGTGTAGGAACAATCGAACGGAGAATATAATGAAACAGATGCTATCAATGTACTGTACATGTATACTATATGTATATATAGCACTCACTCCACATTCGTATCAATGTCTTTGTCTATATGGCTCTAGCATTTGACTTGGCTTGTTTGCAGCACACCGAATAATCATAGTCGTTTCGTCTTTTTCATTTTCTTTGCAGAACGGTGGCGCCAAAGATGGTCTCGACATGAACGTAGCACCAGCATGGCAAAAAGGGTATACAGGAAAAGGCGTTGTTGTTTCCATTCTCGATGACGGCATTCAAACAAATCATCCGGATCTAATTCAAAACTATGTAAGTACAAAATAAAATGAAATCGCATAAAAATGGAACGCAACGAAAATGCGCGCTGAACAGCAACGACAACAGCGACGATGGTAGCACAGAACACACAATTCCCAATACATTTTTTTTCTCTCTATTTATCATGTGTTTTCGCTGGTTCGGCATAGAAAGCGCCGGACAACACACTGCACGAGCACACATATCGCATGAAGTTCAATATTCGCCACGCTTCGACTGGAAATTATTTATGTGTTCATCCATATGGTCGTTGCACAGACTGTAAACAGAATTATGAATAGCATCGAATGTATCGATCCTGAAGCCGTTCGATAAGTCGTGTACAACGTGCTAAGAAATATTTTACCATCGAACGATAACTAGAGCAACAACAAGCAAATAAAATGAAAACAAAATTCTATGCCATATATCTAAATAAGAATTCAAGTTATAGGCAAATTATATTTTATTAGTTTCGATCGACTGCGAAAATGGGCTTGGTCGTACGTACTAATGTTGTTTTCTTGTTGTCTCTTTGGCTGTTTCGGTTGCTTTTATTACCGTTATAATTCCGCCTTTAGCTGTTGCTGATACGCGAATTCAGACACAGAAACTTTCATGAATATTGGTCCGACGCGATGAAACGGAGAGAGAATTGTGCTGGATCTGGCATTTCACTGATAGTAAACGACATTTGCATGTGCATTTTTTTTTCTTTCCTCTTTTTCCTTTCGTCTTTATTTAAAGCAATAAATTTTACTTTATCCAAATGTTCAGCGCAATTTTATAGGCGCACGCAAAAATAAATAAAATTATGGTACTTTTTTATGAAGTTGTTGGGTGAATTTGACGTAAATCCGCTTAAATTTTCCCCCTATCACTTATTTGCGATGCGAAACTTTGCAGTACACACATTTGCTCGTAGCCGATTTGCCGGCGCACCGAGTGTAAGCGAGCATGCATCATATGCATTTTATTTGTCTAAATATTGTAGTCCACAGCATGTGTTTGCTGAACTAATTCGGTTTTTATTCACTCTGCAGGCGCTTTTTTCGATAGTAAATGTGTGCAGAACACAAAACAAAAAAAAACATGATCTGCCTTTTTTTGCTGCGCTGGAAAACAACAAAATTATTCCATACGCATCTTTTCATCGAGCTTATACCAATATCAATATTAGAGGGGCCAAATTAAACTACTTCATTTTTTTCATGCATTGGATTCAATGCACTAAATTCAACTCAGATAAATGAAAACGAAAAATAATCTTTACGTAGATCATCATTTCAAAAGGATTTATATTTCATATTGGAGTACGTGTAATGACTAATGGATAGATTAGTCTATTACATAGGCATAATATATTTGTCGTTTTTTTTTTCGATACACAAAAACAAATCGTGTATATATGCATTCGTAGACAGTTTCATTAGAGCATCGGATGGATATATACGTCACAACTTGATTCCAATTACGTGTATGGATCGTAAAAAAAGTTTGTTTTCGGTTTAAAGTCACTCTGGGAGTATTATGATGTGGAAACAAACATGAGATGCAAAACTGTCATCAAAAAATGGCAAACATATTTCGAATAACACTGAATGCTTAAGATCGGCTCATCCGTTTTCGCGAATGACTCTATTGTTCCAAGACGCGAGCCCACTTTGAAAGATTGCCAACTCATAAATTCATTTATGTTGCAAGCGAATTCGAATTCGATTCCATAAAGCGATTGTTGTCACATATTGTTGTTTGATTCGGGATGGGCGTACACATAAAAATACAGCGCTAGGAATAATTATTATTACGATTATTGTGGTGCTATAAAGTCGACGAGTTAAATTTACGTATCTAATAAAATGTTTTATGGGTGCATTGTGTGCACAGTACACGGAATGTATACGGAATATGTGACAATTTATAGAGTGAAATTTGATATTATCATATTTCACGCGTGTACACATCAAATAATTCGTGGCTGGAATATGGCGGTGAAATTTTTTTGAATTTCGCATATGAATTTCCATATTGGTCGTAATTTATTTTTCGCTCCTCAAGTGTACTTACTCTTAGCCAACCATATTTATTTAGTGCCGTTACTACCGTTCGGCCTGACTTCTCGCACATATATTTTCACTCCATTCGGTCGATGTATCCATGTGATCCATACATTTTGTACGCATCATTACACTACCTTCAGCTCATGGAGTGATATCAATGCAGCACAGACAATTCCATCGACGTCAATGATGATGATGATGATGGCACTACACATGTCTGATATCTTTATTTTGACTTTGTACACAATTCATAACCCCACAAAAGGATTGAAACCTTTCAGAAAAATGAGCTGATAAGAGCATTCTCACTCATTCGCATCCACAAGATGGATTTCGTTTGGGATTATGCGCGCCTACACAGAAACAAAATTTGATTTGAGAAATTCATCCATTCAACATGACATGCAGGGCGTTAGCAATCAAAGTTATACCTTTCGCTACTGCTTTGATTCAACTCGCGATACGAAATCGATCTCTCAAATCCACAAAATACTTTTCGAATCAACGAAAAGTCACTCGCAAATGCACAGTGTTTTAAAAACATGAAGACGTTGCCTGCCAAAAAGATTCCAATGTCAGCTCGCAATTCTGCATGTATTTTAAAGGATTTTAAAAGATTCTCATTCAACGAACGTGTGTAGATTAAGGCAAAATGTTGAATTTTGCTTCTCTTCGGAAGCCAGAGCTGTTATAAGCACCGAGAAAGAGCGGGCACCGAAATAGGTGCGCGCGCTCTTCATAAGTGCCGGCACCTAACACCATGTAATGTTCAAGTGCCGCACTTAATATTTTCTTCTGTATTTTTAAACATCAAAAATCACAAAAAAATTAAAATTATTTTAGTTTTTTTCATTTTTTTTAAAGGTTTTACATTTTGAGAACTGTCTAATTCAAATTAACACATGGTTTGACTGCACTTGTATACTGAATTTGATAGTTCTCAAAATTTGACGTTTCAACAATGAATTTGATTATTGACGTAGTCAAACTGTGTAAAAACTTTAGAAAAATGAAAAGACTATAATAATTTTAATTTTTTGTGATTTTTGATGTTTCAAAATACAAAAAAAATTATTATTGAGTGCGGCACTTGAACATTACATGGTGTTGGGTGCCGGCACTTATAAAGAGCGCGCGCACCTATTTCGGTGCCAGCACTTTTTCGGTGCCTATAACAGCTCTGTCGGAAGCTGAGTGAGGGAGAGGGGGGGGGAGAGAGAGAGAGTTATTTGTAGAAGAAACAAGACATTTTACATTTTTCGTTTTTATTTTGTAAAAGAAGGAATGAAAAAAAGATGAAAAAAATGACACATTCTATGACTTTATCATATTTGGCTTCTTGATGTGAGTGAGAGCATGTGCAACATATTCCCTGCGAAGTTCCCCTGACTTGAGTTTTACATAAATTCGCTTCGCCTCATATTTTAATGTTTATATTTAATATTTTAAATTATATACGTGCCAACCAAACTGACATGATTACAATTTTATATATTCATGATGATAATTTAGTTTGTTTTGTGCGTTGTTGGTTTCATTTTTCTTCGTTTTTCCTCCGGATTCGGCATACATTTTATTCTTTTTCGCCTCTTATTTTCGTCGGTGTCAGCATTTCACTGGGAAGTCTGATGTGCGTTTACTGAACTGTGTACTTTTCGCGTCTATCTCTCCAACATAAAACACATGAAATGTGTTTCATTGTGCAAAAGAAAAAAAAAACCTCAATCTTCATTCCATTTTGAGTCGCTACACCGTTTTCGATCTTCTTTTTCTCTGTTATGGCTCTCACTCGCCATGTTTTTCTTGCTCACTTATATTTTATGTGGTGTTTTCTGTGATGCGCTGGGATGTATTTTAAAGCATCACATCAATTTTTCTGACAAAACATAATAGCTAAAAGGCTTGTTCAATTGAGAGACAGAAATGTATTGGATTTGGCTGGCAGTTTTTCTTGTTCTGTTGTTACTGTCTATGCGGTTGTAAATTTTAGATATGCAAAACATGGAAAAACTTGACAGTAATTTTGACTGAGCTCGTTCTGTGCCATCCAGACATTTAAAACTGATAATTGACTGTAGTTATCACATCGGTGCAAGCTTAATACTAGATACTCGTCCAGCCGGCCAACTTCACAACAAATAAATGCTAATAAATGTATTGTGCTGCGAAATCGGGGACTGCTTTATGCATCCGAAAAACTCATAGTGACACTAAACGCATTCATGCTTCAATTCTTGTTGTCTTTTCATTTTGAATCCTGTCTCTTCAGTCAAAACTACAAGTGAATTTTTTGCTTCGTTAGAAAACACAAACTTCGTTAGAAAAACAAAAGTGACATCTCCTTCGCCGAATATGTTTCATCACCTAAAATTTCAATGTTTCAGCATCAAACATTTTTCCTTTCAATATTTCGATTGTAATTTGTGTGTAATAAGCAAAGTCATCGAAAGCTGTAAAATTAATTGTTTAAATGTCGGAGTCAATCTTCAGACGCCTGCTTAATGGATTTCAATGTCAAATACAATGCATGTTACTGATTTACTCGACAAACTTTTCCGTTGTTTGAATAAAGCCAGCAATTTTCATAAATTTTCAATTTAATTTGAGTACAGTGCAGAGTGATTCCATTGAATCCTCAATATTTGTTATTTGCCGTTGTGCAGACACACGAATAATAAAACTTTTCGCAAATTCCACCATAAAGGGATTTTAACTGAGTTTTTTTCTCCCCATTTCTTGTATGTGTTTGTTGAACATTATGAAAATTGAATTGTTTATGCGGGCTTTTTTTTAATGGCATTCAATTTGTGGGTGTGTGTTTGTGCACACGATAAGAAGATTCGCATTTCTTTGATGTTGAAAAGTTTTTCAATTTCAATGGAAAAGAACCGCAAAAATTTGACCGAAATAAATAAAACAACAACACGAAGTTTATTTTGAACCTTTAAGCGCATTTGACAATGTAACATGAATGGAAAAAAAAACTTGAAAATTTAGCCATTAAAACAGACATGACAAAATAGAAGAATCATCGAATCGAAGCACAAATTTTTTTTGCATTAAAAACAATCCTTAAAGTGATTAAACGAAATTTTTTTCGTATTTTCTTTAAACTTTAGCGAACGAAATAAATCATTTGCAGCAATTTATTGCAGGCTTTTCTTGGCTTCCAAAATTTTTCGAACAAAACCATTTCGATGCATTTAGCGTCGATACTCACCTGAACAGACTGAATTTTATTGCTATATTCTTTCATCCAACATTACAATCAAATTTCAAGTATTCTATTTAGGAAAGTAAGGCGATTTCACATGTATTCTATTCATGAATACGAAATATGCAAAATATGCAAAAGTTTCTCGGCCACTTGATAACTTAGAAAGGAAGATATAATTGCCAAGTTACACGAGAAATTCCGTTTCAAACTCGATTTAATCCGCATAAAACAAAGCAGTAAGAACACAGTTCGTTCAAAATTGTTGGACTGTGAAAACACAAGAATCGAGCACATGCCCAATGAATGCCAGGAATTTCTAAGCTGTACAATACATCACGTTCTCTGATAAAACTAAAGCCCATTGTTTATTCTATGGATTAAATGTGTTCCCCTTATCTTCAAAGTTGCATCCAATGTAAATAAATGAAGACCCTTCGAACCGTAGACTTCAATCAGTCAATCAGTTTTATAGAACATGTATACATGTATATACCTAAACTTTCTCATTGCGTTTCCCTTGTTGAAATCCAGTTGACTAAAAAAAAATAAAGGACATACCGTCGAGTGGCTTCCAAATTTAGAATAGAAGAAGACAAAAAAAAAGCAAAGTTGATTTTAATAAATTATTTGTCATTCATCTCACAGGTGATAATTTCGTGTTTTTAGCGCTTAACTTTAGGTTCTTGTTGAAGCGACAAAGTAAAATTGAGTGAAATAAATGAAATGACACGCAAAAGAAGTAAGAATCATAAATTAAATGAATGCTGCGTGATCAAAGTAACAAATGACATTCGGTTCGTCAAAGATATACGCGTTGACAGTGATTGCGTTTGATGAATTCAACCGAACTTGTAGCATGGTAACGCTTGACGTGTTTGCCTTAACACCGACCGAAAATGCTTTTGAATTGATGATGACGTGGAAATGTGAAGTGTTCACAGCGCCGAGCGACGGAAATGCGAGCATCAATAAAATCGTTTAATCTATTTGATTTTAGAATGGTGGAGCACACTTGACGCGTATTTTTCCTTGTTTGTCGTATTTGCTTATAAATAAGAAGTTCAAGTCATGAGCCATTAAATCACTTTACATCCGTCGAAACAGTCTTGCCATCAATTTTCGATCGTAAAACAGAAAACTCTAATGAATACTTAAACCAAATGTTATATTTGAAAGGCAAAGAGCAGCCGTCATAGGGTCAGAATTTCGTTGCATGCAAATATCCAAAAAATTTATGACCAACAACACAGAATGCGCAGCGCATACTGAATGCAGTGTACTCATTGTGTTGTTCACTCGCGGGCTCGTAATTCGCCTGGATTTTGCACATTCCAGTTCAAATTGTTTATGGTTTTTTTCTATGCTGTTGTTGCTTTGTTCGGTTCAACCTGATTTCCATCATAATTTTCCGTATCGTTTTCCCCATATTATTATTACATTTATTGCTATGATTAGGTATAATTTTTTGTGTTATTATTACTCCAACTATAACAGCAAATAATTTGCTAGTCCATGCTGTTCATTTCGTCAACTTCATTTCCGCTTTCATTCTGTTCGGTGAACACCTCATCGGCCGAGACTTTTGCGTGTTGACGCTCTGCATTTAATTACATTTGGTAATACATATTTTAAAAAAAACTGACGCATTTTTTCTTGCTGCCTGTTGTCGTTTGCCCGACGGAGAGCCGGAAATGACGTAACAAAAGTCAAAACACGACTTAGCCAATGATGTAAAAACAATTTATAAAGCGAGCAGCTGCTTGAAGTGCACACGCCCGGACATAAAACAAAGCAACGACGAGATGTTTCGTGACGAGTTGTTTAAAAGTGCTCTATAAGTACATAAATACACAAAGAGCGTGGAGCGCACCATACACACAACGCACACATACACAATAATGACGAGAAATTTCTTGAACGTGTTCAGTTTCTTTCGCTCTCGCTCTCGATCTCAGTCTCACACTCACACGCTCGTTAGCACCCCGAAAACTGGAATGCCAGCGATAACTGAAATAACAAATGTCCTGTTCACTTTAATGACATAGCCTGATCATAGTTTACAAATATTTCCAAAGAAAAATTCATTGTTAGTTTTACAGCAAAATTGCGAGGAGATGGTAATGCTCATGAACGCCGCATAAAATTTGCAGACATCACTAAAATGACTGAAACGTTCCTTCGTAGGGGGAAAATAGGTGAATGTTCGATGTTGTTGCTGGTCGAAAGAGCAGGCGCATAAAACGTAGCGAAAATTCAGAAGGAAAATTCATTATAGGACGTCCCCAATCCAACAGTTCATGATTACATCATCACCATAGTCTTTTTATTAATGCAGAATCAGAAAAAAAACAGCACGATTCTGTATGCCACTGTATGCAAAATTCAAAGTTTCCATTTCAAGAAATGCATTTGCAAAAACAAACACGCCGTGGTAATACGCTCAAGTGCAAAATGGAGTGAAGATGTCGTTTACTCGTGTGTTGTTGCATTATGTTTGTTTGCGTTGGAAATTTTGCAACGGCGTTTATTTTGAATATTGCATTCTTTATGGCGTATACACCCGCCCGCTAAACAACAATATTTAGACGTGGACGACAATAAAATGAGCGAACCTAACGAAAACGAGAAAAAAAATCAAGTGCAATCAGCTCCGTAAACACGTTTGCTCGAATGCTCGTTTCAATGGCAGATATGTGAAAAGTCACCATTGCAAATGTGCACCATAGCAATCCATTTTTAAACTGCTCCTTAAAACACCCTCAACTGTTAACTGTTTCAATGTACAATTTTCATTTCGTTTTTTTCTCTTTTTTCCCACTCGAATTTTTTTTTCGTTTCGGCTTGTTATTTATTTTGTGAGCGAATAGCAAATGCATGGTGTACAAAAAGAGAGACAGCGTTTCTAATGTGTTTTTATTTGTCTTGGTTTCAGGATCCGGATGCTAGCTACGACATCAATGGAAATGATTCAGGTTAATTGAATAAATGTCAGAAAAATGACAAAAACGTCAAAAATATTTAGCAAAATCATCAAAAGACAAAATGAATTAAAAAAAAATAAATGATGAAGCGTCGAAAATTACAAATTACAAAATCGTCAAAAAACAATTTTCATTGGAAAAAAGTTTTTTGATGAACGAAATTCTTTAGGTAATTCTGATTTTATCAGCAAGGTAAATTTACAACAGATTTCAATGATTATGAACAAAACGTAAATCAACGAGTCTATGAGTTGAATTTTGATGCAGACATTTTTTTAAATCAATTCAGACTGTGAAGCTATGAATTTAAATTCAAAATAAGTTGGTTTTTCTAATCCAAAAAAAAAAAAAACAGAATCACCTGAAGAATTTCGTTTATCTATAAAATTTACTCCATTTTGTTAATAATTTCTGACGATTTTGCCAATTTTCATTTGAAGAATACTTGATTATTTTGACGTTTTTGAATTTTGGCCACCAAAAAAATATATATGGATTTTTGACGTTTTTGTCCTTTATCGTTTTTGTTCATTTTGTCGACGATTTTATTTTAACGATTTTCCCATTATTTTTGACGTTCAGATCCAATGCCTCAGGATAATGGTGATAATAAGCACGGAACACGATGTGCTGGTGAAGTGGCTGCTGTTGCATTTAACAGCTTTTGCGGCGTTGGTGTTGCATACAATGCCAGTATTGGAGGTAAGTCTTGTATTCATACAGTCTAAAATCTACAGTCGAGTCGAGTCTCTGCCCAATTTATCCTCGTGCAGGTCCCAACGGGTTTTTCTAATTCGCACATCGAAAAAAAAAACGGAAAAGAGAAAACAATGAAAAACATGACAAATAGAATTAAATGAAATGAGAAAAATGACGAAGAAACTGTGAACAAATTTGAATCCATTTGGAAAATTGCATTTCACCATAGCACGACTGTTTGAGCGCGTTATGCTTCTACGAAAAAAAAGACATTTTTATTAGCTTGATTAAACAAACGTTGTTGGCATTCATTCGCTTTATATAATTGAATACTTTTCATATGATTCTCTAATATGTCAGAATTTCTCGATCGAAATGCAACAAACATGGAAAAATGAACGTTAAAAATTCTGTTGATTTTTATTTTCGTTCAACGTTTGGTTGGCAATGTTAAATTTTCATGAAATTCCCCGAACGAATGACATGTAAATATGTTGAAATATTTTGAAAAATTCATACGTTATTGATTCACATAGGAATGTTATATCTTCTGAATCTCATTATTGTACTGCACGAAATCGCATCGGAATTATGCATTTAATTTGCGAAATTGTTGAAACATCGCCATGCGTATCGCTCTGTTTATCTCCAGACTATTTACATTTTCTCAAAGATAATTGTATTTCTGCTACGTATTTTCGACTTCATCAAATGCAAACGAACACGATACGAGATTAAATCGATAGTTAAGAGATCAAATTAAAGCAATGAAAACATACAGCTCTGGTTACGTGATGGCTAAAATGTCAAATAGTTTGTTTGATGCTTGACTTTGTTATGTATTTTTTCGCAACAACGAAAGCAATTGAATTTATTTTCCGTGGTAGCTGACAAAAAAGCAGAGGAATTGTTCTGAAAGTGATGATAACAGAGCGAGAGACATAGAGAGAGAGATAGTACATATGTTTGCGTGTTGCTGTGTTTTGCGACTGTTTAAAGCACGAAATAGCCAGAAAAAGCTGCTTTGATCCAAATACACACGTCCGTATATTGTATCGGATTTTTTGCTATTGTTGTCATCATATCACCGATTCCGTATTGTTTGGTTTGGTTTTATGTGATCATTTCCGTTCGGTCTTTTTTTCTCTCCCTCTCCCTCTCTCCCTCTGCTCTTTAGCTGTTTGTTATTCCTGGAGATTTATTCATTCCATGTGCATATTTTCGTGGGTATTTGTTGGATCTTGTCATGACGTTGTGTTTTTCCTATTCATTTTGTTAATTTTCATCTGTTTTTCAAAGTTTGGACACCAGTGCGTTTTTCCCTTGGCGAAGTTTTTTTTTTGCGGAGGCGATATTTTTTAAAATGACCCATCTGTTCGATATGTATGTGTGTGTGTGTGCTGTGCATCAACCGAACGATGTTCCACGTTCACTTCTTCTCTTCTACTCTCTCTCTCTCTCTATCTCTCTCTATCTCTCTCTCCCTCTTTCTCGCTCTCTATATGCTGAAAGCATACCCCTGAATCATTCTACATCCACTCACAGCTCCATCGTTGCATCTCGCTTTCACTTTGCGAGAATCGTCCATATTATGAATATGTGTGAATGGGTGACAGAAAAAAAGCATTTGTTCTTTGTCGACACCATTGTTCACTCTAACTAGCTTTGTTTGCTGTTTGGTTTGTATTTTTCCCCATTATTTTCGCTGATGCGCGAACGTTATTTAATCTTCTTTTGTGTGCCGTAATCGTCATGCAACTTTTTATTCTTTTTCGAATTTTTACATTGGCGTCATATATTTTCGCCGAGTTTTTGTTGTTGTTGTTGTTGTTGTTGCTCGTGCAATCTATCGTTCGATCCAATTTTTGTGATTACTGCCTTTGGTGGTGTGCTGGCTGTGTATTCGGATCTGTTTGACGATTGGGTCCATTTTGTGTTACGATGCTGAAAATTTATTAAATAGTATTTGAAAAGGCGTGCGTGTGTGTAACGAACCAACGACAGCAACAGCAACAGCAACAACGAAAAAAAAATGAGCGCTCGTGAATCGGATCAAATGCCAACGAACCAACAAAAATGACATTGGTCTTAAGCTCGTGCATCGCTCACACGTTGTAACTTCAACCAGGATTAGTTGAAAATGAAAAATCGGACAATAAATATGGTTTATTGTCGTGTTGTCATCCCCACCAGAGAAATTACAATGCACACATGCGTAAACACTAATCAAATGACATACGCTCGAGGGATCAATATGCCCGTAGCAAGGCTTAAATTGCAAAAAAAAGCTACACTTTTTCATCAGCTTTTCTGCTTACCACCACCACCAACAAAGCAATGCCACTCATAATTAAAACTTCCAACATACACACACACACACACACACACAAAGGAAAAAAAATTCAAATTGAATTCATTTGATATAAAAGAATCTATGAAATGTGAGGAAACCTTTATCAAACGGTGTATATACTAAAATCCATAGGATTCCAACATTGACTATCGAACGAGAAGAAGAAAAAGTTGATTTATTATTTTTCCGGGATATTCGACTCAATGTCAAGGAAAAGAATCCAAATTTTATTTTTAGAGCAAACAATTACTTTGCTAACACCATCATAAATTTAAGTCGAAGTAAAATAGACGGCAATTTTTGGCCCACATGCTACTCAAGTGGACGAAATGAGGAAAAAACATTTAAGCCTCAAAGCTTCAAAACAAATACTTGAACAAAGTTGAAGAAAGATTTTTTTTCTCGACAGAACAGAAGAAATATAAATACAAATACCTGACGCATGCATGCACGGCGCCAATCGGACGCGACCAAAGCAATCTGCCTGAATATACACGCTGAAAAAAATAACGGCAACGCAGAAGAATAACAAAATCTTCAACGGCCTACCATTTACGATAAATTCACGATAATAATTCTGATAATTAGGATTTATTGGCACAGAGCACGTCAGACACCATTCGAAAGCGCTGCAAAGTGTATGTGTGCGTGCAAAGAAACAAGCCAATTTGTTTACTTCTTCTCATTCATTGATACATAAACAAAATCCCCTCGCCACAATTAATAAGTTACGTCACTTTTTCACAGTAACAAAATAAATATTTATGAATTTATCAGATATAGAATTGTTGGATTGTTTGTATAAATACTCTCTGCATTATTTGATTTTATCAATTTGTTGAAGAATTTCATTTAAAAAATTGAGTCATATTTTTCTAAATGCGCGATTCATCCGTCATTTTTCTAAACATACGTTTTCCGATGGCTCAGCATCTCAGCATTTCGTATCTGCGGATATATCCGAGCATATCGACGACGCAAGTCACTGTGATGTGCACAGCTACATCGACTACACACAAACAGAGAGTTCTACACACAAACAGAGAGCGCAGTGTTTGTGTGTAGTCGATGTAGCTGTGCGCATAGACACACGCCACTTATACAGTGACTTGCATCGTCGATATGCTCGGATATATCCACAGATACGAAATGCTGAGATGCTGAGCCATCGGAAAACGTATGTTTGCATTTTTCCCGTACTGCGATAAAAGCCTATATAAAGAATGTTATTATATTTGACAATATTTGACTCGATGTCAATGACGATGTGGCAGCGCCACCTATAGAGATTCCTTATTAAAATAAGTGGGACTATTGAGTGCGTGCATCATATCGCACGTAAATTTTCAATATGGCAGCGCCCATAGAATTGAAAAGTTAACCAATTTCGTAGTCACAAATTATCGCTGTACGATTTTTCCTACTCAACAATTAAGTCAGCCTTTGGTTCAATTTAAAGTCAATTTATTTTCAATTCACAAGCACATGCACATTTCAAATGAGTTGCTATTCCATTGAAACATTTGAGTATGAAAACATGAATCGAATGGCGTTGATGCAGCGGAGCATGTATGATTTAATTAACCATTTACAATAGACACAATTCCCAATATTCATTACACTCGTTTTGGATCATGCTGAACATAAAAAAAATGTGTGAAACGTTGTATGAAGCTGTTTTTCAATCGTCCATGAGTTTGATTATCATCAGTTTTTGATTATGTTAGTCATTGTTTGTTTCGCAGTTGAACCATTTTTACACGTATATCTCTTATTCAGTTCATTGCTGTCACTTGTTCTGGCAAAGCCTTTACCCATCGCATTCATCGAAATTGCTATTTTTTCTTTCTCGAAATTTTCCGTTTTTCCATCCCGATGATTCAATGGCATTTTCATGAACAAAAGACGGTGTCTATCATTCATATCTTCGGGAATATTGGTGAAAAATGATTGATTCACAACCAAATTTAAAGCGCATCTGCGAAAAAAAAAAAATGAAAGCGGATATATTCCAGTTGAATGGCTGTGGGGTCTCTTTCACCAGAAAGTACTTTTTAATTAAATTCTTCAACCACATGCATTACGTGTAGCATTGCTCCGTCAGTGACTTTTTACGCAATAATATTTGATTTCGATTTTCGAAAACAAATTTTACATGCACAATTCGAGCTTGAAATGAAAAAAAAAGGAACCATTTGTGGTGCTCTCATAAATTATACTCACTAATAACGTTCGAATGGCCTTTAACAGAGGCACTAAATGTCATTGTTTTAGGAACATTACGATAGCAGTGGTCCTCGGGGACGGAAGCGAATGCATCTTTACATTATAAACACATAATACACGAATGATTGCTGCAAGTGACATGGGAAACTATTTGAAAATTTTGTTTACATTAATGATAGCAACAACAATATCGGTCATAAAAAGATTTTAACTGCATGTGCAAAACTCTGGCTTGCGATATTTGTTCATTGGCCAAACAATGAAACTGATTTGATGCCGGCATATGAGCTAAAATGTTTGTGATTTTCACATTAAATTGCAAATTGTATTTTGCTATGGTTTAGTCTTTGAATTTCGGAAATTACCGGCTGTTCATAAGCGTTTTACATTGTTTTCGTTTTTCGATGGGAAACAACAACAGTGGAACAAAGCAGAGTCGGGTCAGAGCGTCCAATCTTTAATGAAGCTGGGTCGAAAGTTTTCAAATTACAGTCATTATTTTTCGGTTATGTTCATTCTATTGTGACTTCGGAAACGGTTCCAATACTTTGTTGAGAAGGTGTTTTTGTGTCTACACAAACAGGGGCCGTATTTGTGAACGATTCTCGTTGCTGGGGGAATAGAAAAGCATCTATGTCGTTCTTCAGAAGTTTTCCACACAAGTAAAACGCAAAACCATCGAAATATTTCATTTCGAGTATTTTAAAGTCTGATCAAATCTTTGCCTGAACTCCACTTTCGAAAACTGCCAGTTCTAATTCCAAAAATGAAAGTGGATAAAATTTTGTGCACACAAGACATTTGTTTACCCGTTTAATAATTCAAGCGGCAACGAATACAAAAACACTGGGCCAACGATTCGATTTCGATATTTTGTCCGCACTAATAGGCAATTTGTGTTCTAAATACCATTAGATCTCCTCCGTATACACATGAAATTTGAAGCACCAGTTTCAGACGACAAATTGCTTGCTATTCCGAAATGTTGTTATTTCGATTATCGATTCAGAGCGCAATCGTTCCCGAACAATAATGGAATTGCAAAAATGTTTAGTTTATGCGTCAAGACACCGGCGTTGACTCAGTTTTATTACATTAAATTTCATTTACTCCCTTTGTATCAATATAATTCGGTTGCCACAAGTCTGAAATTAAATTGTGTGTAACCACACACTTTGATATTTTTCTTCGTTAAAAGCATGGAAAAAAACGTGTCGAGAATAATCGCCATCATAATCGGTGCGTTTTATTTCCCTTGCTCTTTTATTATCATGATTTTTTGCATGCTTCGCCTTCAATTTTTTTTTTTCATATTCATTTTCATTGGGTTGAAAATCTGTAGGGATGAATGCCATTTTTTATGCGCTTGATGAATGTACGTGAGACGACAAAATGTCATCACCCGAAACGTGTTCATGACTTTGTTGCTAAAAATGATGAAATTGAATTTTTGTGTTGGCACTTTGTGCATGTGCTTTGATTGAATACATTTGGCGAGAGACGTCAACATAGAACGACGTTCATACCTTGATTTGAAATACCAAATGAAATTTGTTTGTGTTTACATTGGCAATGAATCAGATTTTTTGAGGTACTTTTTGCTTTAATTCATTCGTTTGCCTTCGCTTTCAATTGAGTGAAAAAACACTTAACCATTTCTTCTTTTTCTCTCGATACATTCGCCAAAACTCAAACGCATTCAAGTGTCTTCAGATGATGGCAACGAAGAGAAAGAGAGTGAGAGGGCGGGGGAGAAAAAAATTGTGAACAGGACTAAATTAAATTGAAAATCACAAAATAAATACAATAAACATCAACTGAGGCAGTCGCTTGCCGCGCATTATTCAATCGGACTGGCTCTGTTGCATTTTCACTTTGATGTTGTTCAAACGAATTTTTTTTTTATTCATTTAATAAGTGTGTTTTCGATTCGCATTTTTCATGGCAGACTTTATTTGATATCTGTACCTTCGCTGGTAAAGAAGGTTTTATCGTTTCAATTGCACCGAAAAAACGGGTTTTCTTTTCTCTTTTTTGTCGATTTCAATTTCATTTCAAAAGAAAACTTTTCCTAAAAACGTCTTTTGATTGAAATGTCCAGATGTAATCAATATTTCATTGGTATCGAAGAAGAAAAATGAGCAACAACAAAAATTTGCTGATATGCTGTGAATCAATGCGCAAGTTTGCTTTGAGTGAAATATGCCCAAAGCCAAGAGGGAATAATTCAAAAAGCAAACAACTTCGATTCAATTATTTTTTGTCAGAAATTATGAGCAAGAAGCAACATTCGGGGGGTCAAAAGCCAGTATATCCGAAATCCATTGAGCAAAACGGAAGTCAATTGTGCCGAAGCAAATAACAAAGGAAAACAAACATTGGATCGAGTTATATTTCCTCATTCCAGTGGATGTGCTCTTTCAGTTTTCGTCATTTTTTGCATGGCACAAAAAAGCGAATAAAAAACTGAACGAATGATTGACGTAAAAATGAAAGCGCTCAAATTCTGTGTACACTGTACAGTGTACAACGACGTGCTTTCCATTCGATATAAATTGAACGTGAGTTAATTAGCATGTTCGGATTACGTGTCAAAATGCAGTCGATCGAAATGTGATCGCTTTTGAAAGCTTCACATCACATTTTCAGTTCAGTTTAGATAAACTTCGAGCGCTAATCGAGTTGGCGGAAAAACTTTTTTCTGTACACAAACCAACGTTTGCTGTATGTTTTAATAATGTGATAAGCCATAATTTTTCCGGTAAGAGCGTTTTTTTCTACTTAAGCATGGCGTTTAATTTTTCGGAATCCGTTCATTTCCCAATTATTTTGCATTATTTTTGTTAAATTATGTGTAAATTTCCAAAGCCATCTTTTCGGAAATGGTTCTTGGTGGTAAGAATAAAAGTCCAGAATCAAATTCTAATTCAATTTTCATGACGAAAAGTACGGCGCGGCACCGAAGTTGTTTTCGTTCCAAGATTCCACAGATTCCGTATGGTTTATGTGGGTTGCATTGTTGTTGCTTTCATTTATGGTATGTGTTTTTAATGGTTTATGCCGGATATTAGAAGATTAAGTGCGGACGCTCACAAAATTCATTAAACGAGGCACTGGAGAAACCAGAACGGGGAAAGAGAGTGAGCGAAAAATAAAAGAAAAACACCAGAAAGATAATAACAAATCGAGGGAACAAGGCAGAGAATTATGCGAAAGAAAATGCGATTAAAAAGATGCTTTCGGTGATGTGATGTGGTGACTAGCCATTAAGAGTGACTTGTTGGATTTGGCTTGTGATCCTTTTATGTTCGATAAATTGCACCGTACGCACCAGTGTGTTAGGCGAGACACTAGCAACAGCAGCGTGGTGGCGGCGGCGACAAAGGCATGCCTTTCCAACACTACCAACAAAATAAACGTGCCTCATACATTTTTATTATTTCTGGTGTTTGTGCGTTTGTCGTAATTTTCTCTTTGATTCAAAAAAATAGATTACTTCATCACTCACTCACTCCCTCTCTCTCTCTCGCTCGCTAGCTCGTTTGCTCACTTAGTTTGCTCAGTTTGTGTATCTTTTTTGGTATGCTTGCTCGATATTAATCATCGGCGGCTATTATTCTTCCGGCTCTCTTTATGAAATCGCATATATATAAAGCACACTGCATGGAAGCATCACAGATACACAAACGCACACAAAACATGAAAATGGCATAAAAGTTAAGACTCTTTTACTATATTTTGCCATGATAATAAAGTCTGACCTCGCATTGCTCGCACGAAACCCAATATTTGGCGTCGTGTTGGGGTTTATGACAATTTTTTTCTGGGCTTGCTCCTTTCGTAACATTTATATGACTTAGCCTAGCCAAGCCAATGTATGCATAGATGGGATAGTCATGTGTTTAACTCATCTGTGAGCAAGAACGCAGAAATGGCTTTCTAAATTGAGATAAATCCATTTAATATGCAATTTTTCTATGTCTTTTTTTTGCTTATTTATGATTATGATTTTGTTTGTTGTTGTTTATTAACAGGCGTTCGTATGTTGGATGGCAGCGTGAACGATGCGGTTGAGGCGAAGGCGCTCGGCTTGAATCCACATCACATTGATATTTATAGTGCATCATGGGGCCCTGAGGATGATGGTTTGTTACAGTTTTTCTTCTAAAAATTTCTTTCTTCTGAAAAAGATACATTTTTTTTCATTGGAAGAGAATTAAAATAATTATCATCATTAGGTTCAACGGTAGATGGGCCGGGTCCGTTGGCACGACGTGCATTTATTTATGGCGTTACGAGTGGTCGCCAAGGCAAAGGATCAATTTTCGTTTGGGCCAGTGGAAATGGAGGTCGCTACACAGACTCATGCAACTGTGATGGTTATACCAACTCAATATTCACACTATCGATTTCGAGCGCAACACAAGGAGGGTGAGTAAAATCATAAATCATTCAACTCAGAGAATGTCTTACATCGCTATTGTTTTCCTTGAATCGCGCGTTGCCAAAATTACGATGCCCATTTCCCATCCATCCGAATGCTCGCACAAAGTCGATTAAATCGTTTTGTTTACTTTGATAAGAAAGTGCAAATACAGCAGAAAGCGATTCATTTCAACCAACATTCGGATGGGAATCCCATAATAGGATTCCCGTTTTCATTTTGTCGCTTCCATTGGACTGAATAAACAAAGGAGATTTGCGATAGAATAAAGTAACAAGGGTGAGAAGGGAGGCAACGCGTGAAGCGGACATTTATCGTATAGACATTGAACACTCGTTCCCAAGACGATGAACATGAAGAGACGAAAGATAAATATTAATCCAAGCTCTTAGAAGCCGTTTATGTCACGGTTTTCATTCATGCTAATCCAAGTATTGCGCCGATTTTCTAGACGCATGGTGATTTATTCATCATTGGTTTTCCGAATTCTCTGTGACACCACTTCTAAATGCCAAATAAATCGATACAAAAAATCATATCCGATCCTTAAAATTTACCCACCTTCACGCAAGCCTTTTGATTTACTTCACAATGACGATTTTTCATTAAATAATAAAATGTGTTTTTCTTTGATTGTGCTCAGGTTTAAGCCATGGTATTTGGAAGAATGCTCATCAACATTGGCTACAACATACAGTTCTGGCACTCCTGGTCACGATAAAAGTGTCGCTACCGTTGACATGGATGCTAGATTGCGACCGGACCGAATTTGTACCGTCGAACACACTGGAACATCGGCATCAGCCCCATTAGCAGCCGGCATATGTGCATTGGCCCTGCAAGCGAATCCGACACTAACTTGGCGTGATTTACAATTTTTGGTGGTATTAACATCGAAGGCCGAACCATTGGAGAAGGAAAGCGGTTGGATTGTCAATGGTGTACAACGAAAAGTAAGCCATAAATTCGGATACGGTCTAATGGATGCTGGGAAAATGGTAAACTTTGCAGAAGATTGGATTCCGGTGCCATCACAACACATTTGCAAATGTAAGTATAGCAACGAAAATAAAAATGTAAACACACGTGCACCGAGAGTGAAGCGCATAGCATTTAACGCTTGCTTCATTGCCAATTTATGGCATTTCGGTGAAAAGAAAATGTATTGAGAGAAAAAAGAATAAATTCACCAAATTCAATGCACAAATGTTGAATTCCTTTGGCCAAAATTTGTAGTAAATGTAATGACACTTGCATTTCGCTCGTTTCAATTCACAGCTCGGGAAATTAATGAGGACCGCAGAATTGATGGTTCAGTTGGCTATACATTGGAAACGCACATGGATGTCAACGGTTGTGCTGGAACTCTCAACGAAGTTCAGTTTTTGGAGCATGTTCAGTGTAAAATAACACTTCGTTTCTTTCCTCGTGGTAATTTACGTATTCTTCTGACATCACCAATGGGCACCGTTAGCACACTGTTGTTTGAGCGGCCACGCGATGTTGTGAAGAGTAATTTTGACGATTGGCCATTTTTAAGTGTACACTTCTGGGGCGAGAAGGCTGAAGGTCGTTGGCGATTGCAAATTATTAATGGCGGCCGTCGACGTGTTAATCAACCGGGCATTTTATCAAAGTGGCAATTGATCTTCTACGGAACCCAAACCAATCCAATTCGAATGAGAAGCGAACAAAATCGCTATTCGCATCCAAGTCCAACGGAATCGGAATTTACGCCACCCATTCAGCCAATTAACTACAACTACAATCCCGATCTGTACACATATTATCCCGGCGTATACAGTCAAGCTGCTAGCAACCCAGAAGCGGCAATTACCACTCTCGATGGACACAACATTCCGATTCCACAACGTGAAAACGTAATGGCCGATTCAAACAACAAAATCGTATTGCACGACTGCGATCCGGAATGTGATCAACAAGGATGCTATGGACGTGGCCCCACACAATGTGTTGCCTGTAAACGCTATCGTCTCGATAAGTAAGTTTAACAATCATTTTCATGCAATTTACAGGCCGAATGTTTCATGGAATTTATTTATTCATTTTACACAGTACATGTGTGAGTCGCTGTCCGCCGCGTAGTTTCCCAAATCAGGGTGGCGTTTGTTGGGCATGTCACGAATCTTGTGAAACATGTGCTGGTGCCGGCCAAGATTCATGTCTAACATGTGCTCCAGCTCATTTGCATGTCGTCGACTTGGCAGTCTGTTTGCAAGTTTGCCCCGATGGATATTACGAAAGTAAGTGCAACACATTTTTTTCACTACATTTCACAATTCACATAAAATATTTTACACTCAAGCAGATCATGCGAATGAAACTAACGATGTAAAGGCGAAAAGTTCCACTTGAAATAAAAAAAATTGTATTCATCATTAAACAGTGCGACTGTTTCTCATAAATTTTATGCTTCATTTGATCACTGTCGCAATAAAACAGCAAAAACCAGCGAAAATATACTTATGATTTTGGTATTTAAGCTCTTTACAATGGAAGCGAATTGTCGTGAATTGTCGTGAACACGAAAATGTGTTTTATAAAAACAGCGAATTTACAAACTCGTGCCGATTCCATATTTGAAAAAATTATTTTAGTCAATTTTTCCCTTCTTTACTAATTTATATTTAAAAATAGATGACGGTCCTGATTTGCAATGTGTATGTCAATTTCGATAGCACAGAAAAATGGGTCGACGTATTAAAAAACATTATCATTTGCAAATGAAAAAATTCGTAAAAAAGTTCACAAGAGAAGCAGAAAAGGTGCCTTTTCAGAATTTCGCATTTCAAGTAAATTAAATTAGTTTTCATGTTGTAACATTCAGCGTAAAATTATTATGACTCTCGTTGCAAAAACCGCAGCCGTAAACTTTGTTTTATTCGTATTCGTAATGTCTGCGTATGTATCCGTATACAGACAATTTTCATGTGCTTCGCTGTATCGGAGTCACAACAACGAAAAGTCATTTTTCTGCTCGTTTAATTTTCTCCAAGTTTTTGTTTGTATTTTGGGCTTCGCGGCATTGGAGGCGACGGCAGTGGTGGTGGCCAGTGCACGATAAAACGTCAATGGATAGACGAAAATTTAATTGAAGTTACAACTATAGTATGCAATTTGCATACAAAATTATCCTGTAAAATTTATGCAATAAATATTTATATCTGCTGTGTTTATGCTTTATATTTTCGTCTCACGTTTCCGAATCGCATAATTGTGTTAAGCCGCACAGCAGACAAACCATTTCTCTTCTATTAAATTGGTCAACGGCAAAAATAACATTCGCTTTTCCATATTTGGCTTGAGCCAAACACAGCGTTTGCATAAGTTTCGATGACTCGTAGACACACAAGCACAAGCACAATGCTGAATTCGTGGTCAGTAACTGTGTTTGTGTGTACTTATGTACACTAAAAACCAGTAAACAACTAGCAGACGATGTATTTTTGGATTTCCATCGGAAGGAAAATGTATAAATTGCCCGATCCGTTGTCACAAAACCACGAAATTCAATCGCCTTTCGTTTTATTAACATATGCTTCAAATCTACTCTGAAAATATCACACGAAAATTGTTTGCGGTTCGAAATTTTACAATTCGTTAAGTTCCTGCGGGAAATATTAAATTAGGCAACATCCGTTGTTCGTTGATAATGAATGTAGTTTTGTAAAATGGCCATCTTTTGCGTCAATTGTCAAAATCCTGTCGCAAAATTTATCCTGTAACTTAGAAAATTCGAACTTGATGTATGGGTATAAAAGTTACATGACATTCGGACGCGCCAAAATGGAATTCCATGTATTTGTGTTGGATATGTCATTGATTTATGAGAATCCATTTACATTTTCGCGTCATTATTCGTAGAATTTATATGTATGTTAGAAAATATTGTCTCCAACTATAATTAACCAAAATTGCAAAAAAAAAATTCAATCCCCAAAGACTGAAAGAGTGAACGAAGTTTCATGTTGCACAGATCACGTACTAATTAATTTCCTTTTCCAATGCTGTACTTACAGCAACAATAATAATATTCTGTGACTTTGAGTTTCTGAAGCAGACGAAGAACTGTTACAGCATAAACCCTATGTAAATTATTCGAAGCTACAGCACGATGTGCTGGCTTTAAAACTGTATGTGAGGGAATATATGTAAATTATGTAGCATGCGTTTGTTGGAAAACTTTTCTCTATTTGACTCAGCTAGTTAGTTTATGTAAACGTACAAGTCATTAGCACACCTCTTCTCTTTGCGCCACGAATTTAATCATTGTCAGTCGAATCCTAAATAATTAAAACTTAGATTTGGCATCGTGTAGACATCAAACGCATGAATGAAACATCAAAAGTGTTTTCGAAACAACAAATCACTCTCATTGCGATTCAACTGAACCGCCACAATGGCTTCATCTCCGATTGATGTTAAATTAATCAAATCAAAAGTTATTTCAGCTAATTTGGGTGACATTTGAGAGTTACCAATGCCAGTGAATGCAGTGGAAATACTAAACAGTTGATACGAATGACAGTAATTAGATGTGTTCTGTGTGTGTATGTGGTGTTGGTGCTAATTTCCACAAGAATTGCTCGTATCAGCGATAAGAAGTTTGAACGATTTAGCGTGACAATGCATGCAAATATAGAGAAATGTATGTTTGTCTTGTCTGTAGGTGTGATAACATCGCGATAAACACCCCATGTACATCGTGTGATAGTCCTTAAACACAGCGTTTTGTATGAATGTTTGCTACCAAATTGATTACTTTTTCCATAATATTCATTATTCGCCAATTAGGCGAAATGCCTGATGGCTAATGCGCTTCGGATATAGAACTAGTTAATTTTAATTAACCACCGAGAGCAAACACCAAATCCGATTTGGTGTGTACATGTACAATGAAAGACTAAAGAGAAATTATATTTCACACTCATTGCTCGACAAGAGTTCTATCCGCATGTTCATCGACTGAAAATGGCAACACGTTCACCTTGTTAATTGGTTTCTTCCAAAGGTTAATCACTGTCGCTATTTATAGACCCATTCTACATTTGAAATAGAAGAAAATATGTAAATAAAAGTGCCAACATCGTAAATCGATCTACACGTCTAGCAATAAATAAAATCTGAAGAACTCGTTTATACGATTTAACCAGGAGTAGCGGTCATTTATGTGAAAGTCAGCCTAATGTCGATGTAAAAAACATAAACTAGACGCTTACCTCAATTCAAACCAATTTCTGTTGAGATAGTACAACAATGGTACTGATTGGCTTATGTTCTTTGACTTATCCACCGTTTACTTTATAAGCATCAGTTTCGTTACTGAAGAAAACTGTCATGTTTGTTGTGGCGCCAATCTTCTCAGAAAAATGGTTTAACGGCAAACGATGCAGCGCTGAAAATGCGTTAAATAGATTTTTGATCACGGAGTCTGTTACATATCGAGTGCGGATAATTAAATTTGTCTTCTAACTATTGCAAATAAAATCAGTAAAATGGAATGACAATGTCAGGAATAAATTAGATTTATATTTAATGTCACCAACTGGTGAGAGAAGATGTGCAGTAATGATTACGTTATGTTGTAAAGTTTCCAGCTTTATACATTCTCATTGTTGATGATGAAAATGGCCTTTTTTGTAACAAGAAGTACGCCATCATCATCGACCATTTACTTTACTTTCTTGAAAATTCAAAAACACTTAAAAACGTTAGTGTTTGCAAATTTTGCGTTCAATCCAATTTAGCTGAGATATACTCCATTATTTCATAAATTGTTTTAATCGTCTTGGTTTGTTCAATTTAATGAGAAATAAACAATTTCCCATTACTGTGCAGAACTTGTTTACTTTAGCCAATAAACAAGCGTCTTTTGTTGTGCCAATGTCTTTTATATCTTTCGAAAAATTTAATCAGAATAAACAATTTCAGCTGCTAAACTAAGACATTTGACACGAAAAGCAACCTATTCTTAGATTCAATTTTTGTGAAACGAGCGATCGCATTTGAGTTCCATTTTTTCATCCATAGTAGAACTTTTGTTTTTGACATCAATTTTGTGCAGTTTTGCAACGGAAAGTTTTTCGCTTAAAAAATCGAAACGTCAGTAATAATTCTGTTCATTTAGCCTGGCCCTGACTCATCATGACGTCGGTACACACACACACTGTTCGTATGAAAATGCAAAACTTTACCCTGCTGTAATCACTTTCAATGCTTACTTTTGATTTATTCTCTTCCAACCATTTTTGACAGAAGAAACTTACTTCATTTCAACGTTTACTCTAAGTTTTTTAATTTCTGTAAAGTTAATTTATTCCATCGTATGTATTTGTATGGTTTTTTTTTCTTTCAAGTCGCTTGATTGCCGGTGCAAATTTGTGTGCATGGGTATTTTTCGATGAGAATGAAATTTTTACATGTATCCAGTTCATCCTTGCACAATTTACAACTTAAACACAACGTTCTTTAGCTTCTTTTATTCACATGAATTAAATATTAGGGTAGATCCAATCAAAACTCAGGTTCATAAGTACATTTGAGAGTTTACAACGGAGAAGTGTTGAAAATATAAAGTTTTTGAATAATGATAAGTAGTTCTTTTTTCTTTGATCGAGCATTTACCGCCGTTTCATGCATGAAACATTCTTTGTCTTGCGTTTTGAAATGTAGAAAAATTGTGTGGCAAACAGGTTAGCACGATTCAGAAATATAATGTTAAAGGAAACGTAATTAGCTATTTGTAACTTTTTCAATGAATACATAGCAAAGAATGGAGTGCGTTGAAGCGGCTTTTCTGTAAGCATACTCTGTATGCAAACAGAGTAATGAAAAAAACTCAGTTGATTCGGTTGAAACCGAAAAACAAACAATATTTGTAAGCTCATCAGAATCGACATTGTGTATAAAATGTATGTTCTCCCAAGCAAATACCATTTCCTGATTAATTGCAATGAAAACTTCATTCGAGTTCGTTCAAAATGGTTGAACATCTTTTTTAATGATATTCATTTAATTGCAATTTTTTTCCTGTTGTGTGTTTGAGTCAGAGCCGTAGTGGTCCATTTGTTGGGGATGAGTGTCAAAATGGAAAGAAAGTTGAACAAATTTCTGATGTTTTTTGAGGTCGTTTATTACATTTCTAAAGAACAAAATTCTATATTTTTGTCAAGAACTCTCGATCGATCCATAAAAAATGAAATCGAAAAATTAATTTTTCGAAACATTTCCATAACTTTATTTAAAAAACGGCTTCTGAACCATGCAAAAATATTCTAAAAGCGACTCTAAAATAGAAACTAGTTGATTTCATATAGAATTGTCCCGCCGAACTTTTACGGAGAGGCCTAGCAATTTTTTGGGAAGGCTGAGTCTCAATAGCTTCATAGGTAGCTACGGCGCTGACTTTAATTCATACATTGAAGTCATACATTAATGTCTTGAGTTGATTGATTTTTTCTCCATAATAAGAATTGATGAAACCTTCATTTTAGCTCATTAATAATAAACTAACAGCAATTCACTACCAAGATGGTTATGAAAATCAAATTCGAATTTCGCACATTTTGTAAATTTAATTGACTTCATATTATGTTGTAAGATCCCTTTTATGTTTCAATTCAATTGAGCCAATCAGCTTCAATTACACTGGAAATATCATCAATAAAATGCGAAAAATCATTTAGTGGAAATGCTGAAAACCCAGACAGTGCATCGCTTAACTTGTGATTTTCTCTAAATGAGTTTGAAATCGCATTCAATTTCCAATTTCAATTAAGTCTCACCCTAGGGGCTTCTATGTCGGTTTGCCATTCGAATTTTTATTCACAAATTCGTGCTCAGTGCCATGCATTCACAACGCTGCCATAAGATTTCTATGTAAACATTCGCACTCGCATTCGTATAGCAGTCGTATTTCGCTGTTCTCGAACGTTTTCACGAATGCGAGTGCGAATGTTTACATAGAAATCATACGGCAGCGTTGCGAATGCCGGCAAAAACACGAATGAACGAATGAATTATGCTAGGAATTATGTAGTCACAAGTTCGCTGTCATAGCCGCATTTGTCGCATTCGCAAACATTCGAATTGTTGTTCTGAAATGCATTCGCGAGAGATAAATCCCCTTAGGTCTCACTGAGTGGGCATCTCGCATCACATTCTAAACTCTGCATTGGTCGCATTGAATTGTGTGCAATGTGAATAGTAGTGGGCTATTGATAAACGCGTGTACGACGCGTTTTAATAAATAAAATCAATTTTGTTGGTTCTTTATGAAATTCGTCATTTATTTATAGGGAGTGTGGTCGTGATTTTAATTTCATTTTTTTCTCCTTCTCTCTCTCTCTTTCTTGTTTGCAGATTATGAGAATAAAACATGTGTACCATGCGAAGCAAACTGCGCTTCATGTCAGGATCGTCCGGACTATTGTGTGAGCTGTGAGCACCACTTAGTCATGCACGAGCATAAATGCTATTCAGCCTGTCCACCGCACACCTACGAAACGGAGGATTATCAGTAAGTAATATTAATTAATGTTTTGTATCTCGGGTCGGTCGGTGGCCCGTTGAAATTTTGTACGAGCTATGGGTAGCAAAATAGCAAACAGAATCCCCGAACCGAGGTCAATGTGTCTACTGCTGAGAGAACGTCTGACAGAATATATCGGCTTTGATTTTAAATCAAACGGAACCATAGCAAACCAATACCGATGGAATGCCCATGCTCACTCTCTCTCCATGCCCCTTGAACAGAGATAACATGAATATTAACTGGATGCATTGCGTCCAGCATAATGCAATATGAATGCCAGGCAACAAAAACCCAAGCACGCAAATGCGGTTCCGATGTACCATATTTGAAATGCGCCATTATTGTTACCATTGTAATTACGATACTATCGTTCACTCTCGCCTTGCCCCATAATCACTCTGCATTATAAACGAAAGATTATCATAAATATTTATCGGTCGGATCATCTCGTACATCAAACGCAACTTGTCGAAATTCGATTTCGGTTTCGAACACATTTATGTACTTTACTCTTTCGTTGTCTCGTTCAATATATTGGCCGACCGTCGTTTGATTTCATCGATTTTCCACCCGAAGCTATACGGATCGAATGGTTGGGATTTAGATTTATACTAAAATTGATGATTTACCATTAGGTTCATTTTTGCCATGGTTTTCCTATTTACGACGATCAGCTTTAATCAAATTTCGATCGAAATAAAGCGTGAATTCCGTTTTCAAATTTCATTTCGTTGACCCCATTCGCATAGGGTTCCAATTCACGCGTATATATGCATTGCATCGATAAATAGAGGCGTTCGTCAATGTTGATCTATCGCAAATGTGGAATATTTACCAGCGATTGATTAAAACGGGTTATAATCCAAAAATAATTATAGCAGGTACGGCACAGACCGTGCACATCGAAAATATAGAGTTCGTAATGAAACTTGGTCATGGCCGCCAACAATTGATGCTCGTTCATTTTCCAATTGTGTTTATCTAATTTGTCATTGGGAATTAATATGAAAATACAAACACGAAGCGCAGTGCCACATGCAATTTAACTTAATTTCAAATAGACCTGAATTGAGATATTGTCATATCAGTGCTGCGCCAAACTCTTTGGATTATTGTCGAATTCGATTCGCTGTGAAAGTTTTTTTTTTAGAAAACTTCATTTCAAGTTATTAGCGTAGCTTATATAGAGATTTATTCAAAAAAATCCACAAGAATTGAAATTCATTTTAAGTTGAACATGACACATTCACAGTGAATTATTTTCTGTTCGGAATCCAAAAAACCGGGAAACCTTTCGAGCCATCCAATTTGGTTCCGCAGCAGATTAGATTATATCGCATGTGTGATATTGATTTCATATTCGATACAATTTTTCCGTTGACAAAACAGGCAATTGATAATAGACACAAGACCTAGTTTTGTCCCTCGCTGTCATCACAAATGAAGTGAAATTTTTTTTTATCGTTCGGTTACAGAGAGAAGCCCCACTCAAGAAGAAACTTTGTACGCTTTTCATGGCAAACCTTAAAAAATCGTATTTTTCATTGTAATATTGGACTGCTAACACACAGAAATATGTCGAAGTTTTTTCCCCTCACTTTTGGCCAACGAAAACTTTTTCGGTGCTCCATTTTGTTCGTGAGAATTCCTAACTTTTTATCCATCCTTATATTCATGCACATAAATACGAAATGTAGTGTGTGCTCAATTCGATTGTATGTGTCTCTGTATGTGTGGCAAAGTTGAAAGTAAAATAAAAACCAGAAAGAAGGAGACAACTTTTTCTGTTCCGCCATTCATCAGTTTCCTTTTGTGACCTTCATGTTTTCTCAGAATCATCATAGAGGCGCACACACACACAAAAAAAAAATCGAACACACGACCAAACACCGTCGACACAGCGAGAGAATTCATGTATTTCATTACTATCACGTTTCGCATTCAATTGAGACGTAAAGAAATCTTAAATAACAAAAGCATCGGAAATTTGAATAAGTTTTACTAAGCCGGGAGCAGTACAAATGCCAGATTGATAACGATTGCCATTTGTGATTCACCGATTCCGTACAAGTTGGCTTTATTAATCATTGATTGAGCTGAATGGTTTGTTGGTCATTGGCTTGAAATCGCCATTTGTGCGTGTCACAGCAAAAAGGGTCGACAATGCTTTGGTAATTAAAGTGAAAATGTACCTTGACTTCTTAACCGACGGAAAATGGCTCGTGATGACCAAAACACGTTTGGCAAAAACATGAACCCCGTTAAAAATGACCAATCAGCACCAACGCAAAATTCGTAACAATTAAAATTTATCGATATAAATTAACGGTAGTAATGAATAATTCCGAAAATAGAATATGGAAAATATGATAAAGTAGCACCTGAGCTTGTAATAAAATGTAAATGGTTTTGCTTGAAGGTGCGAAAAGCGTTGGCAATTTAAGTATCGATTGGTTCCAACACCTGTATCAAGCGATGCTCCAAGCGTATGGCAACTTGTTGGAAACACCTGTTAATTATTATATCGCTGCGGATGGTGAGAGGACACTCGCGCGCGCGGGTCTCATTGAACAGGGATGCTGGTCATGTAAGAAATTCAGCGAAGCAAAAATAAAAGACTGGCAACAGGGTTGCGATTGAGCATTTTTGTTCGCTCAAATGGCCTTTTGTATACGTGCTCAACCTTTTTCTTCATGACATAAACGATCTCTAATTTTTTTTTATTTAACGCTAATTCATCAGAAGCTCTGTCCCCGAATATATTCGCGATACACCCAAATATTCAGTGAAGCAAATAATATGCAAATTCTTAAATTGCGATTCACATTCAGGGGAAAAGTTTCATTTCGCTCTTTTCCCTCGGTTGCTGTTCCCGCATTTGCATTTTCAATTCAGCAATTGCCTCTAATTGTCTCCAATTCCGCTTCATTTGATTTGTACGTTGGATAGGCGGGCATCGCAGTGCCAAATGATGGTGTGGTAAATTGAGAAAATTGAGCGCAAATACAAATTATGCGACAGCCGGCGACGGTGCAAAACTAGGAGTCATGAACCTCCGGTAAATAAATATTTGCGCTTGAAAAATTGTCAAAGCGAAAGACGACGACGATGTTGACGAAAAACAAAAAAAAAATAGCTTGAGTTATTAACAGTTCGGATTTTTTTTTGTAAGTCGTCAGTTGCTTTTTCAGTTGAACAGCAAAAACACCTCTTCGGTCGTTAGATCGATGGCAATAAATTTTGGTCGAGCGAAATTTAATTGAATCACGCGCTTTGTTTGCCTCGATTCGGTCGAATCAATCTGATTAATGTATTCGCATATTCGAATTCGAAGACACGGTCTTCGGCCACGAATGCAAACAATTTGCCACGACACCATTAAAAATATGTGGCATGCATCAAAGTATGAAGCAGATTCCATCTCGAGTAAAAATCAACATTTTTGCACCACATCCCAACCTTCGGTATCTCAGGCATGGGTTGCTTTTTATCGAATCATGAAAAAGGGTTTGTTTGAATAGTATGAGCGACATTTTTCGCAAATATTCCATTCAACGGCGCACAGTGTGCCCAAAGTATGTAAATAAATCTGTCTCGACATATGTATGTCCGTGCCGCTTAGGAAGTGTTCCATTTCTCCATTTCCCCATTTGTCGGGTTCATTGCTAGTTTTGTTTGTGCTTTTAGCCGGTATTTTTGTGTTGATCCGCTTTCAATTTTCCCTGATGAGCCGAACGATTCCGGCAATTGTGTAACAACATGTGTATATTTGCTCATCACATTCGTTTTTACGATACAAAGTGGAATATTACGGCTGAAATAGCAAACAACAATCTCCATATATACAAAACAATCAATAAACGATAAATTCTCATCGATTTCTATCTATTGCCGCCAGCCATCTCATTGTTGTCCATGTCCATACCCATGGTACAGTAGTTGTATCACTGCTAGAACTGTGAATGCGGGTGCTGTCAACAATGCCATGGAGACAAACAAAAACCAAGTCAAATAGACACAGCGAATTTCGATGGTAGAAGATGAATGCGGAATAAGGAAAGCAAAGAAGAAGAAAAAAAAAATGCGGAACGTCAATATGAAAATTTACAAACTGCACGGAATCCTCGGATAAAAGATTCATGCGGATAACATAAATTACAAAATTGGCCATCGTTCATTTTAACATCCGATAAAAATCTTGATTCTTCTTTTCGGTTTGCGTGTGTGCGCCACTCGTCTCTTCTGCTCAGTAACATGAATGTTTTCTATCCGTTCCGTTCTACCGCTTTGTCATTTTTCTGTTTGCTCACAATCACAAATCCAAGCGAAACGCTTTTTTTCGTGCACCGGGAGGCGATTTGAATAAAACGTTTTTTTTTTTCGTCGTTCGGAAGAGAGAAAAACCGTACCGCATACACTTTCCATGGGTATAAATGAATGTGTGTGTGTGTGTGTTTCCATGTTGCACGGTAATAGAGCATTATTTGCTTGTGATATACATTCGAATGTGCGGAATAGAAGGAAAATTCAATAAACGACTATATAGCGACCAGGTTCCAAGTCTCTCTTCCTTTAATGACATGAATCTCTATTGTACTAATGGCCAAACTTTCAACGGATCGGTATGCACAGAAGACGGCTCATAAAATACCAACCACCAACCTAGACGACTCCGGCCATGAATGACGACATCGTGATAACAATGACTTCGTTCGTTCGCTGTTTGTGTGCGAATTGATCTTTTCGGGGTATGGCCTCAATCCTATTCATTTCATGCTCTTTCCGTTTGCCTCTTTTTATTTTCTTCTGCTGAACAATATGATTTGTAAGTTTTCTCCCTTTTTAAGCCTGCCATTGCTGTCATGTCGTGCAAACAATGCACAGTGAAATCGAATAAAAAGGCATTTTTCATCAAAAATATTTTCGTTAGTGCTCACCGCGTTCAAGCAAAATCTGACGACAAAAAAAGTCTTCAACCGAAATAAATCATGGTTGAATGTCAAGCCAAAGTCGTTGCGTTCCAAGCAAACCTTTGCACTATTTCTTTTGCTTAATTGCTGGGAACTGGGCATCTTTTGTTCCATTTTGAGTCATACCGGAACCAATGAGCAATTAAATAATCACATTGCTATCAATTTTTTCCTTATGCTTTTCCCGATTGATTTAACTAGATCAACGAACGCTATTCTGCTGTCAAGAGAATTACAATACCAAATGGAATGAAAACAACGAGAAAAAACAAAGCTCATCATTCGATTGCGTACACACCCAAGAAGTGGGGGAAAAATCGAGAATGACGAGTTTAAGCAAATCTTGTACGACACCAAATTAGAAAATCAAGCCATCTCAGCGGATTTTTCTTCATAATTTCTGAGAGACTTTGAGAGCATTTCAAAATGTTATCTTTGGATTATTCGACAAGATGCAAACAAAATAAATGAGAGAAATCAAGTGCTCGAATAAACAATGAATCTCATCACATGTATTTATAGACAGAGAAACCCCTCTGAATATCAATCGTGAGCTCAGCTACTGTCATCATTGTTGATATACGCTCGATAATCGTAATTCTCTTTATTTTTTTATATGTTTTTTCCACAAATCGGATTGACGCTATCGGATTGATGTTATTTTTTCTTAATGGCACCTCATTATGGTATCAAAATCCGATGCGATCATGTCATAGAAATAAATTGTTAGGATCAAGAGCCTGAGAACAAGTCTGTTTCAAGGAGAAGTTATTCAAAATAACGAATTAATATCAACGATAATTGCTTTGTGAAACATTTGAAGCGGAATACGTGTGTTCATGCTGTGTGTATGATTTCACAAGGAATATCAATGATGACAATTCACATTTTGATTTCAATTGTGTTGACATTCATTAAGAATTAATATTGATTAAGTAGATTTCCGGTTTCAATTTCCATTTCAAGCTTTTTTGAGAAACTTCCATAGATTTGCTTTATGATCGACAGGAATCAGGCTTCCATTTAGATATTGTTGAATTCTATTGAATAATGACACATGTTATTTTCCTAAATGATGATGATTACTGCAGGCAAGAGCCAATTTACTTTACTCGGGTGAATGATTTTCGGTGGTATGAATTCGAGATTCAACGTAAATCACACAATCAAGTGTAAATTACGTAATATCTTTTTAACAAGATATATTGTAAGATAAAACCGGCATTCATGGGAACGTATTGTGAAGCTAAAAATAAGGCAAACTATTTCAACGCTTCAAGAATCCAATTCAATAGTAGATTTCGCTCTAGACGGCTCTAGAACTTTTGATGTGTTGTACTCTTTAATTACACACTGTTTCGGCGCAAATTAGTTGTTGGAGCATCAATTTAGGTATTAAATTACGCATTTTATATGCCAAGTTTGCAGATGTAGCTAGTGTGCTCATGGCGTTCATAAAATAGCTTTGAAAATTGATAGACATCTCGTTTTGCATCATAATCATGAAACTTCGTACTTCACATGTGCAACAACAACAGTGATGCTGCCAACGACAACAACAAAGAAGCGAATTCTTCAAACGAATGAAAGGAACTTTGTGCACATTATTCGAAGCATGAGATTGTAGATCAAATTACACCGTAAATTTTGAGCTCGTTTTTGCATGTGTGCGGTGTGCATTCATTAACTCCACCCTGGTCCATAAACCATTTCGGTACTTGGTTGGAATTTGTGATTTCCGTTTCGAACTGAGAAATATGCACAATGCAAGCGGCTGTCGGGAAATCTCAAGCACATATCTAGCATCATCACTGCATCGATGACAAAATAAGTTTTTTGCTGTCGTTCGCATTGTTTACAAGTGTATTTAGTAATTTCATCGATGTAAGCTCACAGAAAACTTTGCGCCGGTTCACCAGACGTTCGTATCAAAAAAGAACAATCGAAATTCAATTTCGACGTCGCAAACAATGAAACTATCGATCGAAACTACGGCAAAAAGAAAATGCGCTCGGCACTCGGTGTTTCAGTGAGTGGGGCACCACACCAATGTGTACGAACCGAAAACAACGGCAAACTTCAACACACTTGCATCAGTCGCAGTCAGTAAAAGTGTGGAAAGAGCTTTATTCAAATAACGTACGAAAACTTTTAAATACATTTCCGTTTGCATGCTGGGCTGGTGTAATTCCATTTGAATTTCGATGTGACGGTAGATTAACTGGACCGTAAACCATCGCCAAAAAGAAGAGCGTAGAAAAAAGGGCAAACACATAAACACATAAAGTGCATTCGAAGATGAGCAGAAAACTTTTTCTATTACGATCATTGCGAGGTGTAAACGTGTGAATTGTGGTAGTTGCGGAAACGGAAAATGGAAATCAGCAAAGCGAACGTGAATTCGTAGTAAACAATGCTATCGCATAATTGCGGTGATATTCAACAGCAAAAAGAACCCTGTCTCTTACCATTGCATACAAAGAAAACGGTAAAAGGTCCCCTTATTGTGGTGAAACTTCCTAATTCTTTCTTCACATTTGCAGAATAGCGATTCAGCGTGTAGTTGTTTTTTTATTCTCTTTTTTTTACTGAATAGAATCCTAACGACTTTGTGGAAATTGAGCCGATTCTTTTGCATTTTTATCGCAAGATCATGTAACAAGTGTTGCCATACTGATGGTGAAACTCGTTAGACCAACTACTGCTATGAAGAGTTGCGAAGAAGACCTTAAGAAGAAAAAAAATACCCACCTGGAAGGAAGGTACTTTGCCTGAAGCTCACATGACCAACAATAAGCGATTGTTGTCTTTTAAAGACTACAAATTGCTCTTTTCCCGCCGTATCTGCATTACTGCTCATTTATAATTCAAATCAACACCATCTTTTACATCTCTGCTTGCCGTCCACTTCCATTACCATTCTCTAACTTCGCATTTTTACAAGGAGCGAATACTTTCAACATTAAATTTATTTCCATGAAATGAACATTGCGCAATTTTTTCATGGATACCTGTAAAAAAAAAATTTAGAAGTAATCAGCAGGAATCTTTCGGAAATGTATTCTGGGTGGAAAACAGTACTGCATTTTAGTCCGATTTTTTGACAGCCTGTCAATTTCAAGTTTTCTTACTGCTTTTGTCAAACAGCCCGATGGCTTTTCCATTGCTCGGAATCCTTTGGGTAGTTCAATCCATTGAGTCAATGAGTCCAGAAATTTCGAGGCCAATTTGACAATAATGTCAGTTTTGCGAAAAATAAATCGAATAATGTAAATAAGTCTGAAATGTGTACATTTTATAAGAAATTAATCACCAAGACTAGAATTCTGCCTCGTTGATTAAAATGAAACCAAAGGTAAAACGAAACTAGACCATGATCAATTAAAATCAATTTTCAAACTCAAACTTTTACCAATGTTCAACGGGCATGTAAACCAAGACACAGTTTTGCATAATTCATTTGCAAGAAGTAAACAAAGTTATGAAATATAGACGACGCCAGCAACAGTAGTAAAAAATAAGTAAATGTTGCAGGATTTTTTATTGTATCTGCTTGAGACTAAAAGGTGGTGCTCAAAAACTTTTCGAAACCCACAGAAAAAAAGAGGAAAATCAAGCGCGGTGTTTCGACTTTAGTTTCACTTATTTATTCCGGACTTGAGTCTGCGAAGTAATTACTATTGAGAGACATTGGCTCCGAAAGGCAAATTAGAGTTTTTTTTAAATTAAATTAATATTTCCAATTGAATTGAGTTCTGAGGTCTTTTCAGTTCGAGATATTCCAACAAATATTTTCAGTTTCGTGATTCGAGTTGACTACACAATAAAGAATGAAATTAAATGACTCAATTGCTCTATTAAACTTGGTATGAACCTTTAGAATAATATTTAATTGAATTTCCAATTTCTAAAGATGCAACTCGCTAAGCACTTTTCGATTAAATGTGTTTTGCTATTGCATACCTGCCATATCGGATGATATTCGATGTCTTGAATTCTTAAGCTGAATATGGGTCATGGTCATACTCATGCTCTTGCTCATTCAAATGAATTGATGTTTCGATCTAAGAATCTATTTATTTTACATGTTCTAACTATATTCGATCCATATCTTATGAACTGTTAATTTATTTAATATGTTAGAGTTGAGCCCATTGAGACATTAATCACTGTGTGTACGTAATTGCCTGTTTGTGATGCGCCAAAGACATTTGGTACATTCCATTTCGATTAAATTGCCCATTACGTTTATATTTATTGCATCTCAAACGTAAATACGTGCCTCATTGGGCAAAATCAAGTTAGATGAACCTGAATTCACCGAATGTAATGTTTGCATATAGCAGTAGTCATGTAAATATTTAGTTATAGCTATAGCATCGGATTTGTAAATTAATTTCTTCATTTCTCAGTTATATCCATTGGCGATGGAAGGGAAATTCTAGAAATGTATACATATATGCGCTTGCTGAGCACAGTGGGCGCCACACAGGGGCTTCGAAAAATTTGCAACATTTTCATACCTGTCCATTACCGGGAAATTACTTGAATATCGTCCATGATCAACAATCCATTGTTTATAGGTATTCTGCGTGGTGCACTACAGAGACATTGTCAAACGGTGCTTGGTTCATGGGTGCACTCAAAATAGTTTTGTACCATGTCAAGTACGGCACATTGCTCCAATAGTATGCATTGGGAAAAATTTTAGCTTGGAAAAACCGCTTGCTGTTTTACTTTTGTGTGAGGCTTAAAATAGGAAATTGAATATTTCATTTTGTATCAAGTCGACACACAACCCGTGCTAATTACCGCTCAATGAAAACTATGGCTGCGTGTGTGTGTGTGTTTGCTTTGCCGAAAACATAAAGCCTTCATTCAAATAATCACTGCTACCCTTTTTGAATTTTCATCGGATTGCGCTGCAAGGATCCATGGACAGAACGATAGCAACGAAATGTCGTAGTTTACCTAATAAAGCCATACGTTATCACATTTCAAGCACCATTCGTTACACAAGGCCCCGTTTACATTACAATGACTTCAAGCGTTTGAAAATTTATTGCTCTAAAGTTGAGAATTTAACATGATACCGAGGCACACACACAAACATGCACAACGCCATGGCTCATGTTTCAGTAGGTAAATAAAGCAAACGGCTTTCTTCGAGTCAAAGCCACTTTTTTACGGAAAGCTGCACTGATAAGATTTATATATAACCGTATTTTTATATATTAGCGGGATTAAAATATTTAGCACAGGAATCACATTCATTGTATATAAATAAATGCAGACCATATTTTTGTTGGTATTTACACAGTTGACCATAAATTTGATTTTCACTATAAACATTCAGAGTTTTAGGGAATTGTGTACAGTGGATAAATACTGCTTTGAGAACAGGCAAACATAACATGTTTCCACCTTTTCGGTTTGGATGAATTAGTTTTTGTGCTTTGGACTTTTAAGAGAGTTTTATTGACATTGAAATGAAACGGTTTGATTTCAATGGGTTTTTTCTGCTTGAATTCACATTCCACTGACCACTTCACACTCAACAGTTAAATAGCAAATAACAAATATTCACTATATTTTTCTGAATTCAGATGCCGTTGGTTTTGCTATTGAGTATCCAACTAGGTGGTCAATCAATCAAACGGCTTTATAATAAAAATTCTGTGTGAAGAATGAACAAGCAATTTGTGTTCGAATGGAATTTTATACATTGTTGGTCCATAGCATGGAATTTAATTGAAGTGTGCGTGTGTGTATGTGTATGATGATATAGGTTGTGACCATATTATCCCCCCCCGTTCTGTTCTCCATTTTGAGTGCGAAATCAAATTATGGCTGATGAGTGGAATTTGACAGCGGTCAATTGAACACTTGAAAATTGGACTTCGGGCAAAGAAATCCAATGGTGTTTCCGCTTTTTTCAGTATTTTTGCCTCTTAAATTAGTGTTTGGCTGCATATGGAATTTTTTCGAATTCATATCGAAGAATGAATTCAAATCTACTCTATCTTTTTTTTGCGGAGCAAAAACACATGGAACAGCATTCGATTTTGAAGTCTCTTGTTTCATTTTTCCATTAAACTTCCAGAAAAAAATGCAATATTCAATAGCACTTGCAGGCATTTTATGCGACGTAAAAAAGCTAAAGTGAAAATTGCTCAAAAGGTTCAATTTACATTGTCTGCTGATGCTGAATGGTGAAAAATTGAAAAATATTTTACATTCGGTACAGTTCCAAACCGTTCATCCATTAGACGGATATTTCGCATTATTTATGCGAGTGGATGACTTTCATTTTGATATCTGTATCATTGTTTGGATTCCATTTACCACTTCGATTCGGTTAATTTCAGATGAAAATTCGTTGTTATAACGAACAATATTTGGATGTACAAATGCCAAATTTCGTCGCTGTGCAGGTGCACCATTCAATGTCTGGATCGCCGAAAGAACATACGATATTTTTCAATCAAAAAGTGTATGATAGCATTGTTGTTGTGTCGCTAAGCGTCATTTTCTATTTTCACCTCTGCGCTGATTCAGTGAGAAATGCACACCAAATGCTCATCGACGTTCATTTCGGTTGCTATGAATAAAATGGAGCATCCAAACGGATTCTCTGCCAAACTACTTCTATCGTGCACACTTTTTCACGAGATTTTCACATATGCTTCGTTCTTTTTGTGAGCGTGTGTGTGTGTGTGCAATTTTGCACAATAGATAATAATCAGTAGGCAAACCATACCGTTCGCGTCTTTCACTTGAAGATTTTTTTTCTCGGTTGAATTTTGGACGATATGTGAAACGGCACCATGTAGGTGAGCCATGTTCCAGAATGTGGTAAACAGTTAATGTAATTCTATCAAAAGATACGGTCAAATAAAAAAAAATTGAAAGCTTTGAAATAGGTAGACGAAACGTTTGCATGTCGAAAGGAGAGGCGTTGTGCAGTGCACAAGGATGAACACAAATGATTAATGTTTCAGAGTGGCAAGTGATACCCTTTTAGCACGATCTTCCTTGCCATTTTTCAAATTACCGATTGCACATTCATTCCACTTGAGCATCCATTACCAGACCGTATTCAAATGTTGGCTCTATAATTCCAGCAGCCGATTACAAAATGATCTGGCACTTTTTCTCCGTTGCCTTCGCAATCAGATCCTCCGTGGTTCGAAAATAAAACACTGCAACACACACAAAACCCGAAATCACACACTTATTTCGTATATCATTTCCGAATGAAACTCAAACTGTTTGCTTCATCGAAATGGAAATGTGTGGAATTGGATAAGAAATTCCACACATATGCATTGAATCGAAGAACCCCATTCAAAATTCAGATTGAAATCGAATAGATGTTTCTGCCACAATTTTCGTCAGTTTGCACAGCGAAACAATTTCCTTTAAGCTCGCTTAATGATTTACGTCTCTCATCTCATGTGCTGTGTTTGTTGCTAACATTTTCATTTTCTTTCATAAGATTGTCTCGAACAATGTGAAACACAAAGCACTGAGTAAGTTTACGGAATTGCAGTGAAGGATCTACAACGACAAACTATAAAATAAAAGACTGAATATAAATTTCTTACTTATTGCTAGTTCAGTTGTTTGTATGCAAATGTGTATAATGAGGTAAACATCGGATATTTGCATTTCTCTGATATATATACATTCGCTTTCACATGCATCACAGACACACGCGCGAACACACATACACACACACTCTGTTTGGCACTGCATTTCATTTTTCATGCAGTAGTTGCAAAAGCTCATGAAAATGCACTGCAATAAATTTATCTTCATTTAGATTTTATCGATTCGAATTGTCAATGTTGTCGCGTCGCAAAGCGGTCGCATTTGCTAAGCGAAACTTTGTGTATTCAGCTATTGATACAACGAATCCCTGGTGATTTAAACGAGTTTATGTAATGGAAATGAACTCATACGAGTAAATATGCTTTTCTCTTTTTTTTCACACTCGATGAACATGTTTTTGGGCAAAACTACAAAAAAAAAATTAAATACAATTTTCCTCATTTGCATTTTGTAGCTGGCGTCGGTATCAACGTAATTTCTTTGGCATTTCTTTTTACATGCCTTTCAAACGGTTGAATTTAGATGTTCTTGAGGGAAATGTACCCATTTCAATTCAATCTCCCGATTTCAATCCAACGACAGTATAAAGTACATAACGTTATTGCCCATTGGATGATAAACTTTCACGACACATGCATTTCCACTAGCATTCCAGAGTACTTGAAGTCGGACCATCAATTTCCTCTTTGCTGCCTTCATTTAATTGGATTTGGTTTCGTGTTGTTAATTTTTTTAATGCCGTTCAACTTAGCAAACACGCAGCAATGCTTTATGCATCCTGCGAGAACTGAAATTACATACCAACAATAGATGCTCGCAATGGACGCATTTAACTGTCCATTTGTAGATAAACATCAGTTAGGGCATTCAGTTCAGTTCGGTTTGCTTTGTAATTATCTGGCTGCCGGATAGTAATGTTTTAAATGCCCACTAAAATTCCAATGACTCCCTTTACAATTAACACAACCACCACACGCATTCAAACAAATTGAGTGCATTGCAAATGACAAATATCGAAAAGGTTCGATATTTTCGACCACATTTCTGATATGGATAACTTAGTTATGCCAATGTGTTGAATAGTTTTGCAGCCAAATTTCCGAGAAAAAAAAGAACTTTTATCCAGTTTGAGTTTCTTCTCTCTTAAAAAGGTCACCGAAGAAATTTTGACTAATTTACTTTCTCAAGCGATTCGATCGGAATCGAGTTCACTACACTTTTCCTAGGATTAACGAAACATTCTGGTATTACTTTCTGGGAAATTGTAGTGTTCATGTGCAGATTTTGATAAAGTGGTTCCGGCACATGCTTGAAATATTGCAAACTCTCTATCGCATAAGCGATAGTGAAACATTTACATAAATGCAATGAAAACAGGCAAAAATTAAAAGTAACTTGAAAATAAAACCATGTGAACAATAGCTGAAGATATCTCTTCCGTTTCGTCTATAGTTGCTTCTATTGGAATTGGGCATTATTAAAATATATGGCGAAAGTTTTGGTCGTTCTATTAAAATTTAACTTTTGTAAAATGTTAAAATTTCACATTTTCGACAGCACTGTCGTCGCCGCCGCCCATAGGGGTATTGCAACGACCATAAAATATACGTATTTCATCAAGTTTATCAAGCTCTTTCCAAGTTTATGCATAGTGTCGAACTTTTGTTCAAGCTCTACCATCTAAATGTACAGTAAAATAATTTACGGGCACGACGTAAGATGGCGTTTTTTCTGGTCAAAAAAGTTGCAATATCCCTTTGCCGCCGCCTAGCGTTTCCAGTATTGCTGTTCGTTATAAGTTGTTTCTTCGTTTTCGGTTCAACAAATACCAAAGGAATGGTAGAAAGGGAAAATTTTGTTTGTACTGCAATCGAGCCCGACGCTTTCCCACTTCGTCTAAGTGAGCTGCAGCCTGCTCGCTTGTGTGCAACAAAAAATGAAGCATCGCAAAATATATTCTCTAACAAGATATGTTTTAATCTCAATATTTAATCTAACTTCGATTTACAAAATGTAAGAATCAAGTTCTTCCTGCCGAAAACTCTTCCGAGAGAAAAGGCTGTTATTTGAATGTATACGGTCACTATACGGATTGATGAATGAACGGATTGAGTGAAGAAGCGTTGAAAGGCTACAAAACAATGGCAATAATGATTCCGACATCAATTTCACTTAATAAAAGCCCGGAATCAGGGAATGGAGAAGCGCAAGAGGATGTTCCATGTCAATATTCGCTGTAATCCCAACTCGGCACACAAAGGTTTACATCGGGCAAACCATCAATGAAAAATTGATGCAAAGCCATACCATTTTGAAAGCCACATAAAATAAAAGCATACCCAAACTCAACTCGATAAGATTAATTGAATCGTTTAAATTTAAACGAATACAATGTCTACCTGAGTGTGCCGGTGTCGGCCACGCTGCTGTTTGTGTGCGGATTTATCGTTTAACCACATACACGCACATACACAATACAGGCAAATATGCTCGAGGCATTTGTATTTGTCTACGGAATATGCTTACAACGACCACTTCAATCAATGTTAAATTCAATTTATAGACAGCACCTGTATTCAATACGATCGTAAACTATAAAACCGACAACGGTATTGCGGCATGGTTTTACACTTCGTAACCACCTCACCATCGTCTCACTCGTTCACCCACGCGTTTGTTCGTCGTTCGTTCGTTCGTTCGTTAGGCTGATTTTCGTACTATGACTCGGTGGTGATGCTTTGCTATCTCGAGTAGATTACGACATTTCCTCCTATTCATACGTCATATGCGAGTGGATTCGAACGAGAGTCTTACTCTCGTCGAATGTCATCATTACCGTCAAATTTACATCGATTTCAAGTGGATGTGCAAAATTTACGTTTCGTTTTCAATTTCATCATCAACGCAAATAACCAAAAATGCAAACACCAACTGAATAGATGATTTCGATTTTCATTTTCGGGGTAATTGAAATTTTCATTCCGTCACTTTATACCTATAATCACTTCAACTGGTGGCAACGGATTTTCTTCCTGTTTCCTCTTACATACATTCATTCCATTTTCTTTGATCATGATTCCGATGAAGTTATTTATGGGGCTAATTAATTATTCGGCTTGATTTCAACACGTATTTAATGAAAAAATCTGCCGTTCAATCAATCAGTTTTCAATGTTTTCGTAATGCTTCACTTTTTAATTCGAATTGCCCAACAAACTCTACATTCAAAATCAGTTATTTTAACTTTATCGTACGTAAAGCTGAAGCTGTTATTTCAATTAATATGAACGTGCTTTAAAATGCAAATGAATTCCTAAATCGGTTTAAACAGTTTTTCGGGCTTTGGAATTGATTGGAACAACTTCTCAGTCCCTCCATTGCCATCAATTATCTCCATTTATCAAAAACATGGCAATTTTTGTAAAAGCTTTGAAAAACAACTAATCAACTATATAGTCAAAATCTAACAAAACAACCGTGATGAATAATATAAAAATCTTTTCAATTCAGTGGAAAAAAGTTTCATTTGAAAATGTTGATTTGTTTTCATCAATTAAACCGGTCTATTTCACAAATCGGCATTGATCTTCACAATTACGGCCCATTTGTGTTAATGTTAATTCTCAAAATCCAACAAGTCGACTGCATTCGATTGAAATAATTCAAAACTATTGCCGTGGTTGCATAAAAACGTGCCCAAACCACTTCACCAAATCCCAATATGTCTTTGATGTGGCCATGGGTAAAAGGGATTTTTTGGACAAACTCTGTATTATAAATGGGGAAAATAATTCCAATGAAATTGCATATTTCATCAAACAAAACGAGAAAATTTGAATTCAACCGACAAACGGATAAACAACAACTCAACTCGTTTTATGGCGTAAAACACACACACAAATATCAGACACACAAATGTACTCACGTACAGAATGCAAGCTGCAATGGTTTCATAAAGCCATGCTGACCAAATGAAATTTAAAACACATTACAGATAATTTTTCAATAAAAATAATGTGGTCGCCAGTGATACTTAAACGGTCAGTGAAAATGAGCAAATTACATACAATTTCTATATTGGATTTATTGTCACTGGTCGCTTTCGGTGTCCGTAAAAGAGATTATGTAACACACACATAATAATGAAATAATTGGGCTTTGCCTTGGCTTAAAATATTCATTGCAGATTTATTTGGTGGGTAAGCAATAAGTTTTTTTGTTGCTTGTTTTCTACATGAATTTGACATCAAAGTGTGAGCACAAGAACCGCAGGATATTTGCTGTGTGTCACAAACCGAACCTCATTTCCCATCGTTATCAATTGGTTCATTTTGAATAACTTCAAAGTATCAAAGACATTGCCGTTGGCTCTGAGTTTTTGTGATACTCAGCGGTAACCAATTTAATAGCCGCTCTGTTTTATTTTTATCGATGTGAATACACATTTTGGGAAAAAAAAAGTTTAAAATATTTTTACACTTGATCTGTCGACCAATTTACAAAGCGTCCCGATGGACGGACTGACACGACCCATTCAACGTAAAAATGAAAGATCAAAAACCAGTTCATATATTGCATAGCCGCCTATCGTAATCACTTTTTCGATAGAACTGGCATTTAAATTACAATTTAATTGCATTTTTTCGCTCAGCATATCGATACCACGTCAACCAAATCGGAAATGCAATGGATTACATTTATTGGAAGCACATTTTTTTTCGTGCTTGCATGCGTTTGTGTGTATGTGTCTGTTTGGCGCTGTCAATGGCGTTTCGCTTTTGGTTGAAATAAATAAATAAATGTTCGAAATAAACCAATTAAACAGACAAACAACAATAAACTATTGTCTGCCGTGCATAAACTACGTCTGTTTCGGTTTGGGGCATCAATTAATTGTTGTCACGGGCTCTCGCTGCGTGTTCTTTTTTTCGCCAACGTAGAAATAGTTTCGAATCAACTCGATTTGGTGGGGTAGATTGGGAGTCAAGTTGGTGCAAAATGATGACCGCTCAAAAAAAGGGGGAACAACAGAAAACCACTAGAAATCAATTATAGCTTGACTTATACCTGCATCGCATGCAAAAAATGTGTATTTATCTACTGAAAAAAAAGAGAAATGACTCGGAGAAAATACGGCATTCACCGAGCATTCTCTCTCTTCGTTTGATTTCCGAATCAAGCAGACATATTCATAGATTTCACTAGTTTCGTAATAAAAACCACAATTTAATTTATTTCTAACCAATTCAATTTGCTTTTTTTGCCTTTTCTCTAGCTGTGCATCGTGTCATTCATCCTGTTTGACGTGCAATGGTTCGTCGGAAACGCAGTGCATAACATGTCGTACCGGACGTTTTTCTTTTGAAGGGAAATGCTTGAATAACTGTCCAACGGGCTATTATGGTGATAAAAAGCGGCAAGAATGTATGCAATGTCCAACCGGATGCGAAACGTGCACCAACAACGGATTCTGCTTGACATGCAAAGAAAAGTGGAACAAAAATAAAAAGAACCGTTGCATTCTGAACGGAAGTGATAATTGTGATGAATGTAAGTACTTAGGCAAGAAACGATTCCACTTTTGGTGTTATTGCTGCTCGAAAACGACCGTTGCGATGGAAAAACCCAAGCGACCAGGGGACTAAGGGCGATGTGGTAAATAGAAATGGGTTGAGGTTTATCACCAATCAAGTTGCCGGATGCTTACAAAACATAATAATACTACAAACTAGTTGACATTTTCAATGCATTTGATTATAAAACTCATTCCAAACGGGCAAAATGTATGTGTGTTTGTGTGTGTGTGTGTGTGTGTGTGTGTGTGTGTGGAGCACATTCGGGAGGTTTCTGTTTCGGTTCGATGTTTTCGATTACTATGTGACACATTCCATTTTCCAAAGCGTCATCTTTTCTCAACTTGTTTTTATTTTCATTTGACTCTGATTTTTCCTTTCAACAGCCACTGACCATCTGAAATCTGTGAAGCCATTCCGATTCATTTTCTTCACATCATTCGATTTGCTGCTTCCAGTTATGTTGTTTTTTTTTCTCTGTCGTCTTTCGTTTGCTCTATATCGAATCGCATTTCCTCGCTTTGCCATTTTCTTGGCGTTTTTCTTCGCTTGTACAAAGTTAAATCGCATGTTTTCATTTTCACATATTCCGACAGCCAACACTCTCATGCTCTCTCCGAGTGGAAAATATATACAGAGCAACACGAGAATAAAAAGAAAATTGGAGAAGAAGTTGGTGAAAGAGTAGAGAGAAGAGAAGAAAAAAAATTGGAAATAAGATAATATGAGAGATTAAGCCCAAGAGCAATAACGTATTTTATACGGAACATATAGAAGTATGGCACAATACGAACGGCTTATGCACATAGTAAAATCATTTTTGGTCCAATAAAACCGAATCACATGTGCATAAAACAAACGAACCGAACGGAACCAAAAACACAAAAAGAACATCGAGCCAAGAGAAACAACCGAAGAACGACAACAAACTCACATCGTTTATTATTCTATATTACATAAAGTGTAGATGGTGTTTATATCAAAATATGTAATGATGTAATAAAAATGAAAGCAAAAAGTGCACGTTTAGGAGAGCAATACACACAGCAAGAGGCTAAAAAAGAGAGACAGGAAAGAGTGGTGAGCGAAGCGAGCAATCTTTTTAGCTGTTGAGCTTGTATGTGTATAAAAATAGCGCGCTAAATTCCTTATGTATTTGAAGCGTTGAGGCAGTGGATGGTGATGCGATTCAAGCAAAAGCTATCTACGAGCACACACAGCGTTTGTACGCGTGTTGTTTACTCATTATGTTTGTTCATTCAGTCTATTTTATGGCCATTTATAGAGAATATCAATAGCTTTTTCGTTTCTTCCCGTCATAGAGCTACATCGGATAGTGTTCATGTGCGACTTTCCATTACACTCGGCTAATACCATAATATAATCGCGTTATGTGAATTAACTCGCTTCTTGTTCCGATTCCTTTGTTTTCCATCCATATAAAGTGATGAAAATAATGGGGATAAAAACGGAACGTTTGAACGCCAGCAGAAGCTGAATCAAATTCAAAGAAATTAGCGCCAGAGATGCGATGCGCTCATCACTTAAATCGATTCACATGTAAAATGCATCGAAAAGCTCCTTAGAAATACACAAATCTTCTGTTGAATGTAATACCATCTGGAATGAGCGTTCGGTTAGGATGTCGACGAATTTTGGCATCGCAAGAAATCTTTTGTGCAGAGAAAAGGGGAGATGTGCGTTGATCTTGGCGGATGAATTTTATATTAACACGATCACAATAAACACAACCCAAAACATTGCGTATGCACAAACTAGCGCTATTCAAAAGTGTGTAGCGTGTGATAGTGTGAAGGGCGAATGAACGAATGAATGAACGAATAGAAAGAAAACCAAATGTGTGTGTGTTAGCGCCGCGTGTGTGAGCACTCGCGCATCGCTGTACATTTTTTTTTCATGTACAACGTGCGGATATTTTCAACATTTTATATTCGAACTAAATTGGATTTTCTTCTTTATCAGCTGTCGTCTTTGTTCTTCCATCGCTCACAAATGCGCTACTGAGCACTTTATTTGCTTTTCTTCTATTCTGTACACACATCACATGCAGCGGAGCAAATTACATCCACATATTTATCTCGATCTCCCATTTTTCTTTTTTCTCTCTCATTCTATCTCTGTGTGTGTCTTATCGCTCTGCCTGGCCACCGCCAAGCGCTTCACATACTGTGAAACGCAGCTCAGCGCTCTTTTATTTGTCGTCAGATGAAAATCCCTTTATGTCCCTGTATAGCGCGTTTTCATAAACTACATCGCATCATTATATACACAGAGCAAAGTTTCTCTAGCAAAAGCATCATTTTTTCCATCATTGCAGTGCGTTTCGCTCAAACAGCACCACTAAATCTCTTCCAAAACCTCCGGCGAAAATCCGAAACTGACATAATTTCGACTTTTCAAAAATGTTAAACAATCGCTGCTTCGCAGCAATCATCCTTTGTGTCATAATGTTCGTTATTCCATGTCGGCCAACTACTTCGCGTCATTTTGAATTTCTATCTGCCGTAATTCAGACGAAACATTTGACAGTTGATCAAATTTGCTAGCTCCCACGAGGATAGATACTCAATTCCATCTGCAGAACATGAAAATCACCTGTCCCAGTAAAACACGATTTATGACAAACGTTACGCATTTGGGTAATTGTTTTATTTATGAACTTCACCGACTTCGCTGATTACTCCGTATCTCATTCATTTTATTCCCCTAATTTACCATATTTATGCTGAGGACATTTTATCAAGATTATTTCGTATTATTTTCTCATTAAAATGATACTTTGAAATATCGTAAAGCAACAGGAGAAAAAAATCTTTAAAAGAACACCGCCTCGTCATAGTAAAGTAATACATTTATGGTGCAATACCAAAGAAAACAACATTTCGGTCGTTTAATTCATTTTGTAAGAACGCGTATACAAAGTGGACTTATTAAAGTGTGTCATTAAATGAGACAGAAAATAAGTGCTTACAACTGACGGCCACTGCCGAAGATCGGTAACAAATGAGCATCCATTTTATGAAATGTCGGAGACACAAAAGTAAGAAAAATCGCAACCGAAAATAAAAATACGACATAATGAGAAAGCCGTTAAAGAACATAATAAAATAAGTATAACGTGATGGGCGTGTTTGTGATTTGAATTGTTGGAACGTTCTTTATACCCTCCGACAGCTGCATCTCAGTTTCATCTTCCTAATTTTTAAGATAATTATTACGTCGAAATTGGAAATTGTACATTCATTTTGAGACTCAATTACCATTACATTGAATCAAGCCATAATTACCTGCAGCGTTTCGGCTTTACCCAGTACGAGCCATTCTTTTTTGCCATTTTGATTTGTTATTTTGTCGTTGAGATTGAGTGATTTATGTGACATTGTATTGTTCATGTTCATTATACATACCAAATTGAATCTCTCATGGCCGACGGTCATTTTAATGTAAACCACTGTTTTTCACACATTGCACAAACATCTGAACATATTGTCTTTCATGCTAATTCCAAAAGTCGTTTTTCGGCTTTGCCGAAATTAATGGCTAGAGTTTGTTCAGCACAATTAAGTTTCTGCTCAGCAAAATCTGGAACATTTAAGAAGGAAATGACATTTTAAGCATTGGTCATAAGCAACAACTGCATTGAAACGTTAGTTTGTACACGAATTGCATAAGGATGTTTTGTTCGCATGTAAAATAATGTCGAGGAAATTGTTTGAAAGGTTCGATTGCCTCTTGATTAAAAGAGTGCGATAGCTATAAAATTTTGAATATATCGGTTGTGGCATGTCGTAAGCACACGCAAAGGTTAAAAGTCATTCGACGAAAGGAGGAGAGACAGAGTGTGTGTGTGTGTCGTTTTATTCGAACTGGAGAAAGATGGACAAGCTTACGTAAGCCTAATTGAACTGGTCTTGGGAGATTTTAAGCTTATTGCTTGAAAAATACCACAAAATTGATTGCCCTGTAGAAACGAATATTTGGACTCTTACTAAATGATGCACGCTCCGGTATAAAGTGAGACCCTTTAAAACCGATTGTCATTTACTTTGGTCGAGCGCATCAGATACCATTTGCACAAGGACCGATTTAATGGAGAGTATCTTATGATAATGCTTGACCGCAACTTCCGGAAATTTTGGCTCACGGCAATATCTACACTCGGCCGGGATTTCGTGCGAACGTGAATTTTCGAAGCCAGCAATTGTAACACCATCGCATTTATTTAGAGACTGGCTGAGATTCGGTGCGAGCTCAGCCTTATCGTATCCTATTCATAATTTGCCCCTTTCTTTCTTTCCATTTTTGTCTCTCTCTCTCTCTCTCTCTCTGTTTTTAATGGGTCAACAAAACAGCCGAATATTATGATAATGGACATTGTCATGCCTGTCACTCGACATGCGAAACGTGCAACGGACCAACTGAGAACGACTGTTTAACATGTAATTCGCCCTTGCTTCGCAAAAATAATAAATGTGTAAGTACCTGTGATGATGGCTACTACATGGAAGCGGGAGTTTGTGCGAAATGCTTACACACTTGCACCCAATGTGTGTCTCGTATGAATTGTACGGCGTGTTCCAAAGGATTGCAATTACAAAGCGGTGAATGTCGAACAACGTGCGCTCAAGGGTAAGTTACGTAATTAAACCTTATGCATTTGATGGCGAAAGTCGTATGGCTTGGATTGGCTTTGGCTTTTGCAATGGGATTTCAAATGTTATGCCATGCACAATGGATCCGATGTTTTGAGCACAATCGCAGTCATGCACTCTCGGGCTCGAGTTGCATTTTGGTTTCGGAAAGAAGAAGAGATCACTGTCACACAATGTGAAAAATACAAAACGCAAACGCCTGACCGCCACCAAAAACAAGCAACTCAAACGAAGTAATAAAACAAATAATTTTCAACTCGGCCCACTCGATTCTCGGAGATGCTGCTGTAGATGGCTTCAACAAAAATCTTTCCCATTTATTTAAGTTGCTGTGCACTTGGACACAGTGGAAGCGCATAGAGGGCTCATGCATTGCATAAAATGTGGTGTTCGATGTGAGAATGTGACACATTTGCCGAGTGTTGGTCAAGTGTATGTGCGTGGTTTGCATTTGTTTGAAGCAGCTAGCGTTCGTACCTATTTACGTACGTACGTGTCATCCAAATGAGTATCTTTTCATATCGTTTTGCATTTTATCCAGGTCGTCGCTTGTTCGGCTCGGTGTGACCGTATCTCCATATTTCTCTGTTGCCATCAAGAACAGAATGTGCTCATGCATACATTTGATTACTTTATCCCATTTCACAATAGAATAAAAAATTCCAACCGAATATAAATTAACGAAACGTATTTTCTGCCATTTTCTTTCTTCCGTTTGCTTGGGGCCGGTCTTAATGCCCGCACTTAAACAGATACTACAGTGATCGTGGAACATGCTCGAAGTGCTACTTGAGCTGTGCAACGTGCAGTGGACCGAGACGCGATCAATGTGTGCAGTGTCCAAAAGATTGGCAATTAGCCAGTGGCGAGTGTCATCCCGAATGTCCAGAGGGTTTCTTTAAATCGGAATTCGGCTGCCAAAAATGTCATCATTACTGTAAAACGTGTTCAGGTAAATTCACAAAAATGTCTCTCCGAGGCACACTTCCCAAGTAATTCACCTTTTGTTTTTTATGTGCTATTTCTTTTACTCTTATCTCACTCTCCCCCATCTCTCTTTCTCACTCTCTCACTCGGTCGCTCGACATTTTTATAGTTTCATTTTCATTTTTATTCTTTGCTTTCTCGTAGCAACTACCTTGGTGTGTTTTGCATCGTTAATGTCCCTCTTGGCACTCATAAAATGAAAACAACTTTTAAATTACAAACAAGAACCTGAAAAAGATAAAGTGAATATCAAATTCATGTGCAACGAGCAACGCACTCTCTCTCTCTCTTATTGTCTTCTTTTTTTTCGTCAGCGAACGCAAACCGCTTGCTTTTCTAAATTAGCAAATTAATTTGACTTTTGAGAATAATTAGACGTAGTGAACGTTTCACTTGACAGTCAAATTAATTTACTAAAGCGTGGAAAAAGAAGAAAAATAACAAAATATTCATTTAGTTGAAAACGCACCTCCATCTCGAATGCATTACCTTGCGGAAAATTAACTTTCATTTCATTATTAAAACTCAAGAGTTTTTTTTGCCCCCCTTTGGAATCAGACTTATGGAAAATTTCTGCGTCTCCGTTGCGCTCCATTTTTTAATCCACGAAACTATAGCAACTTGTTTGCACATTTTGTTACAAAGATGACTTTGTTTGCCTATAATCAGAGAGCAGTTTTTCTGTCGCGTGATGAGAAAACGAAAATATAAACTTTATTATTATGAAAGTTCCAAGGTGTTCATTATTTCAGAATTATTGTGATTTTTTTTCAGTATGGCTTATTTCTATGTCTCCGTGAAATTTCTTCAAGCCTTTTCCTTTGACAAAAAAACAAAAATTGCAGCAATGTATTTTCATGAAATTTCAATTATTTTAATTAAATCATTTATTGTTATAGGAGCCGGTCCACTTGCCTGTACTTCCTGTCCCGCCCACTACATGCTCGATGGCGGACTTTGTATGGAGTGTCTGGGATCACAATTCTACGATCCAATGACGCAGACTTGCAAAACGTGCCATGAATCGTGCCGATCGTGTAGCGGTCCTGGTCAATACTCGTGTGTTGCTTGTGCGTTCCCATTGCATTTAGATCGATTGAATAATCAATGTGTGCCTTGCTGTCCGACCGGCGCTCTGAAGGCCGATCAATCCTGTTGTCACTGCGATAAGGATACAGGTATGTTACACACCCGTATTTACCCTTTTTGTGAAATAACACGAAAGATACTAGAAAAAAAACAACGACGAAATTAGCATAGAATGTATTTATTTGCCTTTGTTCGCCATTATAATGAATCGAATGAAGAAAAATGGAAATGAAAGTGCGAAATTGTGCTTCCTTTTTGGCTCGCGACAACTATCGCGTTGTCGAGTGGTGGTTCGCTGCTGCTCGCGTACAATATATAGAATGACAACGTTATACGTAAAGGCGTTCGGGTCGACTTCGTGTAATTAATTAATTTATATGCAGAAATAAATTGTGTTATATCATGATAATGGCGAGCTGAATGCAATTCCATTTTCGTTGTGTGCATCTATATATATATATATGTGTGTGCCCTTTGCGAAAAGAGACAAAACTCAAACAAACTGGCTGGGGTGCATTGTTTTCGGTCCGATGTAATTTACATGCAATTTGCCATAGCTGTTAAGTTTTTTTGTCTTTGCTTTTGCTCATGCTGATTTTGGTTGTTTTTTTGTTTCCTGTGCCAATTATTTTCAGGTGGATGCATAAATGCATCGCCGGCTGGTAAACGTCGCATCGCCAACGGTATCGAGCAACAACAATTCGGCGACGACAGTCTGTTCGGAATTAGCGGAAAGCTGAGCATAGTCAACGATGGAAATGGCAACAATGGATTTGGTCGCATTACACCAGCAACAACAGCAATTACAGCTTTTGCCATCGCAGCATGTGTATTGATCATTTCAGTTTTCGCCATAGTCGTTGTAATACAGGTTTGTGCTATATTTCTATTTTTTTTTTTGTCTTTTTCAAAAAAAAAGTTTTCTTTTTCTTTTTCACTCCATCCGTCGTCAAAATGAATCGTACAATTTTGATACGATCGATTCATCATCATTGTGACGACGATGGAGAAAGCGATTCGGTCGATTTTACAATGTCGTTATGTTATATGACGTAGGTAGAACGCAAAACGATTGAAGTTGAAATGGTGTTGGCAATCCAAACAATTGGAACGTTTATGTGAGCTAAAATGACTCTTTCATGCTGTTGAGAAAGCGACAATGGCAACAACTCATTGAAGCTTTTAATATTGTGAAAAGTTGTTATAACCTCCGGCTGTGTTTTTTTTTCGCTGCTCCAGAAAACGGAGAGAGAATGAATGAATGAAAAAAACGTCATAAAACGATGGCAGCAACGACAAAAGCTGTAAATAATCCAAAGAAAGAGCAAGAAAAACTAGCAAACCACTTGCCATTAATACGTCCTCAAACTATCACAAATAGCTCAAACTCATCCTGAGCACCGCGAAAAAAACACAGCGATTGTATTTCAAGAAGAAGAAGAAGAAAACATGTGATCAAAAAGTGAAACTGTTTTGTTCCTTTCCGCAGTTAACTCGCAGCGATTATTAGTTTTTTTCATTGTATTTCTATAATTTCTGTGATTCTGCTTTTGTACCGTTAAACGTTTTCCACTAGCCTGAAACGCTCTTCTCTCCCGGATGTTCTAGTGGTGTTTTTCTATAACGGATACTTAGCTCTCGTGACTTTTGCTCTTTTTAAAAAAAAAAATTGCTACTGAAAATATCGCAAAAAATATTCTCTTCTTTCACTCTACAAATGTTTTATCTATTTTATTGTTTGTTTTGTCTTTTCCCTATGAAAACTCTAGAAGAACACACAAAATCGAACTCACACCAACGTTAGATATAACAAACTGTCAACGGATGCACCCTCGAAATTGAACAGCCGTCGAACAACCACACTTGAAGTTTCAGCCGATGACAACTACAGTGAACCAATGCTAGCGTACAGCGACGGTGACGATGACGACAACGATAACGACAAGGAAGATGACACAACCACATTCAATATCAACGAATCAAGAACCGAACGGATATCATTGCACACAAACACATAGAAATCGACTGGTGCGGAAGGAAAACCAATTTAAAATTGAACGAAAGCATCTCGGCTTTCTGATCTATTTGTACATATTCACATCCATAATTAACCGGAGATCCTGGAGTTTAAAACGGGATTAAAGAAGAAAAAAACTTACCATAACTACTCCTAAATACTTAAACGTAAATGAAAATAACCAACTAAAACTTAAAAAAAAAACTCTTTTTCCTATGTGTTAGCTGAAAACGGATTCATTTCTATGTCAGATGTTTGTTTTTTTTTTGGTTGGTATTCTTTCTGTCTTCTCCCTATGCATTTCACATACAAATGTTCGATTTCAGTGTGTGTGACGCAAACTATGCAGGATAGTTAGACTCATATCCAGTCGCACAGTAGACCCCCAAAACAGATCTTTTAGCTATTAATTTAGTTTAAATTCTTTATCATTATCAATTCATGTTGTATGGATAAAACGCCAGTTGATTATCAATGAAGATGCGCGCTGTCAAGCTTCTTTCACTGCTGCTATTTAGCCGTAAATGCAATTCAAAATGCATCGGTGGAATTGTTGAGTGCCATTTTCTGGAGAAGAAGGCCTAAGAATCATTTTATTAATCTTTGTCCAAATGATTCGTCAACATTGATACAGATATTTACTCATCATCTGGCGTGTTATCATCCAGATAACATGAATCGACCATAAAATTAGGAACTTAAAAAAAGGTGTATAAATCAATTGCGAATGTTATTGATATTCGTTTAGTTTATTTCATTGTTTTGTATGAGCAATCGGAAGGAAACGTGAGATATGAATGAATTTTTTTTAGTGATGACAACAAATTGACGAACAAATTTTGAAATTCGAAAAATTAGATTAATTATTTGTTTAAAAAAAAAGAAATACTAAAACAAAATATTTCACAGCCGAGTGACAGCCCAACTACAAACTGTCGGCAATTCGGAAAAAAAAATGTCAGAGAATATTTAATGTTAAATGATTTATTGACAAATCGAAGGTGTAACTGAGAGAAGAAGAAACCAGAATATTTTATATATGAAAAATCACAAAAAATATATACACATATTACATTAGATATAATGAATTAAAACAAAAGAAGTACAGCCATGATGTTTTATATACGAGGATTAAAATCGTTTGTAATCATAAGAGATGAGGATAAGACACCGAAATTGATGGAAATCACAAAACTCACGGAACAACCAGATTAGTGTAATTTAGATAAGCAAAAGAAAAAATAAATAAATCGAATTGACCTTTCGATACCACAGCCATGTATTTGCGCTAACACATAGGTGGGCGCAATACACGCTCAATATTAAGTTCCCCGAGGGGGGGGGGCGAGCATAAATGAAAATGTGAAATAAATATACATACATAAACACACATTACTAAATGGATTATGTTGTACATTTACGTATCGAATAATTATTGAATTGAATGAACAAATTGTAAAATATGTTTGACGAAACTAAAATAATGTGCATTACACAATTGAATTGAAATCAACTGAATAAATGTCAGAAGACAGCAAAGTATTCGAAATATCTCACAGTGTTTTAATGGTTTTTGATTTTATAATATTTCTCAGTGAAGCAGCAGTATAACGTGAATCCCTATATACTATACATCGCAAGTGAAGTGCTTACGCGCTACGCGCAAACGAAATCATACCTCGGCCAACTTCGATGTACCGAATATAGGATTTCACGTTAAACATCGAGTGCACTGCATATATGATGCTTCGGCAACTCACGAATCGCCAAAGCAAGTGAAATGCTAAATCCACGAGTGTGCCGACAAGTCTGCTGCTTCATTGAGTTCTTCTTGTTGACCTTCAAATAAGAATGTATGGAATGGTGAGTCGTTTTCACAACTTAATTCTTATTTAACCGAAAAAATTGTTTTAAAATTGAAATCATTGTAACTGGTAGCCGATTTGTTGAAAATGACAATTTTTTTCCCAATATCATAATATTAAGCTTTACATATTTTAATACAAGATACAACAATTGACTCTGAATGAAGTCGGTTTGGTTCCAGTGAAGCATCGAGGCAATGTTGTTTGTTCAACAAATCAACAAGTTGATTAAAGTCGGGTTTTTTTACTCTGGGCGCATGTATGCCAGCTAATTCCCAACTGTAATTTTTCTCGAGAAAATGTACGCGCAACATTGTGAGGCGAAACACGCAAATCCCATATCGGCGAGACTCAATACGTGATATACGATAGCAAGGATAATGATGGCAATGTATGTTTTGGCGTTGTGGGACTATGCTTTGCAATGGCAATTCGGTCGGACCAAATGTCTGCAGCTGATGGATGCACACTTGCACACCAGGCTCCATTAGATGAAATTAATAGGAAAATATGATTTCCATGGTGATTTCAAAATTAATGCTTTGTTCCCGGTCAGCAACTCAGTTTCAATTGTTGTGGCGCCTGCCACATGCATTTGAAATTCATCTTGTAGCCAAACAATTCTCCCACTGAATAAATCATAATTGATTGTAAATATGATTGAATGGCATCCGAACGCAACAACGATGGTTGAACACAGGTCAGAGTTTAGGTTAGAAGACAAAAGAGAATAAAAATGTTTATAAATAAATGAACGTTGCAACTCTCTGTAGGAGATTCATAATTGAATTGTTTTCCTCGGCCATACCACTTATAAAGCTCAACGATAGATTTACTGTAAAACCACTTGAAGTAGAGCCTGAAACAGACATATATGGTGCGACGTGTCAATGATCTCTCGAATGATGTTCAAGCCTTTCAAAATGATTCCAATTTTAAATATTTGGTGTTTCTCTGATGAACGCAATGGGGAAAAAATCAATATCCATTTCAATACATGAGAGCTGGTTTGTAATAATTTTCTTTGCATGCGCTTTGAAAATGAGTCACCATTAGCATTTTGATGGTGTGTCGTTTTCACACTTCAATACTCAAAAATTGAAATGTAATTGCTTGTGAATAATTTAAACCCAAAGATAAGTGAAAGAGCGACGAGTACTCAGCATGAAAATAATGCGCATTAAATATTCATGCAATTGTAAGCCTTTCGACATGTGTACGGCATTTAATGTACTTGTAATTCAAATGACTATTTACGTAACAAATTAAATATTGTCGTTTGTTGTCGTACTCCACTTTTTCTATACTCCATGACAATTTGCATACGTTTTACTGTTATTGGAGTGCCGGTCTTTACTTTTTCGTCTAAGGTTCAACATTTCAAAGTGTGGTGAAGAATGTAAAACAAATTGAAAAATTTATGGTTGAAAAAGGTAGTCCTTTCGTGTGATAGAATGTATGGTCGAGTCAAACAAAACAAAACCATACGCATATACAAAAACCGCCGAGTCGGAACCCTTTGCAAATCATGTATGTGTGTATGTGCCTATCCAACACCGATGAAATATCATAAAAGTAATAGTGAGCACTGAGCGGCATGTGTATGGTTTCAGCTGGCAAATGGCTCGCATTAGAGCCGGTGTCATTTTAAACATAGTGCGATTAGACGATAATGCGCATTATTATCTACGGCATCGTATGATCTTTAACATTTTAACATTCGAAATTATGATGTGTACCTTTTTGCTAAATGCCTCTGCCGGATCGAAAATGTAAATTTCTGCTGAATGCCGACCATTGTGGCCGTAATTAAAGGAAATTTAACATTTTCGTGTTACATCACATTTACAGCATACATATCGAGCACAATTGGAGCCGAAGCATAAAAATGGAATTTCGATTAAACCGATTTGAGTGTTTGAGCTGTGTATGTGTTCATTTTTGGCCCCTATTCTGTAGGGTGTGTGTATATAGTGTGCTAGTGTGCTATGTTGTTATCTAATCGCTGTAATTTATCCTTTGTAGTTTGAAATTCACGAACGAGGAAAATGTTTTCGACAATTTATTTTTTCGTTGCTTTGCATTTGAAAAAAAAAACCCGACCGGGCTTTCGTGTTACCTTTTGTTTGGCAATAAAAATTAATCGTGAACAAAACTGTTGTGAATAAGCCGCATTGAACAAATAACCAAATGAAAGCGCTAGCTTTTGGATCGAAAAATTCTGAGAATTTTGAACTGGAGCAGATCTAATTTTGCATTGTTTGAGTTATATACCTTGCCGTCGTACATTCAGTTGCCCACATGAAAAATGACCAGTTTGTAAGCAAATAATTGTTCTTGATAGTTGCTTTCTCCTGGAATTTGCTTTTCATTCTTCGTTCATTGCAATTTTCCCCATTTTCAGCCAAACTCGAATGCAACTGCATGAAAATTGCATTTGTTTCAGTTGTGTAAACAGGCGAGAAGCAATTTATATGTACGGTGATTCAGTGGGCCAAACTCCAAAAATGAATTAATGCCGTAATTATTTTTCGCTATTTTCGAAAAATGCACAAAAGTATAATTCATCATCGTTCAGTGTGCAGTGTGCACTATGCACATTGTCTCTCCATTGGCAAAGCCAACCATTCAACTTATTCAAAATTCCATGAGCTTCATTGTGCACTCATTTTTCAAGGAAAATCGAAGGAAGCTACAGAAATGCTTTGGGTAGAAGAAAACGAAACAGAATAAAGAAAAAAACTGAAGACGCGCCAATTATTATGAATCAAGAATGTGCCAATCAGAGCATGAAAGTATTCCAGTACATTAAACTAATTACACATCCTCTTTTTTTGTCTTATCCGCCGTCAATGTTCCAACCGAAGATTTTACACTAGAATGGACCGGCGAATGTTCTGTATTCCTGAGGTTGTAAATGGCACTGATGGCATCTGGCGAAACCAAAATACCGCTTATGCTCGTTAAATTTAAACTAAAGGTTGGCACAACGCGAATAAAAAAAAATGCTTCAACATTCGTGATACATTTTGCATTCAAGCCAGAAGAGGACGGGAATTCTCTTTTTGTTCAAGAATTACAAGCGCCAAAGACGAACGAACAAAATGTGTAATTAATGCTTGTATCTTTTACAGCGAAAAAAAAAACACCTTTGCATCCAACATTTTTGCAGATTCTTCACCACAGGTATTTTAATTATTCTCCACTGATTGTACATCGTACCTGATACAATGACTCCGACATAATTTGTCTCGAAACTGTGAATCTCAATATCGCGTGACCAACGTCGGTTTTTTTTCCCACCAATATTCGTAATTATTGCTGAGAGCTTCTCTTCTAATTTTCATTTACGAAAGCGAAGACCGTTCCACAGGAAAAACTTTGAATGACCATTGAACAACTCAGCATGGCGTTTCGCAGAATACTAGAAAAAGGAAAATCATTTAGTTGAAGGAGATTTTTTGCATAACAAATTAACGATTCTTTTTCTTTATTTTCCGTGTCCAGTAGTACATTGGACTGTATAATATGCCATTCATCTATCATTTCTTCGAGAAGGAACTTCGTTAAGAAGACACTCACTCGATTATTATTGTACGAGCTCAATTCGATGATACTTTTTGAGTATCCAAAACGAACCAATCAATTAGTGCTGCAGTTGGATTGTTTATGCTTAAATAAATTGCACATCAAATCAACAGCTCGGCCACGGTTATCATTCAATTTTACTGAGAAAATGAAATTTCATTCAAGTTATATAAATTAAGTAAATTCATTCAAGTATTTCGATAGCATTGAGGTTGGTGGATGGTAAAAATGGAAAATAAATCCGCATAAAATATGTAAATGAATAGTGGATACTGTAATAATTGAAGCAGAGAACTGTCGATGAGGTACGGAAACTCAAGGTTGTACAATGTACATCTCTGGGCATGCATAATGGTACAAGTACCCCATTACAAAATGCCAAACTTAACTCAAAACAAACGTTATCAAGCAATTAATAACTTTAACTCAAATTTGAAAGTGATGTTTACAACTGTATTCCGGATGTCACTAATTTAAATTGAATGCACCAAATCCGTTCATAAATTTAAATGAAATTTTAATATTTCGAAATGTGTGCAACGGAATCACGATTGGGGGGAAAAAACATTCGGGGCAAATTTTCAACAAAATTAAACGAATTAAACTTTTGCCGCACAGTTTTTTTTCTCCGAATTATGCAGCAACATTAAAACCGAAACGAGGCGGCAGAAACAGATAACGAGGAAAAACAAATATCAATTGATTTATGTTGTTGTATGTGAGGCACGTGCATTTGCATTTCCATGCCCAAATCGGCAGATCCTTTTATGGAAACGCCGTAGTAACACTGAAGGCATTTTAATTTTTTAATTTCATTTGTGATTTTTCGCTGTCGTTTTTTTCTCACGCGCTTCATAGTACAACAGGCGAAATGCTGTGTTTTTTTCTCTGTTGAATGGCTCGCAGTTATGAAAAATTCAAATGAATAAATGCGTTGAAGGGGAAAAAACACCTCGGCTATAGTTCTGTTGCAGTTGTTCGCATTTCCTCGCTTGTTTTGTATGTGTTTGTGTGTGTGCTTTTTTTTTTCAGCGCGACACAGTGGACAACACAATTTTTAAAAATAAATAACAATAGTTTTAATAGAAACAAGGAACACAAACAGAGGAAAGCAAATAAACCTGTCGTGTTAAAACGCATTAAAACAAAAATGTGTGATATTACGTTTGTTTTTTATCCGGTCACTTTGATATTATTGGCACTTTCGCCATTTATACAACTCATAAACGATGCAAAATGGTGAAAATAAACAAATATGAAATGGCAGAAAAGCAATTAAAATTTATGCCATTTTTGTTTTACATTTTAAAAAATGCAGCCATTAAATATGTTTGAATTTTCTTTTTGGAAAAATCACCATTCATTCATTCGTTCATTCATTCATTATATTATACATATAATAAAAAGAATTACATTGGTAATCCCGAACATTTCCGTACCGTTGGCCTGCGTTGTCCGTAGGTACTTTTGGTTATTTTTTGTGAATTTTCTTGAAATAAAGGCAGTGAAAATATAATAATAAAAATAAAGTGAAAAATCGGTCACTTTAACTAAAACTTCGACAATTCTGTATGAGAGGTACCCGTAAACCGATCCTTATTGGCTTTAAACTTTCTGAGATTTCATTTTTTGGAGAAAAAATAAGATTCTGAAAGTTTCATGTTGATCGCATTTGCAGAAGTTTGGTTTTTGGCCCTCAATTTTCCAAGAAAATTTCGACAAAAATTGAGGACAAAAAATCAAACTTCTGCAAATGCGATCAAGATGAAACTTTCAGAATCTTATTTTTCCTCCAAAAAATGAAACCTCAGAAAGTTTGAAGCCAATCAGAATCGATTAACGGGTACCTCCCATACAAAATTGTCCAAAAATCGGTAATTCTAGTCAAAATTTCAAAAGTTTTGTATAGGATGTACCCGTAAATCGATTCCGATTGGTTTCAAACTTTCAGAATCTTATTTTTTTCCCAAAAAATGAAATCAAAGAAAGTTTGAAGCCAATTAGAGTCTATTTACAGGTACCTCACATACAAAAGTGTCAATTTTTTGAGGTTTTTCTTAGGGCAATTACGCCAGGATCAAATCAAAAATGGCTCATCTTTAAGTTAAACTAAGTTTTTCAGATACACAATTTTCGGCATTTCCAGATTTTGATTATCTCAATTATTTTTTGTGTTATCGTGTTAACAAACACCAACGACGACGACAACGACGACGACGACGACGACGACAACGACAACGACGGCACACGAACGGAAAAGTGTCTCAAAAAGTGGTTTTCTACGCGTTTCACGAGTTTTTATGATGATCTAAGCTAATTTTGCGAAAAAAGTTTTCGGGACCAATTCCTATACTTTCCTTTGACACGTTGTGTACGGAAAAGTAATAAAAAAATTGGAGAATCTTTTGCGAATTTTGCCTCCATTCGGTATGTGTATGTATAGTGTATACAGATAAAATCCCAAACAAATGAGCAGAAGAATAAGCACATTGTGTTTTTGCTAATTAAATTACGATAATTTTTTTTTTTCGTTCCAAATATTCTGCCGAAATGTGGAAAAATTTGATGAATTACCATTAAGAGAATCGCAAAAGAGTGATTGAAAATTGAGTGGAATTCAGTGACCATCTCTATACGTTGCGAATGTGCAAGAAAAAGTCCTAAATAGACAATCGAATTGGAAATTATGGATAAGGAAGCATGTAGTCATCGGCGTAGTTAATTAGTGGAGTCGAAAATTGAGAGTCGTCTGTGGAAGTCGAAAAAAAATCACTATCCCTTAGCGACGTAAGCGAAAAAAAACAATAACAAGCAAAATTCGATCAAATGATACGCAAAATATAGTGATAATATTCGTGTTATTATCGTGTTATGCTATCATTTTATTTTTTCTCATTCATTTAAGTGAATCGTATGAAAATAGATATTTTCTAATTATATAAATGGCGAAAAAAAATGCTTGAATGTGGCTCAAGAGACGGAATTTGGCTCTGTTTCACAAATATTCATTTAAACGGTAATAATGCGTTTAGACAATAGGATTAATGGCGATGTATTAATCTTGAGAATTGCTATCATAGGGGTATTGCAACGACCATAAAATATATGTATTTCATCAAGTTTATCAAGCTCTTTCCAAGTTTATGCATAGTGTCGAACTTTTGTTCAAGCTCTACCATCTAAATGTACAGTAAAATAATTTACGGGCACGACGTAAGATGGCGTTCTTTCTGGTTAAAAAAGTTGTAATATCCCTTTGTTTGCTATTGCTGCCGTTGCAGTCGCCGTCGCTGTTGCTATTCCACCACGATTGAATGGATATGTTATTATTACTTGACTATTTTCTCTCCATATTTATAATATCAACATGCGTTTGCGACGCATACAGGAAGACAATCAAATGCGATTCATACTTAAAATATAATTTTCTCCAAATCACTTTTGGGAGTCATAAAAATGATTTATAAAACCCAACAGTCAGCAAAGCACCGCAGTACTAACAAAAACAATGTGCCGAATTGCCGTTCGTAATACAAAAAAAATGGCAACAACACATAAGAAAATCGGAATGGATGAAGACAAAGAATAGCAAAAACATAGTGTGTAACACACTTTTATATTCTCGCCTGAAAGGAGAGAAAAAAAAGCACGAAGATTAAGTCGACGATTGTTTATGTTGCTGTTGTTGTTGGCATCATCCTGTTTATGGCTGTATTTTTCCAATCCACAATGATGAAACTGAAAGAAAACCGAATAATAATCCGAAACTAAAAGCTTTCTCGTTTCGTTTGATGTTCTATACTTCGGCAGGCGGTTGTTTCTATGGAAGTGAGTTGTTTTTCTTTGCATTTTTTCATCTCGTGGTTTGACTTGAAAAATTGAATATGCCCAGAAACGTTGAAGATAGTAAACAGAAGGGAGCAACGAACCAGAATAAATTTTTCATGTGCTAGACATGCGAAAAAACATTATGCTGATGGTTTAATTCATAAAGAGTCCGGTTCATAGGCTGCGAATATTTTTAAAATGCATTTTTTTTATACACGTTACATTCCCTCCGTTGTTTTGGAAGGCTATCACAAGAAGACTCTAAATGCGAGGTCAAGTTTTTTTTTGTAAGCAACTTCTAAGAGAGCGTTCCTTTGATGCGAATTCTATTACTTCCCTTAGTCCACGACATATAATTGCGAAAAGTGATGCACGAGATGGGCATTTTATGTTCAGAAAAGGTTTCTTCCTTCGTAAACAGACTAAAAAATGAGTATTGCTTCTTCTACTCTTTATTTACTAGTTTGATAGTTAACAATCTGAAATACATGAAGTATAACTTGGATGATGTCGATTCTATGGTGAAGCTGAGAAAGTATGTTATGGAAATGCATAATCAACATCATCGTTAAAATTAATGTTTCGAGTACTGTCGGAATGTTTGTTCTGTTTTCAGCACCATTTGCAAGTATTACATAATTCGGCGAGTACCATCACCCGGTTGGACCACATAAAAACTGGCAGTACGTCCGTTTGTGCCGTTCGCGCTGTAAATCGTTTTGATGTGCGTTATCACATTATTTATGTCGCTTTTGCGAAGCAACGTAACTGTACAACCCCCAAAACCGCCACCAGTCATACGTGACCCCAACACACTAGCTGAACAGCTGATTGCCGCCTCGACCAGTATATCAAGTTCAGCACACGATACTTCGAAATCATCTCGAAGTGATTCATGCGATTCATTCATTAATCGACCCATCTAAAAATATAAAGTTGATCTAGTTCGTGAATGATATCAAATGAATGAAGTGAATGTAAGCACAAAATTTTCATCATTGGTATCACTTGATGCATAAAAAATCATTACTTCATCAACTGATGGACGGTCATTTGCCAAATAGGATTTATACTAGATTTCGTGATGTTTTCCCATCACCATTCATTTCTCAAAGGTAAACCGTGTTTTTTGTACTGACCTCAATGAAATCTTTTTTCCGCAATGCTTCAGCTGCTTCACGTGTCCGCTGAATCTCCGTGATAACGTGTCGTGCCCTTCTGGTGAAAACTTCATCACTACCTTTCAGAGCTGTGAATGAGAAAAACTTTCTTTAAAAATCAAAATAAAGAATGAACGAATGTTTACGTAATTTAATGGAAAAATATACATATTTGTGTCTCTCTGCAATGTTGGGTTTATCTATTATTTTCTCGTTTTCCATTTCCATCAACAGAACTTCACATTTTAAGAGCTTCAATCAAACCGGCAAATAGTTAGTTAAGTGCCACTCTAGCCACTGTATGATATTGCACAACAGAAATATCAAATAAAACGTCACAAACAACTATCTTTGGCATATATTGTAATTGTTATGCACTTTAGAACAATGTTTTTGGATTTAAATCTGCATTTCGAGCTTAACAACGCCATTTTTGTTGTCAAATAAATTGAAATGTGATTTGTGCGCGATGCAATCGAATTATTTGATGTTAATTTGGCATAAACCGATGTATGTAATTTGAATGTGATTACTAATGACGCAACACATCGGAACGAATTCGAAATCAATGCAGAGTTAAAAGAGATGACCACCACAGGAAAAATAGGTGTGCTTGGATTAAATTCAAGCCGGCTAAAACATATGAATCATAATTTGTGACGCTAATTTGAACGTACATGCCTATTTGCTTTAATTAGCGTATCTAATTGAAAATATGCGAGTCTCGGGTTTCCCTGTCAAATCGTGTGGATTTATTTTACGTGTAATCCGTGCCGGCGGATCAATCGATAAACTCAAACATTTGTGTTTGGTATTTGGTTATCCTCAAAAGTAATTTATTTTCAGGTACTAATTCTATTGGATCTAATTGCACCTAATTGCACCGAGTGTTTGACATTTTCCACAGGCATCAAATGCATCGAAAAAAATGGCAGGCATTTGAAAAATGCTGCGATGTGCGAATGAAGTTCTTCCGTTCCGGTTGAGGACATTAGGTTCGACCAATCAGATTCCTAATACACCACGAAACAAGCACAGCCGAGTTATATTTAGTTCGATGAACACTTAAAAACAGTACATCAGAACCTAACTATCACCTGCAATTAATTGCACATAGGAGCGATAACCCTTTCTATTTTGTGTGAATGAAATTGAATTTTTGAATGAAAAATGATGCTAATCAGTTGCATGTATGCGTATTGAATTTAATGCAATTCAGGATCGTTTACAATTAAAAATTACAAAAATTATTATCGAAAAGAGCATGTGCTCGATAAAGCTGAATGAAATGCGTAAGCGGCCAAAAGTGTGGATAATCTTGCATAAACTTGTTTACGGATATTAAAGGGATGAGTCTCATTGTTTTTACATATGAGAAAACATATGCGAGCACATCAAACGAAGTGGCTAGCTATTAGCATGTGGACAGTGGACACAAAGAGATAGCAAGAGCGAGCATTATTAACGGAAATCCAATATAGCGATGTGCAATCCATTTAGTACGATGATTCAAATTAAACGGAACAAATTTGGTTAAATGGTTGAATAAATAAACAGCATGCTCTGAATTTATCATTTTGCAGAAAATATTATGATGCATTTGCAGCGGCAATAGTATAAATTTTATACATATGCATATGTATATGTATAATGCATGTTGTTAAATAATTTGCGTTGAAATCATTCGAACAATATCCATTTAATACGTTTTATTCATGCTTTGCTGATAATATTTTGATTGGCGCTAGATGCTCATCAATAATTGAATCTATTGCACCAGCCATCCCACTGCATATGCATGGAATGCAGATTAATAACACACATTAAATATCCATCCCAATGGTTCGAAATTAATCTAAAAGCATTCTAATGGTTTTCGGCACGTAATAAAAAAATATACTGTGTACACTGCCGCTTTATTTTCGTTGTTTGTGTGTGTGTGTATGCAGTAAATATGGTAAATTGTTTTTCATCCGAGGTAAACTAAAATTTATTGAATATTTATTTGTTTGAATGACCATGCAATTGGTCGTTTCATGAATCCGCGACATCGCAAATGCGCATACCTTCAAAACAGACAGGGAATGTATGTTTGGCATTCATTTTACAAAAACATTTCGATTGTTCGGGTAAGTGTTAATTCGACAAATGGCTTTAAATTAAAAGAGAGGGATTTCCGCATAGTGAATTAATTAACAAAATGTTTTGTATTCAAATGGTGTGCGTATTTGTTGGCAAATTTATTACGTGCAAACGAAAGGCCGTTATAAGTGTTTGTTCTCGCTAGCGTACTTCCAAGTTATTCCAAGAGACTCTTGTTCGACGAGATTTGGTTGAGTGCACTATAGTGCTCAGTAATTATTGCGTGAGTGTAATATTAAGTGCGACGACTAAAGTGTATCGCATACTTTGTGAAAAATGTCAAATTTCAATTCAATGAACAACGACGACTCGTTCGGAATATTAAACACTCATCATTTTGTGAAATGTTTCCTTTTGCTCATCACATAACACAACGAAAAGAAACGGAAAAACATTAGTTTTCCGGTCGGTCTATCTTCTTTTTCTTTTTCTCTCTCTCACTCTCTGTGCATGCTTCTGTGCGATACCGTAATCTATTCAAACAAAAGATGTGGGTGAAGTGTACAATTCAAAAATTGCCCGTTTCATTATCTATTTAGCGAAATGCACGATCCAAAGTAAGCGTAAAAAAGTCTCAAGAGCTTGTGTGTAGCTATCAAACTGTGGACAAACAAAAACGAACTGGGGAATGAGGAACGAGAAACGACAATGCGCACGAATTCGAGCTGATTTGGTGGTAGAATTACACGGTGGAAATCGGAATGTGAATCGTTTATACATTTCCGCAGAGAATTCGAATGATTTTCTGTACAAAACACCAAGAAAACAGCAACAAGAAGAAAAAAAATCGCTGAATAATCTGTTAATTTGAATTCATGGTGAATTTTTGATGTCTTTGTTTTTGTATAGCAAGTTTGTTGGTGCGTTCTTGTGTATAATCTGAATTGGGAATTTTGCTTCTTGTGAATGAGGAAGGAAATCTTGGAAAAAAAATGCAAACATTCACGCTATCTCATAAATTTCCAAGAACCTTCCTAATTGGTCTAATTGTTGGGAGAATTTACCGTCAAGAAGTGCATATATTTACCAACGGAAACCACGAAATCATTATGCATTATACATGATTTTATTGTCACATCGAGAGCAACAGCAAACCCAAAATATACATAAATAAAGCAGAGCTTAAGGATTTATGTTTTAATCTCCATTGAATTTATTATTTAGAAAGTTAAAATGCTTGGAAAATCATTTTCTTTGTGGATAAACACACAAAAAAGTTTTTAATAACATTCAGTTTACATTTATTGTCAAACACGTCACGGGGTGTTTTGGAACTGTCACAAATGTACAGTAACTGTATTACAGTTTTAGGTACCAACATGAAATTATAAAAAGAAACATCAAACTCAATGAAGCAGCGGACTTGTCGGCACACTCGTGGATTAAGCATTTCACTTGCTTTGGCGATTCGTGAGTTGCCGAAGCATTATATATGCAGTGCACTCGATATTTAACGTGAAATCCTATATTCGGTACATCGAAGTCGGCCGAGGTATGATTTCGTTTGCGCATCGCGTAAGCAATTCACTCGCGATATAACGTGAATCCCTATATACTATATATCGCAAGTGAATTGCTCACGCGCTACGCGCAAACGAAATCATACCTCGGCCAACTTCGATGTACCGAATATAGGTTTTCACGTTAAATATCGAGTGCACTGCATATATGATGCTTTGGCAACTCACGAATCGCCAAAGCAAGTGATATGCTGAATCCACGAGTATGCCGACAAGTCCGCTGCTTCATTGAGAAATTTTAACATGTTTTGCGTTTTCCAGAAACGTATACGGCAGTGAGGCTCAACCGCCATGGCTACTGTGTCTACCGTGAAATAAAAGCCATCGAATATGTTGAATCTGACATCGGAAGCGAAACTTTCATACGAAACAGCACCGTATTACCGTAATAATATGAAGTTGATATTTCCCAGTCCGATGTGGAAAGCAATTCTATAAACACCGAAATCGTTAACTGGTTCTTCTGTTTGCGGGACATTTTGCTGCACATTCTTCTGAAGTGCGTGTGAAGAATGAACTGTTTGTGAATAGGAGGTTGTTGGACATGTATACAATTTTATGTTAATGTTAATATGTGCACATCGCATCAAAGCGACAGTATTTTTACACTCACTTTACTTTGTTTGTACTAGTCATTACTTGAGCGTTTAAAGTACATAGAGGAGCATGCAAGCTTGCGTGCGTGTGACAGGAAAATCGGCTTGAATTGACTCAACACGACTTGATGTATACTGATCCTATCTTCCAAGTGTCTGACTCATCAAACCATCGCACAACTCATCATGCACCTTATGCGTTGTGCGCTGACAAAAGTTCATCATATGAAGTGTTTGGTTAGCCCAAGTTTAGCTTCCACCGCCCAAAAGTACCGACGACCATGCAAAATTCCAACACTGAAAGTGTTTAGACAAATATTATGATATGCCAAAGTCACGAAGCGTCGTGTTATTCCATTTGGTGTGTGATCTGGCAAAATCACGCAGTGGAAAAGTTCTTCAAGAAATTTCAAAAACGATTTAGAACCCAGACGATGATTCACTGCATTGAACGAAGGATATTCATGGAAATAAAAAAGAATGTGTTCCTTACGTCTGGATCCTTTCATTGCTAATTTGTTGCAGATTATAATGCATACAAAATAATCGTGAGTTTATCAAAAGCAGCGAAAAAGGATTTATCGTGTCAACAATTAAGTAATTTGCTTAAGCTGAATTAAAGTCTCATTTCTCGTCAGTGAACTTGCGTTATCTAAATGGGACAAAATCCGTAACTTTACATTATATGAATGCGAACCATCGAATGAACCACATTCCATTCAATTCACTCCTTTTGAATGCTCCTCGCTTTTATTTTGCCATTTTCAATGACGGTTTACTGCTGCACAATTTTGGCTCATATGCTATGAATGTGGCAGCTTTAAGAATTGTTGTTGTTGTTTTTTACTTCTTGTTTTTATTCCATACTTACCGTCTAAGCTTTTAATAGTTGCATCTTTGTAGCTATTCAAACGCAAGAGTTCGAGTGCCTGTGCACATTGGTTTCGGCGAGTCGGGTATTCGCTATGCGATAGTTCGTGGCGCACGTTTGAATTACAGATTAAAACGGCCAAATCGTCTCCCATCTCGAATGGTATTTGAAATATGTCCAATGTTCTGAAAATTTGTAGCAATGTCAACAAACAAAAACACAGAAAATTCCGCATTGAGCATTCAGTAGAAAACTTTAAGGTTTGTAACGTTCACACATTCATCGAAAGAAAACGAAAACTAATTGCATACTCACTGACAATCGATGAGCAACGCGTGGTCACGTTTCCCGCACACCGAAATCAATTGGTCCTGAAATTCATTTTCAACCAATTAAGTAACAGTTGGCTGAAGTTTGTGAAAAGCAAAACAAAAAACAGAAGATGACAACGCACCATAACGCCGCACGGCATACCAGCAAATTCGTGCTCAGCTTTCTGGCACAGCAGAGCCTGTTGTTTTTGCCTGTGTTCGTGTTTATTAAATGGAAAGTCAGTTAAATAAATGTATACCAAGCGCAATGACACTAAATTTTAGCAGTTAATTACGTCGATCGTCTCGACAGTAACCTTCATCAAATTGAAATGTATGCCGGTTGCCATACAGACTAACTGATTCGAATTAAATTGGGAGAGATAGTTTTTGAAAATAATAAAAAATGATTTATGATCGAATAAGTTCCGACCTTTGTCAGCCGCCAGTGAACTTTGGATTCGAACGACCGACCAATATCAATTTACTCTGTTGAATGTGCCCAATGCCCATTCAAATGAAATATTATTCAAATAAATTCCCCTGCAAAACTTCTAATATGGTTTATTTATATACTTGTTCCAACGGTTTTTCTAGCGCCTGATGGTCATTTTGATTTGCAATAGAGCGTTTGGGTGGTGAAAGTGATGTCATAAATATTGAACTTACGTTAAGGATTTGGTGTTTTCGGGGTTTTTATCATTATCGGCCTCGGTTAGCGCTTGTATAAATGTTAGCGTCGCCACTTCAAGCGCTGCGCTGCTGGAAAGACCTCCTCCAATGGGCACATTTGTCAATATGACCGCATCGAATCCCGGCAATTGTTTACCAAAACATTTCAATACACCTTTTATATAGTTGGCCCATCTACGCTTCGTACAATGAATACATGAATGAAACAAAGAGAAAGCAGAAAAAAAAACATCATATACATTTATAAACCTTTATATCAATAAGGGCAATTATTTATGAACTGAGCAAAGAGATTTCTCGTATTCAAATATTAGAAACTGCAACCATCCATCTAAATTAACGACTTTTCTGTTCCTTAATTTCAACTGGAAGATATAAACTATGCAACAAAACTTATTAAATGACATAAATTTCCATAAACACAACATTTATTTTGCAAATGCGAAAAATGAGTACGCTCAACCAAATTTAAATTAAGTTTACTAACTTTCGAAAATGCCTTCCAGAAATATTTGATTAATAATAATTAAGCTTTTGCGTTGCCTCCGCATTTTTGATTAAATTTTGGACACATTTCAGCAATTATTTCGAATAAAACAACTCAAACTCTTGTGTGAACAATGAATGCACCATTCCAACTTATGACAATCGTCAATTCTCATACAATGATTTCTCATTGGGATTACACACACATATTAAAAGTTTTATAACACTAGATCCACATTTCAGCAAGCGTTAATAAAAAAAATTCTGATCTTGCGTTTAGCATCGCTTGATACAATGAATCACTTTTTATTCGACTGATGATGAAACCAGGAACCGTTGAAAATGTGTGAGATGAAACAACAATATATGCGAGGTAAATACATTCCAACATATGACGAAAATAATAGGTACTATTTCTAACTGTCAATCTTGATTATTTTTTGAAAACTTCTCTCTGTCATTTTTCTTTCCTATAGATGTTTGGGTTCCTTCTTCCTCAGAAACCTGATTTTTTCGAACTTTCAATTTTGCTGCGAAGAAATAGAGCTTTTAAATTAAATTTACTTTAAAGAGTTCTTTGTGCGTCATTTTTCTTTCATGACAAAACAACCGTATATCCGACACTGTGTAAGTTTCTATCGAAAAAGTTTATCTCTTTTTTGTATCATGGTGAAGGGTATAAGTATTCAACTTAAAATATTGATACAATGAAGGCGATCCGAGAAATGCATACGAAACAGTACGCAACACGGAAGTAATAACAAGAATGCACGAAACACAGAGAGCAGCCACAAAGATTCGAGAGGCTCTTGTTTACATAGACGAGAGTACTTGTAGAACAAAAGATAAAAGAATTCCAAAACTCACTTGATCCACCTTCGAAACCGAACAAACGCTCAACTCAAAGGTGTCTTCCCCATTCCACCTAACGAAGCTATTGTGCAATGCAACACGTTATGTCACTCAAAATAGAAGAGGTGCACCAATGTAAACAAAGAGCAGATAATGTACGCTGAAACCATTGCAAGTACTAATTAAATCCATTTCGAAGCAGGCTTTGTAACTGTGCGACTTTGTTGCTTTTGGCTGTTAAATGCATAGAATTCACCAGTTCACCAGACGAAATATGTGAGCAAATACAAATTGATATCCGGAAAATAAGATATCGTAACAGATCTAAGGCCAATGGCATTTAGGGTAGAAACATTGTGCCAAATATAATTAACTTCGTTGTAATTCACACAAAGACACAAACTTCAAATGAAATAAATTATTGCAAGCACTTTCATCGTTGTCCTTTTTGAGCTAGGAGGGCATTCAACATAACTACACATTTCCCATGTATTCAACACACATTCCGGAACTAAGCCTTTGATCTTTGCTCCCGAAATCGAATCAGGAAGGCAAAAGTGGAAACAAAAGTAAGAAACCGACAAACAACAATTACGAAGGCGTATAAAACTAAAATCTAATAAAAACTTGCACATTCGTATTTTGGTGTAGTTTTCCTCGTACGAATAAAATAATGTTTATCCATGGCCTGCATGCATGAAATACGTGTTAGAATAAATTGTATTTACACACTATATCAGATAGGTCCAATGCGCAATAGCCCATTTTGTCGGGCCATATCAACATCCAAATCAAAAGCTGATTCGTTCGTTTGATCCGTCCGCTCGCTCGGGTCGTGTTTCAGGTGTTCATGTTTATTTGATGTTTTTGAACTCTAGTCAGATCATCACTAATTAAACGTTCACTTTTTTTTTATATGTACCATGCTATACTGCCTCTGTACATCAATTCAATCCATCAAATGTCAACGAAACAAGGACAAAAAAATAGAACAACAATGCATATGGATCCGTTCCAAAATCACATATGAACGAGAAACGAAAATTTGATTTTCCCAACGAACCTGCAAGTTCTTATGGCCGCACTTTCGTTTGACAAAATGATTTGCCGTGATTGAGCCGAGTGTAATGAAAAAGAGAAAACTAAATCACATACAATGACATGTAATTGAGTTTAGTACTTTGGAAAGAGTTCACCTTTGAAATTGGTGACTCAATCTGTCATTTCACTCCATTTCCTATTCCATTTTCTCTCTCTGTGGGTGTTTGCGTGTCGCTTAGACTTTGAAGCGGCTCAGTGTTTTGTACATGAGCGCTTTCTCTCTCGCTAATCAGGACTCAACAATCAGTCGTTGTTGTCCTGTTCTCGATTCGAAAATCATTCGCAAACGAATCGAATACAGAATGAAACCCTTTTTTTCCCTGTGGTCTCGCATTAGCTTAAATCCACAAAAGCCTAATTGAACGATTCTAATTAGCAAGAGGCCAGCAAATCTACACATTGTATTTCGGTCGATGGTCGATCTCAATGAAAGTACCATGAATGAATTTGACGGCAGCCCACAAGCCAACACACTTGCAAAACTTTTGCCATCGAATCAGAACAGTTTGCCTTATGTACCAGTGAATTGTGATATCGAGTGGAGAAAACCACTCAATCTGTCACAGCAAAGTTTGACTAAATACGGAGGTACTTCATTTTACATTTCGGCAGGTGCCATAAAGCACAATTGTTTAAAACATTTTGATTACTAGAAATAGCTCGAATGCGTGCCCGTATTTTTCGCGAATCTTTACAATTTTGCTCCTCTAAAACACTTGCTTTTGATAATAATTAAATGAAATTATTTTGGGGTCGATGCTAAAATTCAACGAATTAACATTGTTTTAATGACAGACTGACTGACATCAACGCAAAAATGCTTGTTCCTTCGATGAATTCCCGCTCAAAAATAAACACCATTGTACATTTTGCTTGGATCAAGGCTTTGTTTGCGGACGGTCAGTGGGTCGGTTCTTGTTGGACGCCATTATTTTTTTTCTTTTGGCTATGAATACACATTCTTCCAATTGTTCATTAAATTTTTTAAACTTTTGTTCTACTTGTTACTCAAGTTCTTGTTTCTTCTGCTTTTTGACAGTAACTCGTGTTGAGATTGGAAAGTAAGTGTTGTTTGCTAAAAATACATGCACATTCAAACACTTTTTTCGGTTTTTTCGCCATAAACAAAAACGAACTGTTAATAAATGTTTGAAAATGAATTTCAGGAAAAAAAATTGCGAAAGGCTAATTATTCGAATTTCTGAATAAGAGTTTTTTTCAGCTTCTCGACCTTATGATTTCTGTTGAAAATAAAAGCATTGTTTTCACATCGGTGTTTTTTTTTCTTGTTCCACAATTACATTTCATTCATATTATTGTTAATTGTTAGTCGTAATTATAAAATTCCGAAGACATTGAAAGTGAGTAAGGTCACACAGTGGATATGCTGTTTCTTGAATACATACAAATGTTGTCTCATCAAACCCAAGATATTTTAGAAGAACAATAAGAAGCCAAACAATTCTACAAATTGACTAAATTCATAAGTAGACGTTATGGAAAAATTGTTCGCCATTTTTCTTACGATGTGATCTTTATTCGGTGGAAAAAATGGAGAGTAAACGTTAAAAGTTCTAAAGTATGTCGAATATTTCAAACCTATTTCAAATGCTGACATTTTGAGTCCAATCTAAATCTTTGTATTGTAAATGATGTTCGTTAGGATAATTCACTTTTTTTTTCACTTTCACTTGACAACGTGTAAATATTCACGCCTAACAAGTTAGTCCAATTTTTTTCCGGTGTGCGGGCAAAGAAAAATATACGGGAAAAAAGCAGCTGCGGCGGAAAAAAGATGTCACATCTTCCGATGATTATGCAACGTTTTGGAGATTAATGAAAAGCTTCTGTTTTCAAAAGTTCAGTGCTCATCCAGTGATAATCGTTTCTCATCTGGCTCAGCACATTTTTCGATGCTAATGCGATATATTTGAAATTTTAAATAGACGTACTCGTAATTATGCATGGGCTAACTTTGACATGAGCACATACATGGCATTTTCTGTGCCTCTACAACTGCTGAAAAATGCTTTGCCTTTGCGTTCATCACACTGTATTTTTTCTGCTTCTCTGCAGCATTTTTTGTTCATTCAAGCCCAACAATACACACATACACATCATCGCTCTGACAAAGTTCCGGCCTCAAATTTTTTTTTTTCATCTACTTTCGGCCAACAGACTGAGCTCTCGCTCTATTTTTCGCAGACCTTTTTTGGATTCCTGTCATTTTACAATGTAGCCGTTGAGTACCGAACACGAATATATCTCTGCTCAGCGCAGCCGGAACTTATTATTAAATTAGATAAGACCAGGTGGGTACACCGCAGTAGCCACAGTATAAATACGTAACCGCGCATGCATACATGGGAATGGTGGGTTTCAGCTTTTACATTGAGCTCACAGATTACGAGGAATTTCCTTCGAAACTGTTCACCTGAAAATGTCGCACAATGGAAAATGTTTTGGCCGTATTTTTTGTTCGTCCCATTCAAAAGTTTTGCAATAACTTTGTTTGATGTTCTTGTGTTTTTTTTTCATTATCCCGCTTAGTGTGCCCACTTCGTTTGGATTCTATTGGCCAGTTCACGAAATGTGTGAACGATCATAAAGTTCAACTATTTGGTCGCCGCACAAATTGCTTGTCTGCGTTCACTCTTCAAAGTAACTTGTGTGTGTGTGTGTGTGTGTGAATATCACTCGCACACCGTAACACTCTTTATGAAAAGTACCGATGGAATTAGACTAAATGAATGAAACGGGATTCAATGTAAACAGTCTGCTTTCATTAAATACTTGAAGCGCTCAAATCGAATTAATAATTTACTCGTAAATTCAATATTGGAAAGGGCCATCCACTTCATTATATTTGTTAGTCACATCGTCAGACCTTCGAGATTCGATTCACAATCTGAATTCAATTTCCAACCCCAAGGAAATCTGTTTAAAATACTCGGCAAAGCTTCAAAGAGGTGTGTTGGACGTCTGTCACCAAAAGTGCGTTGCGATAAACAAGTTTTCGTATGAATGAGGCGACGTGATCTAAGCGTATTATTGTGGGAAATTAAGTATTAGAATGAAATATGTGAATCGACAATGATGAATGTGAGGTGCTGCAATGTTTTGCAAAAAGATTAAGACAATGCATGGCAACAAAAAAGACGGAGGGAGGTAAAAATCAAATGGAAAATTGTATGTAAAACGAAAACTCGAGAATGGCATCACGAATAAGGAGAAAGAACAGTATATGTCTCTTTTTTCTTTCTTTCTCCCTCGTGAGAACATGCACAAAACTTTTGAAATGTTCGATGGAGATAAGTGCGATAGAGCGCATCACATCATCAACGTCGAATTTTCGTTTCCAGTCACGTACGCGGTATACTCTGAACCGAAAATGACAACAACGACGACATGCCAAGATACTGTAAAGCGGAACGCATCCATGGCACAGCATTCTTTATATCAATTTTTAATGTAGGCAAGACGCCGTAAAAATGTATACAATCTATTAGATTTGTGACGGATTTTCTATTTTTTGCGATTTTCCCTTCGACGCCACATACACACAGACATCACACTATCAGAGCTGCATTATCATAAGACATTTCTTCCGTTTTGGTTTGTGCGACTCTTTTCTTTGGTTTATCATAGAACATTTCCCATTCGGATGAGTTTCGATGTCGGTTTACCAAACGATACGTGCTTCATCATTTTAGTTGTATGGCTGTATGTTCGTTTGGAATGGACAGTGTTGCGTAGCGATGTCAAGTTTCAGTCTCCATTTCACTGATATATGAGGTTGAATGGGCCAAACAATTGTAATCTTCTGATGGGTCGAATGGAGCCAAGAAAATATATTAGCGGCTTTTACGCCAGTTCAGTCCATTCGAAAGCAAAAAGTCAAACTATTTTAATTTAGATATATGTCAGCCGCCCGAAAGTGCTGCTCATCAAGAGCCGGTCAACTTAGTTACGAATCGCTTTCGGAACGAAAATTTTACGAGAAAATCGCACATCAACGACTATTAACGCAGCTATAAAATTGAACGTTTTAACTGCTGCGAAAAAGTCTTTCACACACATCAGTCTGTACGTATATATGTGTTCAGCCGAAATAAATTATATATTTAACCATCGGCCGGTCTATCTGACTCTCATACTCTCTTTCTCTTATTCAAATACACTCGCTCACTCTTTCGTATGTGTTCGTGCACTTTATGTGACTTTTGGGCGCTCGCATAACAACACTTTTGGTCGAATTCATGTGCGCGAACATTTTTCGACTTGATTAAAATTAATATGTTTCGTATTATGCGCTTGTGTCCATCGGGAATAATTTATGTGTGCATAAATTGTGGCCCGACGCTGGGCGCCTCTTTTTCTCCATACAGATTTGCATAGAATCACCGTATACGATATCTGTGTTAATTATTACGTGCAACCATGTCATTGTCGGTTTTTCAGAGGGCCAAGAGATAAGCACTTGGCGTTGAATATAGGTTCAACCGAAAAGTTTTCGTGAAAAATTGGCTCATTCAAAAACCGCTCTCGAGCCACAAAAGTTTTCCACAACATAAATTACATTTTATAATTAATCTTTCGAGAGGCATTCCACACCAACACGGGGAAAAAATCACTTTTTGGCCGATTTTAATCGTGAGAACAATCCACAATGCGTTTATAATTTTTAATAGAATATAAATCAGCTTTAAATGACAAAATCAATTCAGAGCTCATGTGATTGCGGAGTTCGTTTGGGGGAAAATTCGGCGCAGAGACTTTTGAAAATTGATTGTGAAGGGCGACACAACAGATGGGCTATCAAATAGTTGAGAGCTTATTTCAAATTACAATTCGTTATACAGGTCGGTTCAATTTCAATAAAAACTGTGTTGTTAAATAAATGAGTTTGTGCAGTTTTCATTTAGCAAAAAAAAAGAACTAAGCAATAAGATTTCATATGAGATTTTTTTCGGCTACACCAGCCAATGAAATAAGTTTGTTTACCAATCTTATCGCAAGCGTAATAATTTGAATGTCAAAAAACGATGCGAAACCCATTTCTTCTTCGTCCACTCAACCAAACCAACAGCTCTAGACAAGAAGGAACAAACAAACAAATAAACACGCTGCATTACACATTTATAGAGTGATATTATGTACCATTTTTATTACGCCACAGCAATGTAAAAAACGTTGTTTTGTTGAGCCGCCGTTTGTGCAAACCAAGAAAAAAATGGTTATTACGACAGCAGTGTTGGCCGGAACTTTGGTTTTGCAGATTCGTGCCCACCGTTGGCAAAATTTTGTTATTTTTGGCATGAGCAAGAAATGGGTTTCATGAACTCGAAAGTCATCTTTTGTGCAGGAGATGCGCAAACAAAAAGACCTGACACAATAAATAATGGACCGCAGTTGACTATTGTTCATTTTCCCTGGTCAATCTCCTTTGTGCGTTGTGCTCCCACTTCTGGCCTCCTTATCGGTAAACTGATTTTAAAATTGCATCTTGTGAAACAAACGATCCGTCGTTTCATTTTGTGGTCGCTTTTTTGCATTCACTTTTTTTTTAAAAACTTTGTATAATTTTATCGAATTGATCCGCTTACAATATACGGTTTATATTTAATGGTTGCTCTGTGTTCTCGTACATGTTTTTTTTTTCACCAGATAATTTTGATTTTATCTTCAAGTGAATTGGATAAAGAATGATTATGTGTACGTTTTGTTGCCGTTGTTCTCGACTCGAGCCAAATATCTTTCACTAGATTTACTTTTTGAAATATTTTAGCATAAAAATGCGATCGATTTTCTCTTCTTTCTCCAGTGCTTGCACTCATGGAAGAAAAAGTAGCTAGTTGCAATTTGTTTGCAATGGTGGATATAAAATGATTCGTTTATTCCCTGCTTCCGTCTATTTGTGTTGAGATTTATTGAGTACTTCCATTTTAGTGCACTTCTGGTGTCTTTTTTCTTCATTTCGCAGCACAGGTAACACAGCTACACATTTGTAGTACTTTTGAAAACTTATCTCCTCATGCAAGAGGCAATAGGTTTTGTTTTGCTTTGTTTATTTCACTCATAAAATTTTTTATTGTGACTAGCACGAATAAAAGCATCGTGATATGGTGAACGCTTCAAGTGCTTTTCGATGCGATTCGTTCAAAATGGCAGAAGCTACGTGAACATTCACAACACATGAAAGTTTTTGAAAAAAGAAAAAAAAACAATATCTTACTTTGTGTAAAAATAAAATTGTTTTCCTTTGAGAAATGCGATAGAAAGGCTTCATCGATGTAAAAAAATTGCAAGTACTTTTCGCTGCGATCGGGCGTCAAGTTATTTAATTTTCCATTATTGAGGGGGCAAAAATCGCACGGAATGCTTCACATGAATTGATTTAATTAGTTGAGTTAATGTAATTTTCAAGGATTCTCATAACTTTCAACGGTGCAATCTGAATTAATGCAATATGCCCGATTAATTGAGTTTGCTGTATCGATTTTCAACTCAACGATCCATTGCCATGTGAAAGTAATGAAACATCGATTGTAATTTTGCAATTAAAACTAATTAAAAATGTTTTCGAGAGGGGAAAATGTGCAGGGGTAGGGGAAGAAAAACTTACTTTGGCGTTCCGACCGTGAGGTTGTTCAAATCGAATGAAACGGTTGTCGGGTCGTCGGCTCCGTCACAGCAGGTAACAACATTTGCCGTGGATTTAGTTTGGTTGCGTTTCCCCACAATAATCGTAACCATCGGCAGTGCCTGTAAATGGAATGTAAAAACGATTGAAAAGTCAAATGGTGGTAAAATTACTGAAGCGAAAGGTATTAAAACTATTAGCCAATTACTTGCAACCACTATCGATATGGTTATCGGAACAAAATGTACGGATGAATAAAATTATGTGTACGCTTTTGTTGCTGCTACATTGGAGTCCCTAATAAGATTCGGCGATGCACGAAGAATACTACTTTGAACTTCGTCTACGGACCACAAAATTTATGAGAACTTTGCAAATTGAATTGGATTTGACATGCATCTCGAGTGCTCTTCTCGTAGCCGACGCAGCTTCATTGTTTTTCTTTGCTATCAGTTGCTGACAGACACCGAATGTTTACCAACTTCCAACGGCGAGAGAAAGAAAAATACTACGAAGTGACAAAATTTGTGTGCACTTCAGTGAAAGCCACATCGGAAACATTACTGGTGGTGGTGATGATGGTGTTTTTGTGTGCTGTTGTGGTCTTTTTCGTTTGTAAAACTTTTGTGTAATTTAATCCAGTGTGATGAGTTAGACCCGGGTAAATGAAAATTGGATATATCATTACAGTGTAAGCGCTATTTATTTTGAAAGAAGAGCATCGAATCATGTATCCGATAAGTGACATCGATTATCAGCATCATGCAACGCGGAAATAGTGCGATGCTTTGCCATTCTCGTAAGCAACGCGTTTCAAACGTCGATCGAGACAGAAGTTTCTTTGTACAATGTTGCATGTGTTGGACGAAAGTAAGACACGTTCGTAGCAAACTGAAAACCTTTTCGTGCAAATGCGCCCAGTTTTCGAAGTGCATCAGCTAACAACAAGCAAAACCGCCATTAAAAATGAAAGTATCAACGAGCCAAGACATTGAGTGACATGAGACGAGAATGTTGAAAGAATGCGAGAAATACGTGAGACCCTACCATTGGAAGTACGAAACCGTCGTTGTAATCGATATGTTCACCAATTAAATTAACACGTCCTGGAGCACAGACGGCCACATCTGGTTGCGCATCGAATGTGTCACGAAAAGTTTTGATTGCATCTTCGTAAATTGTGTCAAACGCTGGCACCGGATCCGTTAACATGACATTCGCCATAGCTGTCGATCCACTTTCTGATGACATTGTGATGCTCGTAGTCGTATTGAATTTTATATCAGTTGTCTGGTGTGATCCCGGCTTGGAGTATTATTTCTATTCCTTCACAACACCAACAAATAACCTGTAATGAACAGAGAATGCAATTAAAGTCCTGCATCAAAACATTTCAAGTGGAGAAAATGCATGACAATTAATATAGTGAGCAAACAAGGAAGAAAGCAAACAACGACGCTCGAAATAGGAAATCATTTCAGTCTTTGGTTGATATATCACATTTCCGAACGGTGCAAAGCTGTGATGGTTGAGTATTCTCGTCCGAATTTTCTTTCTCTCATGGTTTTCATATTTTCCAGATTCTGTGATTCTTTCTCATGTTTCAATATTTTCCCTTTCATTTTCTGTGCAAGTGTCTAGCGGAAATTTCGAAATAACATTGACTAAGCTCGAGATTTTTGCTGTAAAAAGAAGACTAACATTGTATGATTATCTCTCATATACTTCGTTATCTTGTTAAAATGTTAAAGTCTTTCAAGAGTATGGCTCTCTCTAAGGCCGCTTGTCTTAAATATGGAATGGAATGCTGTCGACGATGTACTTGAGAGTTGAGCGTTAGAATTTACTTTGTATTAAAATGCAAACAATTCGGAGGTCTGGCCATTGCGAGAACATAATATCACCTAATCCCCTCAGATAAGAAAAACTACAACTATTTGCTTTGAGTGCATTCATGGTGGTTGCCATCACCGTTGAAATATTTTCGTTATTCAGTTCAGTGATGCTTTGAGTGAGCTGACGAAAATGTGAGAATTTCCACAAAATCAAAGAAAATTTGTTTTGAAAGCCGATTTTCGGGGATTCTTCCGGGAAATGGGTACAACTATTTCGATGCTTGCAGGTGAAAATGATTTCAAGTTACGAATAATTGTTTGAACTGTCTGCCACCTTGTGCAGGAAATGAAATGAAATTGAAATCTGAGTTCACAACAACAAATAAATGTGTCAAATTTACCATAGAAACTTGAAAATTGTATTTTATTCAGTTGCACAAATGCATTTCTGGCAATTGTTAGCAGCACACTTGTGTGAAAATGAACTCATGTGTGCTGTTCAAATTTACAACAGAAATTCTCATATAAATTATATTTGGGATAGCAATCCAAAATAGGAAGGAATTGTGAAATATCCCCGAAATGACAACATTATTCGGCAAATGGCGAACTGCAAAAGGACAAACCGAAAAGAAACAATTATTTTCTATATCAAATTGTAGGTAGTTAATTTTAAGCTGCAATGAATCTAAAACTTTTGGATTGTTGCTTTTACTGTTGCTTTTTCCAAATTCACTGGCAATGTTCGGCTTCACTTCACCCAAAACTTTGGAAAAGTGAGAAAAGTCGAGTTTGTAATGCACAACATTTTATCTGAATCACGAAAACTCAAACAGTCGTTTGCATCGAGTTTTTCACTCTCTTTTATTCCGCAGGTACGAAAACCTACAATTACCTTTATCACGCTGTGCTTTTGCCGCTGCCATTGTGGCTGCTGCGTGAACTGAATGTGGTGTGACTGTAGTAAACAAATTGGTTAAATTTCGCAAGAGGTTAAAAGCGAAACATCAAAAGATAAAAGACCAACTCCGAAAACTATTGTGGAATGCATTTTTTTTTTGAGGGGGTGAGGGATGAAATGATTTAAATAAAAGTTCGTGTCGTTATAAGTTTTGCAGAGATATTTTTATGTACATGCATGCATGTGGAGGTGGTGGTGGTTGGTGTTTATTATTCAACTAAAATGCAGCCATCGCACGATTGTGAAATGCTGCCATCGAGTCATCCAATTATCATAATTTTGTCGTACATTTCTCTGACGCGTGTATATAAATTATGACAGAAATTTCGGGTGATATGTTCGTGGACGCAAATCAGTTTGTGATTTAGAGCCGAGCATCGAGAAAGTGGATAAATGATGTTTCGTTTGTTTTATGACTGCACGAAAAGTGCATTTGATACATCTCAACAAATACTACAAAATTTCAAACAAACAAAGTTTTTGTGAAACTATTTGTGTCGGTATTTGTTAAAGTAACTAAAATGCCAGAAAAGTTGGAAGTTGGCAAGTGAAATTAGATACACACACCATAAAGCTATAATCATACGGCAAAACAACAGGTTTTCGCTTGCAAATAGTTCACAAGCACTCAGGCAAGTGCGAATTGAATCGAAAAATAAATCTCAAGCCTTGAATTCGTGTCCAGCTTCAAATTACATCATATGTCGCTTAAAATTGATGCTTCAAACTTTTGATTTTCAACTCAATCATTTCGAATGTGTCACTGAGCGAATAAAACGTATTGGCTTGTTATTTGGTTGTACTTAATTTTTTTGATTTTTCTGCGTCAACATCCAACATTTTCCAATTTTAACATAAATTAACTGGCACATAGTTCGTTTCGTGTGCAATTTGTTGCGATTAAAAAAGTTTTATGCAAAAAGTTGCATGTGCAAAAACCTAACCACACACACAGAGTGAGTTTTTGAGATGAGAAATTGCAATTTCTAGGCATCATCTTCGAATTGAGATGAATTATTCTCTGAAAGTGAAGCATGCGGAAATTATTATGAAAACGGTGAATCATCCCGAAGTTTAGCGTACATAAATATCAAAATGAACAGCAAACTACAACCGCACGACGTGATGCGGCAAGTAAAAAGTCATCTTAAACACAAACCAACACAAGATATCTACATAAAAAATTAAACAACATCGTCAAGGGTTTTACACCGATACAATTACAGCGAAGCGCAAGATAATTATGTTACTTTGTGTGACTGGGCACATTCAAGCAATCGTTCATTATTATTATTTTCAGTCGAAATATTTCCATGAAAATATGTAAATATGAACAGCTACGTGAAATCCGAATAATATTCACATTGTGATACTTATGTGAGTGTGGATTGTTGAAAGTCCTTACGAAAAACGCGCACATATAATTAAAGCAAATGCTTTCTGATTTTATATAAACTTATGGCAGAGAAAAGATAACTTTGGATAGAGTTCTGATGTGTGTTTACGTCAATCGCAAATTGCATCCTGTTTATTTGACATACCGAGTTGGAACATGTAAACGTAATTTGCACTGAAGCGTGTAGTTCATATTGATGTTATTCACTGCCAGCAGTTGCGTTGACTGAAAGGTGATTTGTTCGTTTTATGTATGACATTCGCCTTCGGCGAACTATCCGCATCATGTCACTACTGATGATAACATGACACTTCGATGGATTGTGTTGTTGTTGTTGTTGATCATTGATTAAACCCGAAATACGACAATGCCGAGATGAGTATTTTCTATTCACTGATAAGACAACAGTTTTCAAAAGCGTTCAGCCGCATTTGCATTTTAATCTTTATTGAAAAACATTTGCTGTCACATTGCGGCGATAAGGAGTATCAAGAGCGAAACTCTATTGACGCCGCTGACAATGACGAGAATAAGCGCAACGGGTCAAAAGTTTGCCCATAAATTATAAATCGATAGTCTTGATATTTTGAGTGCTGTTGTATGCGGTGTCATTGAAAGGTGTTTTTGGGTCTGTTTGAATGTTTATGCAATGATATTGAGGTTGTAATCGTTATCATCAAAATAATGTCACTTTTGACTTGATGGGAGACTTAGTGATAAAAACCACTTCAGATATCAAAATTCATGGTCGCGCGCAGTCCCAAAACTCGTTCTTGGATTTGTTTCGAGCGATTGACAATAACAGGTTTGTGTCGTTATCTGAAATTGAAAATTCGGCTGTTTTGGTACATTTCCAATGTTCATTTCACTTTGAGTTTTCGGTTTTTTTTTCTCTCACTTTTCCTGGCTTTTGAGCAATTCTGATTCTTAAGGGATTTTCATCCTCATAATGTAACATTCAACAAAGGCTTTAACCACGAAAATGAAAAACGATATAAAAAAGGTAATGTGTCTCAAGTTGAATATCCTAATGTGTTCTCCACATAAAATTCCATTTTTTTTCTGCATGTAATAAGCAAAGTACATAACACATGAACATCACATTTTTGAAACTAGGGACACATAAACACCTAATAAAAATTTATTCAAAAATCTTTAAAATGTGGCATTTCGATGACACCAAAGCTGACAAACACTTTTCCTTGAGTTTTCTCGTGAACTTGCTCCCGTTGATTATCAATTTTTTGTTACCCACGCCATCTATGCGTTCGATGTTGAAACTTTACGAAGCATCTTCTAATACCCACAAAATTCTCGTGGCAACATCGTGAATCGAAGAAATACTCTTCTATTTCAACAACATTTCCTATCGGAATTCTTCAGTTGGCTAAAGTTTACAGTTCTTTGCTCCAAAACTGAATAAACAAACCAATGAAGCCTAGAAATTGGACACAGATGAACTCCAAGCAAAAATAAGAGTGACTTTCCTGCGCATCAATTTATCATCCACTTTTATGATATTTATCTTTCGGCGATTGTGCCACTTCATTCTATAATCCAAAATAAAACTGACAATGTCACGGTCATATGAACGCTCAAAAGTTGAACATTTTGAAATCTGTCCATGTGTCGCTGTGATTTTTCGCTGTTGTTCTTGCCGTATTTCTGGTTTTAATTCACCGATCAAATGCATTATTTGATGGTTTGGGATATGCGGAACGGCGTAATAGTTTTCCATGGAAACGGCTTTGTTTTATCTCTTCTTTATAATTGAATTATTTTCCCCATTTGCCGTCGATAAAAAACTTATGGAAATGGTTTCGATAGTTTTTGCGATGATAAAATGATGCGGTAAACTTGTCTGCAGTCGACATTCAATTAAATTCTTCCATGTCTCTGTCGTGCGTTCGTTTTTTTCTTTGTTTCAAAACTGCTCTGCATTTTTCCTGAACTTTTCAATTTTAAATGAGTGGAAAAAGAAGAATAAAGAGAAGAAAAAAAGTAGCGACGGGTTAGGCGCCATCGGATAAATGACAATAACAAGTGGAAATTAGATGAACATTTTATGTCGAGGGGATGGTATTGCATTTAACGCACAACTCTTTGTAATAACAAATCGGCGAGGCGACAGAGTTCGCGTCATCAACAGCAATTACCCTCTTTGAAAGTTGTGCAAATGATTGCAACGGGATTAACAACGAAATGCGAGCACGAGTAGTGTTTGGCCTCCTTCAAAACCCAAACTATTTTCGAATATACTGTGCAATCGAAAAGAAAAGATCCATAATTGAAAATATTCGATTGCACTCCATCCATTGTGTGCACGTTTTTGAAAAACCAATTCCATTTTATGACTGAAATGGCATTCAAATGAGAGAACCACTGATAAAAATTAATTTCTTTCGATTGCACACCAGATAAGCGATATCAGTATAGACAGACAAGAAGAAATTTCCGCATCAAAGAACACGATGAGCTCTGGACCGAGACAAAAAAAAATTAGCTATATGCATCGATTATTCGATTTGGCCACACACATATATATATACCCACAAAAAATGCTAATTCGAAACAGCAGTGCACAAAATGAAAACACAGAAAAACGCATCCACTCGAAATTTCACTGCATTTTTTCGTTTGTCAATTCAAATTGTGCCACTCGAAAAAAAAAAGGAATTGTTTCATTCCAGACGAACGACTTTTTCCGCGTGATGTGTGAAGTTTTAATTAACAAAACTAAAAGAATCCGAACAGCTCAAGTAATTAAAAATCCAATTGGTACGAAATAGTTTTCGTTTCCATTTTAATGAGTCAAAAATAAAAATGCCGATTTCATGCTGGAGCACTGCAAGACATGCACTTATCTGTCGGTATTTATTCCCCGGATGCCATTTAATTGAAATTTTATTGCCAAAGGAGCACATGAATCGTCAGTAGTTTCAATAGCCATTAGTTCTGTTTGCTTGAAACATTCGCACAAAGAGATCTAATTACAAACTTCTCTGAATTAGCTAACTAACGAATCAAACCAAATTCAGTGAATAAATAAACGAACCGAACGATGTTTAACTACAATAATGAAAGAGAAGATATCCAAAATTTACACTACACAGAAAATACTACTCATTTGTTGAACACTGACCGCACAATAAAAACTGGAGCTAGATGCGTTTTTTTTTCTGTTACAAATCAACAAATCTGTATGTCAACTGCACGGAATTGATCTGTTTTCTGAACTGTAAAAATGAGTTCACTTTTGACGTTTAGTCGTGCCGAGTGCAATTCATAAACTGACATTTCTGTATTACGGTCACAATCGGCACATCACATAATTACTGTTTAACGCTCTCGAAGTACTTTTTGATTACAAAATTACGAACTGAGCAAATATTGCCGTCCCACTTTAGCATCTCGCTTTACGCACTGATAAAATTTCAAGTGTTTGGTTGTATTGTTTATGTATTACAAAATGATCTCATTGATTAACTCCACACATAAAACTGGCCATAACAAATTATTTTCTTCTGTCTTTCTTATTTACACTCTCTTCGTGTTTGTTTCATTGCGTTTCCGTTGTGTTTGTTTTGATAAATTGTTAGTGTGTGTGCTCTGTGCTGTCGTCAATGACAGAATGTCAAGAACATTTTTAACGAATGCAAACCAAAATTCTTTATCAAAATGATGCCACCGAAGTTTTGTGAAATGGTCTTGGAACAGAGTAAAATTTAATATTTATGAAAGAATATGAAACACTACACAGAGCCAACCATTATGCTGATTGAATAAACGCGTTGTTGTTTGTGTTTATTCACTGTGGTTACTGTATACTCACCGCTTCATTTCAATGAGTCTGAATCGGACGGCTTATTTGCACTCTTTTGATTTCGAACAAATATTTACACAGTAATTATTGTTGGTGGGTCGATATTTTTTGATGCGTCCATAAATATAGGGATTCCTTTGAAATTATTCAATGTTCATTTTGATATCATTACATTCACTGTGAAATATGAATTAATTCTGACATGATTTCACTGCTGGTATAATCATTCAAAAGAGTATAGGCATTTTGTTCGCAACCATTCAATACTTCCTGTAAATCTCCATCATTTATTTACGAAATGAATGAATGGATTTGAAATAAAGTCATTCGTATGTCTGAACTGTCAATCACCCGTGTATCTTTTAATTACAATTCATTCGATTTAAACGCAATGTGACATTTTGGTAAGCACTTTAACAAGACGATTAACATGTCAAAAATACAGCGAATTATCATTTTCTTCTTCAATGAAAAGCATTATTGAAGAAAAAAAACTGGCAATTAAAATTGATTTGAACTGAACTGCCCACAGAACATTGCAATTGTTTGCCTATAAAAACCATCGACATTTCATACAGCTGCAACTTGTATGGAAGCAGTATTGTTTTTACTTGAAATACATAAAATGCATTTTGTTTGGTTTCCTTTCATTTTTTGTTTGTCGGCTCTGTCAGTTGCTGTGAATTCATGGAAAACGGAAAACGTTTGTATCTGTGACTAATTTTACTTTTATAAAACTTTTTGTGCGTGCTAAAAAAGTGACTCTCTTTAGTGGCCACCTGCAGTTGTCTATCAGCACTACGATGTTCCTGGTTTAGTTAGCAGATGCTCACATCAATGCAACCCAAATATGGAAGAGGTAAAAGAATTTGAACTTACAACCGACATGAAAAACTTACCAAACAGCAAGAGCTTGAGATGCTACTTCAACTGCTTCTGGGTTGAACTGGGCGTTATGAAGCCGGGCAGTGTCGTTGTCGATCCCACAGACTTTTTTGAACTCATGGACAGAATGACAAAAGAAGAACAGGACAAATACATGATATTGATCAGGGGTTGCACAAAACGTCTGAGCAAAATCAAAGATCCCATTGAAGTTGCTTATCAAGCCATGGTTTGTGGCAAACAGAATAGTAATGAGGTAATTTTTTTTTTTGAACAATTCATAATAAATAATTCGAATCATTTTGATAACCTAACTCTATTTCAGTTGTTTTATCTTTTCTATTGATCGAAGGATCGGGGAGTAGAAGTGTGAAATGATTGGGAAGGTTTTTACGTAACTAAATTGAATTCTTAGTTACGAAAATGAAACAATTAAGTTTATTTCGATTTGGATTTTTTTTTGTTTACATTTAATATGTAGTAAATCATGATTTTAGGCATATTTTCAATTAGTTTGAAAAACATATTAGTAGAGAAAAGAATAAAATGAAGAATGGAATTTAAAATTTAAAATGTGTTTTGTTGCATTGCTGTGTGCAAAACAGTGCGCTTGAATACTGTTTAAGGTTTTCTATGTCTGAACGTGTTTATCAATAGATGCGGTACGACACCGTCGTTGTCAACTTCTTCGAGTTGCCTTTGATGGTCGTGAGATCCGGCATTATCATTGCCTCGGCTTGGCAATGGCACATTTTCCTGTAAATCACCGCCATCGGGCGATGGAGTTGAAGTTGGTATGTCACAGTCTTCAGTTGGTGGAACTACGCATCGCGATGATCTGCGATCGAAAACAAGCATTGCTGGGCAACGTTGTAAACGAGGATAACCACCTATTAAACGAATAATAAATAATCATAATTGAAGATCCATCGATATATCATTAATTGAGGTACACATATATAAAATACACACCTTGACACTGCCAATACCTATTGCAGCTCTTTCCGAGTGGAACATTTCCATTTGCGTCGTCATTGCACAAAGCTAACATGATTGAACGAATAAAAAAATTGTTTTTAAAAAAACACCTTTTTACGATGGGTAATTTGTTTTGCTTACGATGTTTTTGGCATCCGTCGACATTCTCGGGCCAGTCGCATGAATGGGCGTTTTCGTTGTAAAGAAGACCACCGATACACAGTTGCTCGGTAGCTGTTCCATTCCAGCAAGTCCAGTAGCGCGTGCAAGAGGTTTCATGCCCGAAAATTCCATACAACCAATCGCAGTGATCTGTCTGAACTGGGCCATCTGTCACAGAATCATTGAATTCAACATTAGATTAATCTTGATGTGAACATTTCAATTTGACATATATGTCAACATATGAATATATGAGTATATTCAACTTACTTGCTAATTGTTTGCCATCGCAGTAATCGGAACGCCACGGATAATCGCATCCTTCGGTGACTCCCCGATGTTTACCAGCAAAAACTAAGCCATTTGGACAATCATATAATTCTGGTTGATTGTCACTGCCGCATTCCCAGTATCGATCGCAATAGGTCACATCACCAACGACACGGGCTTTTGTTTTGCACGGATCTTCCTGCTCCCTTTTCTGTGCATTACAACCTAGAATAGCAATGAAATTCATCAAATTTGGTTGGTAACAAAGCATAATGAACATCTGGAACTAAATATTCAAATCAATAGCTTAAATTTAAATATTTGTTGTATATTTCAATTGATTTTCAGTTTGATTCGGTTTCGTGAACAACGTATAAATGCTCCTCCTCAGCAGCTTTAATGCAGGAAAAATATGAACTCCAACTCTTGTTGGTGCATTTATTCGCAGCGCTGGACTGTATTCAATGTATGTTTTTTTGTGAAAGAAGATTTACCCTACTCAATTCATTGCATTCACCATAAATGGAATGAATATTTAAATGAATGTCATGAAAAAAATCGGCTTGCGTAAATACGAAGCAGCTTTAAATTCAATTGATTTATGAATATCTAATAAAGCGCTGAATGGCAAATATTGACGCATTTTAATTGACGCCGAATGAGATGCATTTGTAAAAAACAATCGAAATAATTCCAAACGCAAATGTTTGTTTCGATTCGAATTGTGGATTATCACATGTATTTGTTCAAGCAATCAAATGGAATTACTTTTCGTTCAGGTGTCATTTTTAATATGCAGTTTGACCACAAAAAGCCTGAATGAATCGCACCCGAATCAATTGCGCATCGTCAAAAAACCCTATTAATTTGATTATTTTTCCGCTTCAAACTGTGAACAGGAACAATGAAAAAAGAATCAAAACATGCTTTCGCTGGTTTTGGGATAATAATCAGCTCATAATCAAATTCAATCAAATACTATGTGCGTCTGCATTAATTTTCGCTTTTTAATCCGATGCCACATTCAAATGCTTGTGAAAATGTGCTGGCGCAGCGAAACCACTTTTTTGTGCGGTGATTTGGTATATCTGGTGCGGCAAACCAAGAAATAACAAATATTAATGGATATCGGTTGTGCTATTGAGGCGCGCAAAAGCAACGGTTTGCATGTTTATTTTCAATTGAATTTTCACACATTCCATACAATGTGATGTATAGAATCTGCTGTAATTATATGCTAGATATTATTTTTTTGATATCTTCGATGAATTTGTATTGATTCACCAAGGAACGTTCACCAAATATAAAGACATTGTTGCTCAACACATATTTTCTACGCAAAACTGATATTGCACATTGATTCGAAGTAGTAAAATGTGCTTCTTTAGCTCTTCTAACGGTTATATTGTCACTTATTCAGAAAACATTGTGCACAGTAAGGTAAGCGCGGATATAATTCACTGATCCAATAACTTTAAAACAAAATAATTCGTAAAATATGCACTCTGAATACATAATTAGGTTGAGCTAAATCAATTGAAGAATTTGGCTAAATTGAAAACGGAATCGGTGCTTGGGTAAATAATTCCGAGCTAAACTGGTGAAAAATAGCCGATTCGTAATTATTTAATGGGGATAGAGCATCTTGACACGCAGGTTGTTTTGCGAGCATAGTTTAAATTCAAGCAATGAGTCGATTCATAAGGTTTTACAGTTGAAAATCGGGGTTTAGCCATTTTGAGCAAAATCGAATGGTTAAGTTCCGAAAAATTGTCTCTTGTTTTTTTGTTTATCATCGCGAGAAGAATATCTAATAACTTGGCGTACACGGTTTTTCTTTGCTATATATCCGCGATGTAAAATGAAACTGGTAGTAAATGGTTCGCAATCACTTATGCCGAAAGATAAATAAGCGAGAGACAAATTCACCAAAGCCAATAATTCAATCACGTTGCGTGCGCTGGTGTCCGATGGGAAAATTGTTTGGTGCAAATGCATCTTTAAAATGGAAAACAATTGTCATCCTTTTCATTTATTCATTCAGTTTGGCCGAACGTTCTGTTGGATGCTATTCAATAAACATCGGTGGAGAGTCCGTTCGACTGAACTTTGCAAATCACACGCGATGTTTTCGCAGCAAACGTCAGAGCACGAAGAGACGCAAAGAAATACAGAGAGAGAGAGAGAGAGAGAGAGAGAGAGAGAGAGAGAGAGAGAGA
>NW_022595244.1:18715087-18760898 GCF_009176505.1 Sitodiplosis mosellana | reverse complement strand
AGAGAGAGAGAGAGAGAGAGAGAGAGAGAGAGAGAGAGAGAGAGAGAAAAAATCGACGGTGAACGTGAGACGGAAACAGCATTTTGCTCGCGTAACCATTTTCCGTGTGAGAGCTCACAATGGAAACGTGATGAATTTTTTAATTAGCATTTCAACAATATATTTAAGCATATTTTTCACGTCAATGCGATTTAAACTGGCTTCTTGGTGTTGAGAGAAATGCGCAAATTGACTGTGACCATATTTTGGAATGTTATTGCCTTTATCACTGTTCTTCGTGACCATTGTGCACCCACTAAAAACTAGATGTTTTTCAATTGTCCAATTTTTACAACGTTTTTTTTTTTGTAAAATCAAATTGTAACAGAACTATTGAAAAATTGATTTTTTTTTCTTCGGTGGATGCAACCATTTTCGACTAAATAAAGCACCGAAGCAAAAAAACAGCAGTCCTGCTAATGGGCATCCGTGTCGTATGCACTGGGTACATAGTGCAACGCTGTTATCACAGTTCGCTCTCTCTCTTTCTCTCTCTCTCTCGCAAGCGTATTGCAGACTACGGAATGATTGTTAAATAAATTTATAAAGGCCTAACAAAAGGTGCATACAACACGAAGCTGAAATGTGTTGAGGTCACGTTGCAATGTGAAAATTTAATATGCGTCAAAGGGATTGAATGTTGTTTGTTCCAATGTTTCGTCTATCTGCTGCAAGTCTCGTAAAATATGGAAGCGTTTGTGTTCGGACGACAATTTTTCTCTCTCCCTATAGCAAGCAGACTAAAAAACTTTTAATAATAATTCAACTAGCACGAAAAACTCTGCATCCTGCTTGAGAAAAATCGCCGGAAATGCAGCGTCCAACACAAGCAAATTGACACAAAAAAATTTCGCCAGCCAACACGCCGTATTTCTTGTGCGCCGCTCCACATTTAACGACAACTAATTCGTAGAGAGCGAGTGATATGAGAGGGAGAGAAAATGAAATTATCATTGCGGTTGGTCCATACATGAAAATTTTTCCAACATAATTTATTTATGTGCGTTGCGTGATCCGAAGCGAATGTGCCATCGAAAACTTTGTCTACAAATTATGTGAGACGGCAACAACAGAGGGGAAAAGAGAGAGGAAAAGAGAAAGAGATGGAGTGAATAAAACAGAAAAACCAACACGAAGTCTTGCTTGCACCTGCAGTCTCGCTGCATTTCACATTAGAATGAATTAATGCATGAAATCTATACAACAAATGGGTTACAGATGCCAAAACAAGGGAAATATGAGGCCAAGTTGCGATGCATCATGTCTCCCTCACATACACATATTCCTCTTTCTCCCCCTCCCCTCTCTCTCTCTCCCAAAACACTAAAATCGGTTTCGAATACTTTGTTTATGTTTTTCGAATCGATAAATAATCGCGTACAATTTCGTAACGAGCGTACAAATTGTTGTCTCAAATGCTCCTGCTGCTTCGGGCTGAATTTGGATGTGTGCCGGTTATGTGTTTGCCATTTGATACGTAGTCTCCAATTCGGATTGCGGTGTAATAATAAACTTCAATGACATAGATGCAGATGCGTGCATGCATGTTGCTACTGCTGCCGCTGCTGCTGCTGCTGCTACTGCACTGCCTCAGATTTATTTAACTTTTCAATTTTAAATTGCAATAACTTGTGAACAAACAAAGTTGTTATGAACTGTTTGTGGTTTCTTATGTGTGCGTCATCTGTGGTTCATCGCACCCGAAATTGGAGCACTAGGTGCGCTCTATAAGTCATAATACACATACACACATGGATTTCGATATCATCGACAAAGGAGCCAGTGAATCGAATTTTAGCCACCAACAAAAGCAAATTATTATCCAATCTCCGAGAGCATTCCTATCGAATGCGTAGCAGACAAAACCGGATAAGCTGCTTCTCCTTGAATTCAATGCCCGACTAAACTTCGTGCTGTGTTTGGATCATTCAATATTTTATTGTTATTAATTTGGTTTCTTGATGATGTATTCGAAGACTTTTGCCCTCAACGTTGTTTCATTTGTTTTGAACAAAAAAAAAAACAAGAACCGCAAAATAAGTCTTCGGTGCTGCACCATCAAATCGCAATGTATGGGAAGCATAGATTGAATTTGATTCAAGGCAATGGAATGTTCTTCTGTTGATTCTCAAGTAACCACAAACCAATCTAAGAATGGAGATTCAGTTGAAAATCTTATTGAAACCGCCGAAATCACTTCTAATCTGTATATCGTCTTTTTCGTACATTTTGAATGAGCTGGATGCAAATTGGCGCACAACTTCTTCGACTACAACTGAACAACACAATAATGTTTCAATGTTGAAATAATTCATGCACACATTTTTTGATCTTGATTTGTAATTATTATTCAACCAATATTTATATTAACTCGATATACTTTAAAAATAATTCCAACTATGAAATGCATCTATGGGCTACATGATTGCTACAATATACACAACAATTTGGACAATTTCACGAAACCTCAACAAATTGAGATGAAAAGGTGTTCGTTTCAGTATAGGCGCTTTTATTAGGCTCCATCAGCTTTGATTATGATGACAGACTTTATGATTCGAATTGGTTGGCACAGTATTTGCAATACTAGCTTTAATGTGGCGGATATCGAGATAATGTCACAAATCCGACAATAAATGGCTATTTGAGTACTTTTATAGCTATTTCGCAAATGAGCTGCTGCATTAAAGGACTTATTTCAAACTTTACTCGACGTGTGTGTGTGTGCTCAGCCTCGATGCAATATTTTCGCTTCCAAATGTGGATCATCCATCATATCACGTATTTTCTAGTGTGGTAAATTTAGCTTACTATTGACTGTATAAAATACCATGCATCATACCACTGAACAGCTTGAAATCGATTCGATTCAAAATTCATTCAAACTGCAACATGTTACTGCAAGTTTTTCTACACGTTACACTAACTGTTCGGTCCAAATGTTGATTTGATCTGCTTTAGCTACGGCAATTATAATTTGTAAAATGAGTATTTGGTCATTTTCTGTTGCTTCGGGTGCTTTTGTTTCCACTGATGCGCTCATAAGAGTTAACACTGTCTGCGCTCGGATCACTAGTTTACTTATTTATTGACACGAACGCGCCACTGGCATATTCCATTCAGCATTTGGTGTTGTAATTCAGAGAGCGCCACTCGAGCCTACACACACATTTGCAAATGCAACACTAGCTTAGGTCTTTGTGCTACAAGTTCAATTAAACATCAGTTGTTGTGGTGCTTATTTATTTGGCTAACTCCTATTTTATATCACATTTCATCTAGGGGCATTTAACTCGGAAAAAATTCGTTTTATGCGAAGAATATGCGCTTCAACTCATAGTATGTGCCGATTTCTTCGTACTATGCGTATTATGCGGTGCCTATTCGTTAGAAGTGCACACATTCGATGTCCGAATACTGCACATAGACCATTCATACTGCGAATAATTTCGCATGAATCCTACTAAAATGTTTCCTTCTCTGATTGGTCACACGCCACAATATCGACTATTTTGAATTCAAAATTGCAACGACTTTTTTTATGTAAAAATTCAAGAAATACTTGACTGCAAGTGTTTGATTTGTACTTATTTCGGCTCACATTTTTTGCTGATCATTTTTGTTAACTTCAATCATTTGTACATATGAATTTTTTTATTATTTATAATCCAGATGCTATTTCCAATTATTATGAATCGTCGCACTTATTTTTTCAATGATTTTTATAACTACAAAACTATCGGCGGTTTTACTCCAGTATTTGTATACTATAACATTTTGATTTTCGTTTTCATTCTTATTCTTTGCTATTATATTTTAATTTTGTGTTATATTTTAATTCAATTTTCATCAAATAAGAACAATCTCATTAGCAAGAGATTTGATAAATATTAAAGACAGAAATTGTTGATGTCAAATATTGTTTGAACGAACCTTAACGATACAACAGAATGTTGACATTGTGTTGATACGTCTTAAATCGCATCGTGGCGTCATTATGTGCACGCGTATTCGCTTCTATGCGTAATATTCGTGACTATGTGCAAAATTCGACACACTTCACTGTGGCACACAATCTATGCGCGTTTATCCGTACAAATCGCATATATGAAAAAGAGTAAAAAGCCCCTAGCATTTCATACGACTTTGAATTATCTTCACGTCACAAAATTGCATGTGAAAACTCTGCTTTTGCACATAATGATAAAGAACTGGGCCGGTACATGATGTGTATCCAGCAGCCGCATACGTAGGCGAGAATCAAAGCACACATTAATTAAATTTGAAACGAATTCATTTCCATTTATTCCTTGGTGCTCGCATAACAATGCAACAATAAATTCATTGAAAATGTCACTGGCAAACACCCTAACCAGGCACAAATGGGCATCACATCCATGTATAGCAATAAATTGCGAAAATAAATTCAGACACAAAGTAATTGGCAGAGATAATTTTTCTCTCAGAAAAGGAGAACATGGCCTTGCTCTTACGAAAACTGAATATGCACCGGTAAAATAAAGTCTTTCGAGTATGTTTTGGTATATTCATCATTTTATCTGAAATTGCATTTTATTTATCGTATGAATTAAAATCAAATGACAAACGGACTACTTGGTACCAAAAGTAAACATCGCCGGGTTTGTTTCAGTGCATTCTATGAATAGATAAATTCTAATGTAATGTCAAAAGTCTAGCTTAAACCACAGATGCCACTGGAGAATGTCCTTTGGCTGGCTACCTGGAAAAATTCTCAAAATATGCGTATGAACCGGACTTTAGTTGAAATTGTGTGACAAGTATTTTTAATTTCGGATGAAAAATATTCAGGATCTATTGTGCTTTAAATTCATTTGCATTTGCATCAAAGTCGGTGAATCAGCTCTAAGGCATTTTTAATATCCATTTGGATCCATTATTAGTACAATAAATGGAAATGGTTTGATAAACTTCAAATGGTCAACGTTCAATTTTAAGTTGACTTGTATTCTTGAGTTGAGTAAAATTCCACGAATGCAATCAAGATAAACAATGAACGACACGTGGTTAGGTGATCAAACATTATCTGCGTGGAGAGGCACAAATGGATGCGAGCACACCAAATGGCTCATATAAAGCGCCTCAGGCCGTGTATCCGACCAACTCATCGAGTTGAGCAAGAACGAAATCCGCATAGTAACAGGCCTAATCACCGGGCACTGCAAGCTGAATCAACATCTTGCGCGTCTGGGAATTAGAAATGACCCGGACTGTGATCTATGCGGGCAAAATGTGGAAACAGGTAAGCACTTTTTGTGCAAATGCGTTTCACTATCAAACCAACGCAAAAAACACTTCGCAAAATCAACCATAGCACCGGGCGAAATTTGCAAGAAAAACATACACAACATACTGAAATTCTACAAAGAATGCATCAGCGCGAATTTTCAACATATTCTGCGCGCCTTCTGAGAAACCAACTACTAGGGCTGAATCATCCAACGCATATCAGGTTAAATTGCAAAACACTAACAAGCGTACGCAACGAACCCAGAAGTTCCCATTTTATGTGCACCTGTATCAGGTAAATTTGAAGTCTTTTGATTTTAATATGATGGACTGAAAAGCAATATGTTGATTTAATTTTAGAAATTGTGTAGTGGTTTCACTATAGTAATGTATAATGACAACGTACAGCCGCACACCGCACATACATCTCATTTTTAGAATATACTCGAATCCAGAGTTTTCCATTAACCGCATAAAAAGAGAATAGAAAGATAGAGATTTATCGGTGATGGGTGATTAATTGGGGGCTTTGAGTAGCATTGAGGCAAAGTACAAACAGCCGAAATAACAGGTTATATAAGTAACAAAATGATGTGAAGTAAGATTGAAATCAACTGAAAGATTCACTGAACAAAACCAATTCAGTTTCGATATGGATGGTTATAAATTGCCCTTTTTTTCGGGCTCTCTTTCAATTTCTGTCCAACCAATACTCTTCTCTTATCGTAAACCGCAGGAGAAGAAAAAAAAGGCATTTTCGAACGGACAGAAATCTCCATAAAATTATCTGTTAAACGAATATAAAATGAATGATTCAAGGAGAGAGGGAGAATAAGTAGAAAGTTTTGGCTTAGCTCCAACAGCTCGAGGATGTACCGTGATCAAGATTTTTCAATAAATTTGCCAGAATAGTTTTTCCGGCTTATAATTCTTCTTGCGAGGGAAAAGAAGAGGGAGTCGTTTCGGTTTTAAAAGTTCGTGGCTTTTGGTTTTTCCGATCATTCTCAAGTTGTTCGCTCTCAGCATTTGATGCAATCTTCAGGAAATGCATTGAATCTGATCTGTGCAAAGAGATTATTTGCCGAAACAATTTGGCTTGTGTGCATTTGCAACATGGAAAATTGAAGTGATTCGATTACGGTTGAATTAACTGAAATCGCCAAGTACATCCTGTTTTTTTGTTCATACTTGAGATAAAAATGAATTTATTACGAGCATACACTCTTGTGATATCGGATTCATCGGTATCCCTCTATTTTGTTCGTCTTTTTTTTTCGGTGGAGAAAAAAATCCTATTCCATTTCGGAACGTTCTCGTTTGCTGATTTGAAAATCTCTTTTCCTGATTTTATCTGCCATTCGAAAATCTCTGCTCTCAAGAGATGTTTAATATCGAAACGATTAAATGCACGGCAGTTTTTGCTACCATTTCGCCGTATGGTTTTTGCATGTGTACCGTAAATATACTAAAAACAAATCTCTTCTGCAGTAGCGAACAAAAACGACTAGTGCAGTTATGGCGATGCAAATGGACTGAAACCATTTTATTGAAATGAGGAAATGGTCACAAAATGTTTACGTAACATCTGACAAACAAAGTACATGATGTACCGAATCAACCATAAATTAAACACAAATTGAGCGAAATTTTCGCTTGCGTCCGACAGAAGTCATCGTTGTTGTGAGCAAAAAAAAGAAGATAAACGGGAAAATGCATGAATGTTTTCATATGTGATGATTATTTAATATGTTGTCTCGCAGATAAATGACTAAAATTATTACAAATTGAAGCACGACTGTTTTTTGTTGCTTGTTTTTTTCATTCCGAAAGTAATCGCAGCAGTTACAGTATGCGCATATATGTATCAAAGCATCGTTCACCCAATTACAAAATGGGCTCTCAGAGATGGTAAGCCACACACAAAGCACAACTCGTTTTTTTTTCCATAACTTTCTCTGCAAATAATGTGAGTACACATCAAAAGTCTCACTAATCTGTGTAATGTACTTCGCAAACTTCAATGCAAATTCCACGAAAGAAATGCACAAAAGACACTAAAAAATTTATGGGAAAATCCGCCATCAGTTCATTTTGTTGTTGCAATTGCCATTCAATTTGGCGAGACTTTTCTTTACCATCCGAACAATATTTGATTGCCATTTTAATGTATTCAAACATATTATTATAGCATCGAAATAGTTTATGATGAAGCCGTACGTACAGTTCGTGTGTGTGTGTGTGTGTGTGTGTGAATATGCCATGTTCAATGTGTGGCTGAACGAGAGGGAAAAAAAAGAAAGCAAGTGAATAACCTAATAAATTTGTAGCATGCCTTCGCCGTATTTTTAATTATATCCCAAATTGCGAGTCATGTTAAACAGTGTACAAAATTCCGTTGTCATATTGCACGTCATTAATATTGATTAAGCTTCAAGTGAATTGAATTAAACGCCCTGGTTTGAGATCTATTTAACCGTTTTCGTTATTAAATCATAATTTCAGTGCGTTTCTCGCCTCCGCCACCCGAGTCCGATCAGAATGTCGACATTTTTTCCCCATTCTGACGTCAATTTCAGATTTAATAATTTATCGATGGCAAACGGTTTATTTGGTTGTGATAAAATGAAGTTCAATCAATTTATGTGAAATTGGATGAAGAAAAAATTGTAACGACTGCGAGACAGCTCCAGCGAAATCTGAGCATTGAACAGACAATAAATCAACACAATGGAATCGGAACACGAAAATTCAATTATAAACAGTTGTTGTTGCGAGCGACTATTGAAATCTTTGGAAATCAAGCTTTGGATGCTTCGGCTGAGCTCACTCACAAAATGGTGAAGACAGATCAAATCGATTGATATGAATCAAACAAAACAAAAAATCGCAATTGAACGAAAGCGAAACGAGAGAAAAGAGAAAAAAAAAACATTACTGAATTCGTTTTTGATGGGTGAATTTATGTGCGTTTCAAATGCAGATACAATCGAACTGGCGATGTAGAAAAGAATTAGATAAATTTTTGAAAAAATACAAATTTTCTTTTCCAACACAATCGACCAAAAAATAACATTACAAAATGGCTTCATCTGGAATTATGGAATAATAATTCGAACGAAATTACGGTGCAAATGGTGAAATAATCGAAAAACTGAAAGCGTTTCAGCTAATGATGGCTGGCACATACTTACACGAAAATAGTCACAAAGAAATGAGATAAAATCACAATTTTTATTTTTTTCAGCAAAAACGAGTCTTGCTTACTTGACCATAATTAAATTTTCGATTGAATTGCAAAATGACGATTTCATCTCATTAATTTTGATGATCGACGCTTCCATATGTTGTTTCTTTCCCCGATTATCCGCTTATGGCTCATGAAAGTAGGGAAAAAACCAATTTCACACTTCTCGGTTATTGTGCTTCATGGACAAACTTGAAAATCATAAGGTTCTCTTATTTCGATGTTGTGTATTTTTCACAATGAAAACTTGAAGAGAAAAGGTTCGAATGGAATAACTGAATGGCAGTCATTTGTGCGATAATCTTGAAATAATAATCGGATTTGTGCAGGTTTTTATTGGACAAAACAATTTTCAGAATTTTCCATTTGTTGCCAAAGCGAAGAGAGTTCGCCATTTTTATACATTTCGCCCAGAAAAATCCAAAAATGCGATAATAATGCGTTTTGTTATAGTTTTTGATCTGCTTTTCCACCAAATGGTGGCACCGAAGCTGAAAGAAATCTAATAAGATGTGAATTCGTTTTCATTTGCGGTAGCATGACTGTATGGCTGTCATTGCCATGAGCTCATTTGCTGCAGGGCATAATGCATGTCGCATACAGACAGTAATAAGGTTTTGGTTTGGTTCGTTGAAGCACGCGATTGTAAATCATAAATTGCACATCGCATTGAAGTAACGTCACAAAATAAACAGAATGTCGGGTGGATAGAGAACGTCATTGTTTGAGTTTCGAATTACATTTGCCATTGTCACTGTCATTTCGCAATGATTCTATTTTTCATCGCATGATTTAGATATAGTGTGTTATTTTGTTGATTTGTCGCATGTTCACTTGCATCTCACATTCTCTGGTTCGAGCACTTTCTCATCAAAATCGAATAAAACAAGCGAAGTGAAATGTTGTCAGTTTGGAAATCGACAAGCGAAAGAGAAAACACTGCATATTACATCAGGCTGCAAGACATTGTGTACATATTTTCGATATTCTTCAGAAAACTTTATGCGACTTTTGGCTGCAGATGCCGGCGGTCAGTTTTTTTTTTCGTTGATGAAAAGAAAATGGATTATTAAAGCGAACAAAATGAAAATCATTCGTTTTTATTGGCTTCAAATTTCGCAACTCGACCAAAATATAACTTTCAAAGGAAATAGTGCTTCTATAGAACGATGGAAATCAAGCGGACGCAAACCCATAAAATCCATATTCATCTAATGAATACGGTGCATTTTGACCGAGAGAAAAACTCAGTTTACAACTTTTTCGCGAATTTCGTAAAATAATGGCTTCAACCAATTGAATCGTAAAACTGCTTTAAATCAACAAAAAAGGTTCATTAGGCTATTTTTACGATTGGAGTTTATCACTACTGTTACATCATGAACAATAAATAAATGGAACCCCATCTAGATCTAGGCGTTTTTCTATACATTTCATTGGATAATGGACAAGCTGATGAATAAGTGATGATAATACATCTTTGTAAGATATAAACTACTTTTTGGTCCACTGACGTCACCATAGCCATACACCATTGATGAAATAGCGAACCAATCATTCTTGAGGAAAAGGTAAGCTGAATTGCCAATATTCTTGATGCTGTGTTATTTTGTAGCCCTAATTAATCAATATCTCTACACCTGCTATAAAACACCACCAGCTCAGATCGACGAAAAATCATCCATTGAATTATTGTTTCCTATGGCAGCTGATGAAATTTACATTCACAAAGTGAAACTGATAAAGTAACTTGCCAATTCGATGCGAATGAACTCGATTTCGAAGGAAGTCGAGAAGGTCACGAAATTGATTACTTCACTTGAATTATCTTGAGTTATGTATACATAGAAGAAGGGAGTTGAGTCTTTGATAGAATATAGTAATGCTGCCAATCACGTTAAAGTCGTTGACACTGTGATTCAATTTGTTGCAAAAAGAAAAAAAATTCATGCAATTGCATCGAACAGACATATTCATGAGATGCAAAAATGCTTTGAGAATGGTTTCTCCCATGCAAATGGGGTAAATCAAGATCTTGTGGGTCACCAACAATCATTTATGTGCTTTGTATCAATTCTGTTTAATCTCTAGTATTCACTCAAAATAATTTATATGCGTGAACAGACCTCACCGCATATTTGAAAATTGTTTACCTTCTTGTTTTTCTGAAGCGGTTGCGGTTGTTGTTTTTGTTGCTGTTTTAGTCGCAACTTTATTTCAATGAATATGTGTCTTTATGTAATAGATGGCAAGTTTGTATGTTGTACGCAATGGAATGGTTTATATGCTTGTGACGGTCAATAAATTAACGGTTTCATTCATTCACTCATTCAATTTTGAATGGGCTATTGTTCATGCGCGTCGCTAAAATGATTAATAGCCGATGTCAGCTTGTGGAAAAAAATGACTTCGAGCGAAATCAGATTTTGCATTCTACGTTATTGTTAAGTAATAACTTCAGATGGGCTTCTGTTGGCGAATTGTTCGAGAATATATTCATCTCGAAGGTTTCTTGAATCGCAAAAATGATTGAAATACCTCATTTGCCACGGACAGAAATGGCATTGCGAAAGAGAATATCTAAGACGATGCGAAAAATATTATACTTTGTCGATTCCAACAAATGCATATTGAGGTCCATTGGCGACGGAGTAAAACGAAAATCGTTATTTAAAAAAAAAAAATTGAACATCCTAAAATTTGACTGAAGAACGAGAAAAACCAACCCGTCGTAAAGTGTGCAAAAATATTCGTGGAAGGAGGAATAGCAACTTAAAAATTCGTTATTCATCTCGACGCGAAAAACATTTTGGTCATGAAGAATGGAAACAATTATCTTTTAATGGCCATATCTTGAAAACACGAACTTCGATAGATGTGTAATTTATGTGGCGGCGAACCAAATGAAAGCGAAACTTGTCGAGCCGGTTTTGTTTTTTTTTTTCACATATAGCATCGCACAGTAATATAAATGTCGCTTGACATAAACAACACGTAAATCGAGTGAACGAGGCGCAATTCATTTCTTTTTATTGGATCTATTTTGACTATAAAAGCTTTGAACATAATGACTGAGAAGAAAACGATGCAGAAAATATAAGGCAAATCCATATATTACATGTGCATTTCATGCATAATTGCCATGATAATAAATGGTAAAGACAGATAGATATCTTTCGTCTGGGAAAACAATAATAGCAATGCTTTTACTTTAACTTTCAACTTAACCCAATCGACAAGATCGCACACATTTTTTTTTTTCAACTTTTTCTTCTTTTCAGCATTTTCGAGTCGGTTTTTTCCTTCAATTTCCATTTTATTCACAAGGCAAGATTCAAACATGATACTAGAATGAATAGCTGGCGTTGCTATTGAAAGAGTGTTCGAGATAAGTGCATGAAAAAAAAATATATCGGTAATGAGTACACAATAAATCACATTCATTAATTACTTTCTTTTTTGATTTCCATTTCAACTTCTCTTTATTCAATTTGTATTTTTTTTAGCCAATTTCATATGTGCCAATAGGCGGTGATCGGGTGAAATCGCAGCTCGTGCAACTGAAAGCAATTTACAAAAAACCCAAACGATTCATCGCTACTTACCAATAATTGTTGTTAAACAGAGTGCGGCGACAACGGCAAGAATCTTATTCATCATGATGAACGTATTGATTTCTGGTATGTGAGATCACGACCAAACACTTAACTTTCAATTACTCAGTCGTTTGTTGTTGTTTTTATTTCTGCATAAAAATCTCTCTGCGGTGCGAAAAATGTTCCACGATACAAATTGTCTGTAATTAAAATTCTTTTGGGCTCATCGGAATCCGTTCCGTTGCCTTTGTTCTTCAGTTGAATATGTTGTTTTCCTTGAATAATATTCTCTGAAGTAAATATTTCTTTTTCGGTTTTGAAGGAATTTGTGCTATCAGATACAAATCGTTATTTCATCAAAGAAAAACCGCACACTTTTAATCGATTCGTGCGTTCGACAACGAAATGTGCCTTTAAATATTTACTTTCTTTTAATACAACCGGTTTCGCGACGTATTTTTATTTTTTACTTAATCAGCTTTAGGAGAAGCAACAACTTATTGCATAATAAAAAGAAAGGTTTGTTTCAATCACTCGATTATGTTATGTGAATAACAAATAGAAATATAAAAAATTGGTGTCCACTCGAATAAACAGAAAGATTGCTTGATCACGATGTTGTACTTTTAGCTAAATTAAACTATGCCTTCACTTTTTCACAGGTCTGACTCTCAACGTCTTTTCCGTTGAACGATCAATGGTGCACTGATCAAAAACGAAGAAACGATCACACTTCTTTCTTGCAAAACATCACAGACAGTAGTAGACCTCCATGTGATCTTTTTTTTTGCTTTTCACTTACCACTTGCTTCATGTCGCATAATTTAACTTCTTTTACGGCGTAGACTGGGGAAATGTATCACAGTGTGTGCGGGCGCCCCACCTTCATGAACCTTCTGCACTTTATTTCTTCGGGCCAAATTATATTATTAACATTCTTGAATTATAGTGTAATTGCCACTAAAGTGTAACGATAATTAAAATTGACCTATACCTACGCGATTCGTAGCGGATTTTTTCATAACAGTAAAATATTGTAATGTACCGAGCCTACGGTTATTTTCGATAAATGCTAAATCCATTTATTTTTGTTTGAAAATGCTAAATCTGTTCCCAAAGAAGAATTTTGACTTGGTCCTACATCAAGAAGTTCTAGTTTTTGTGCTATTTTAGTTACTAAACTTTAGTATACCATTAGATAAATTCCCAAGATAATAAAATGATCGTTCGCATATTCCACAAAACTGCTTCGACGAGAAGAAAAATATAATTGTTATCAAAAAATATTTAAAAAGAGAAAAAAAATTCAAAGTGTAGTACAATTTGTCTTCTAACAGCACATTCAGCAGAAAAGTTTATTTTTAAAGCTTTTGAAGCATTCAGCAGATAGACTTTTGTCAAGTGAATGCTTTAACAACGCCATCTGTGATAACAAAACTCAACATAGTATACTTCCCCTCTTTAATTTGAAAATGGTCATCTACGTACAGTACAATCTCGGAAAAATTGCCTCACACAAAAGTTAATTGTCCAGAAATGTTATTCGAATTTTAACGAATTATGAAAATTGTTCGACAAAGGGAGTATTAAACCAGGTTTTTTTGAAACCATCCAGAAAAGCTGTTCAGTGTTCACCTCTGGAACATTACGATTAACTTTTTCGAGATTCCACTGTATTAATACATTGTTTGAGACGGTGTCTAGGAAGAGATAAATGCAATAATAAGACATTATTCATTCAATTTGAGAAATATCATTTCTTTTTATTAATAAGTATGCATTTAATCATAATATATTTAACTTTTTGTCTGTTTGTTTCCATGAAATTGATTCGAACAACAATCTAAACCTAAAATACGCAGAAAATTAAGAGGACAATTTGAAATGAATTTTCTTAGAGAAAACCAATTTTTTCTTCGTTCGAATAATATAAAGAAAAAAAAAATGTTGAAATTACAAATAATCGCATTTGATTTGTTTGTTTTATAGACGAACTCAATCGTTTTGTTGTATTAAATGCTACAATTTTATATGTGAAAAAAAAGGAATAAAAGGGTAGGAAGGGGTTGGATGTGGTGGCATAAAGAATAAATCAATCAATTTATACAAACAACATTCAATAAATGGATTCTATTTCCGTTCGGATTCAACGATATTGAGCTCTTTGTATTTTCAGTTACAACTTCTGTCATTGTGGTTCTAATAGTTTGGGTTGTTATGTCTCATTTTAACTACTATTTATATATTTCTAACATTATTCAATAGAGTTTCTGCCTTCAAATTTGTTCATAATAATTACACAATTTAATTAGCTGATTTGTTAACAGAAGGGTTTCTAGTACATGTCTGAACTGTTGCGGGATATTCTGCACATAAGAATAAGTAAGCACAACGCTGCTTTTGATCGCATCAGAGAAGAAAAAAAAATGTGCCCATCAAATATTTTTTTTTGTTAAAAACTAATTTGTTCCTAAACACATTTAATTTCAGTTGTTTTTAGTTTATTTTTTCTTCAAATCTGTTCATCTGATCTCTTGATTTCGATTCTGCTAATTGTCTACTGGTTCTCCTAGTGTGTGAAAATTCATGCTGTTGTCATCGGAACGCCACGAAAGAATCAAAGCAAATTTGCTGTTTATTCGTTAGACATGCTGTAGTAGCTAGTGGCGATCCGCCACACCATCCAATTTCAATAACTTTAGATTCTTATATTCAAAATAATCACGATTAAAAAAAATGTATATTTTTACAAAAAAAAATTCATTCCGAAAACAGTACAACGATTACATCTGTGACGGATACTTTGTTCTGGGATTTTGAATACAGAGAAACAGTGAGTTAGTCTCCAGTGTGAAAATGACAACAGAGAGAAGGATTCCACTCGATTGATACGACATTGAAATCGAAACGAAATTTGGGTCAGATAAAAACTAGAAAATCGAAATCGAACACGGTAAAATTGTATTTGAAACGAATAAAAAGAAAGAACACTTTTTTCGAAATAATACCGAATAAAATTTAAGTAGTTCAATTATTTAGTCACAATCAATTGATTAGAGTGTGTGTGTGTGTGTGTTTCGAGGTTATTAACAGTGCATTTCGGGCTAATTTATTATATACATATTGTTCATTTGTCCGCTAATTTTATGGATTTCAATTAATGTCTTTCATGCAAAATATGCATGTTCTCGGCCATTGTGTTCCTTCGATTGCCAAAAGAAATTGAGAACATGCAATTTCACTTCTCTACTTAGTTTTCATTTTATCATCGAACTTATTACATAATATATATATACTTTTCTAAAGACCATCAACGAAAGTTGAAACGATTGAGCTTTTGTCGATACCGGTCGATTCAACATGCATATCTCTTTGACATTAGTTTTTTTTTTCTTCTGTTAAATTTCATTCTAATTTTTCTTTTCTTTTTTGATTCTCACTTATATTTGCACAGTTCGGACTAAATTTTAAGTTCTTGTTACTTGAAGAAAAAAAAAACAGAACAAATCATAGTTTTTTCTTCTTGATTCTTATTAAATATAATCATAATTTAAATTGAACCATTCAATTCAATTGAGTGTTTACAATAATTCAGTTATTTTCTTGTTTTAATTGCCTATAAACAAACGAACGAAATATAATTTCTTGTTTTTCTTCTCTTTATAAGTACATATATAAAGTGTTGAATAGCACAAAAGACAAAAGAGATTGATGAGCGCTGCAAATTCGACGACAATCATTCGTAAAAATAAACGATCACGTTAACGCTCTCTAATACGTATATTATTGCTCTAATGAGTTATGGCCTTGTGTGTTGTGCCAATGTTTCGATTTTAAAATCCATCTCAATTCATTCTTCGTATTCAAATAAATATATTGGCTTTTAGTTCTGTGTTATTTTGTTGTTGTTGTTATAGTCATGCTGTACAATGTTTGTGAACTTGAAGGATTCTGCTTCGATCATGCATTGCGTTTCCTTTATTGCGACCGAATTTAATTGCTATGCACCCACCCAGCTGGCACCCACTGTGGTTCGCGCTCCAACGAATTGATTTCGGCTAACAGCTGGTGATATGCACGTTCAGTGTCATTGTTTATTATAATCATATCGAACAAATGGCCCCATCGAGCTTCCATATCACGTGCTGTTGCAATGATCTCCTTCAAATCTTCATCCTAATCGAACGTGAGAAAAAAAAAGACTTCAGTTGCGAATTTCATTTGTTGGATATTTCAGTGGGAATTTACCTTATATGGCTCATGATTGCGTTCTTTCTTTTGTCGCAACTTTTCCAGACTAGGCGGTGCCACTAGTACGACGTATGGCTTCAAATCGCTTGCTCGAAGCAATTTCAAACTTTGCGGATGTAAATTCAATACACAAATCTTACCACTAGACACAACAGTACGTATTGCTTCAAGGGACGTGCCTGAAAATGTAATACAAAACATAATGAGAGTTGTGACTTTTGTCAATGCTATAACAGATCCAAATTTAACTTACCGTAATAGGCTTTTTCATATTCTCCATGTTCTACAAACTTACGAGCTAGAATATCGGCTTCGAATTGTTGACGCGATATAAAATGATAATCCTTGCCAAGTACTTCTCCATCGCGACGCATTCGAGATGTATCTACAAGTTTGCAGAGAAAAAAAAGAAGACGACGATTGATTAGAAAATGGGGCATAACAACGAAAATTCACTTTGGCTATTCCGAAATTGGTCATGTGTGAAAATACTCACGTGGCACAGCTGCTGCAAATCGATCTGAATCGGCCATCAGTCTTTGTCTTAGTTCGTGACGTCCAATATTTGGCGGGCCGATTAAAACAATCGGTCGCTTATGTGATGCACGCGGATAGTATAAAGCTACTTCTTCATATGTGAGTATTTCTTCTGGATCAGGTTCATCTGGTGTGGTTGTGGCATACAATGGGTAGCCAGCTTCGCTGCTAGTCTTCTTCTTCTTCTTGCGTCCTTTGCGTGCGCAAAGCAATGTCGATCCCTTCGCTCCGTCTTTTCCCCGGTTACGTAGTAGGCCAGCTTCACCAGCGATAGCCAACTTCATGGATTCACGTTGGTGTTGGAACGATTGGCTCGGTATTAAGCCGGCCAGTGTTTGATCTTCTTCGCCTTCTCGATACGCCTGCCACCAGTTTGGATCGTCGCGCGATATAACATGTAAAACGTCACCTTTCTGAAAACTAATGCCCAACTCGCGGCACGGTATATACAAATCGTCCTCTGGATCGTAGTCAAAATGTGCCCGAACATGAAGCACCGGTGGATCACGGCCATAGCCACCGATCGGAGGCTGACATGCGGGAACAATCAGAAAAACTAATGTTCCAGTCATGGCACTTAACAGATCATAGACATCGTTAACCGACTTTCCTCGCATTCCGATGCCATTCACTTCCAGTATTTCATCGCCTTCATGAAGCAATCCGGATTTTTCGGCCACTCCGCCCCGTACAATACGACCTATTACAACAGCTTCACCTTCATTTCGAACGGTAGCACCAAGTGGTTCAGCTGATTTCTCAATTTTTATGATTCGAATATGGTCTTGATTGTCGTGTAAAACACCTAATGTTAAGTCTCGCTGTAGCTGTTGCTGTAACCATAAAAAAGCAACGGATCGTTAAAAAGTGCATTTTTTTCTCGGGTGAAATTAATGTCACTCCAAGGATATGAAAAAAATTTATGGACTTACATTCAATACGTTGTTATTGGCGATATTTTGATTGGAAACGGTGTCGGATCCATCAGTTGGTACATAGACGGATGGGCCAGGTGTGTTTCGATCCGTATCGTTGGCAATTAAATCATGCGCTTCAAGCAATCCTTCCATTTCGTAGGTCGATTGTAAATTGCAAAATTCGATGGCATCTGGTGAACTAGACTGAGCCAACAGCTCGACACACTGCACATTTTGATTAAATCAGGATTTCGAATGGGTTGGAGAAAAAAGAATAAAAAAAAAGAATTTATGCGTCAATAAAATGCAACGAAGAAGCAACAAAAAAAAAGATGATGACAAAATGAATGACTCACTTCTTTCGCCAATGCTTTGGCATCCGCGCGAATGGCATTTTGTGTACGTGGCCGACGGCGTTGCAGAACGGCGCTTCGTATGTGAAGCGCTCGTGCGACGACTGGTCCTAACAATAAACCTTGAACACTTGTCACACGTCCTGCCAACGAAGCCAAACCATGTTTATTTAGTTGGCCTTGAAGCTGTTGCAATGCTGCCACCAGTTCATTGTAGCCTATTTGAATAGAGAACCAAGGAAAACCAAATTCAATAAAAAAAATGAAATGCTTGACATGCACAAGAGAAAAAAAAAAACAAAATGAAATCCACAAATTCAATCATTTCCGATGATCTGTCACACCATAAAAAGGAAAAATACCGTATTCCATTTCGATTTCCATGCGAAAGTAGTTGGAAAGCCATACTTGTATTCAAACCGATTTTATTGCGTTCGTTCATATCATCATTTAAATAGACTTTGAGCATACACATGAGCGAGTTAGTTGGTTGGTTGGGTGACATGGGAAAAATCGAGTGTAGATGCAAAACAATTTAATATTGCACATAAATAATAGTCAAGTGGGGCGGGTGAGTATTACGGGAGCGCGCTGTCACATAAAACGTTCAATTGTCAGTGATATGGCGAGCAACGACAACGACAAAGACGACGTCGACGATGCGATAGTGCGGGAAAACACCAATAAAAATGCATATCAAATTAAATTCAGCACGTAAATTCAGCTGGGATCGTGTCAAAGGAAAACGCAATAAACATAAATTTTCATATAACTTTTTCTTGTGCCGAATGATGAATACATATTTCATTGTGTTTTATCAACAATGTTTCTCATCAATGTCTTTCCCATACTGAATCTTTGTTTCCGCTCTGCTTTTTTATGATTCACTCTTTCCATGTTATGTTTTTGTGTGTGTGTGTGTGTCGAGCGAAAAGTGCTTGAAAATTTAAAAATATTGTCATCACTGTTTCCATTTCGAATAAAAGTTGTGTTGTTGTTTTTTTTTATTTTCCTCCTCAGAATAGACGACTGTAACTTATTGTCATAGACGTATGGAATGTATTTATACAGTGAGTGTGTGGCACGTGCTTGTTTACACTTGTAAAAAAATAAAATAATGAACACAAAACGGATATCCTCTTCTGTATATTTTCCCTCTCACTGCACCTCGTTAACTGTATATAACGAGCACAATTCAATGCCAGTTAATTCAGTAACGAAAATATATTTGTTCAGCTGTCAGAATTTAGTGCCGTTCTCCGAACGGAACGCAAAAAATTCCTCCGCAAAAGCAGAAAATACGAAATGAACAATTGGCATAACGCTCGACAACGGCAGTCAAAATGTGAAAAACATTTAATTACAGAAAGGCGATCGTAGTTTCAAGTGTTCGCTCACGCTCTTTGAGTCCATTGAAAAATCGATGCTTTAAGTGACGGCAAATAAAACACAATGAAGACGAGAAGAAGGAACAGGCCAAAGGGCACTCGTTCACTTGTTGAAAAATTACAAAGAAAACACTCTTCTTCGTCTGGCTAAATGATGTGGTTAATTAACACTCGCAAACTCTATGTGGTGGAAACCAATAAAAGTGAGATGGAGCAGGAAAAAAAATAATGGAAATGGGTAATTTTTGAATTAGCTTTTAGTTCGCTGTTTTTTATGTACACTGTACAATTTTTTTTTGCGCTTAGCTCCACTTACCTAAAATTCGTTCAACATCTTCATCGGCGATGAATGCATCGTTGTCAACACCGGCGGGTGGTCGCTGTTCGCTAGCCAACGGATGATTATCCTGAAGTGCTTGTAGCTTACGTGAACCGCGTAAGCTGGCACGCAAAAATTCATTCTGTTGTGCGATGCGCTCCTCTTCCTCGCGTCGCCGCCGTAATTGCTCCTGAAATACAACAAAACAACCATTTTAATATGGAACACGAATTGAAACTAACTGCACAACAGTCAACGCCAACTTGCGTTTAACCCCTTAATATTTGATGCCTTTTTATTGGACTTTTATGATTTCATTAAATTTTCAAGCGAAACGTTTTTCACTCTCACGGGCGTCCCCACGTGCGGAAACTTCTATGTTTGTTTTTGTTATGCTCCCCTTTTGCATTGCTCTCGCCGAGCACATATCATCATTTATATACTTGCCTTGTACTGATCGATGCGCTGTGCATCATGACCGTAATACATATGGTTGTTAACACTTTTACCATTCGAAATTAAATGACCATTGTTGCCCGGGACATTATTATTGTTGATGCTATTACTACTAAATTGGCCATTTATTGAACTAGTTTTGTTCATCACCATTTTGGTGTGTATCTTTCACTCACTTTCCTTCGTTCTACTCGCAAATCTATTTAATTTTCCTCCTTATTTTTCTGCCCTTAATATTGCTCTTTAAATTTTCGAATGTTCTCTCGAAACGTTCTTTCCATCACGATTCACTACAGAAAAAAAATGCCGAAAGTTGTTTTCATTCACTAACATAAAACATGGCATGGATGGTGTGTGTGTGTGTGCATTTCAACTTGCTCCGAAAACATTGCGTAGTCATACCATTGGATTCTCGGTAAATTTGGAAATAAACTTATTTCCATTCTTGTGATATATGCTAATGAACCAATGAAGCACAGTTTCAATAAACAACACTGATGACTGAACTTGGACAGCGTAGGCTCTTGAATACGATGACGATAACGATGACCGAAATAATCGCTTACTTCGATCTGTCAAAGTGAAAAAATGAACTTTCAGAAAACAAATAAAAGACTTTTCTAGCAGTGTGTTGTGTGTGTGCACAGCACACGCCCATTTTCGTTACTTTCAAAACCAGTCGAGCGATCGGTGTGCGTTCATTAGCGGAACGATTGTATGAGAATAGATGCAAATCGTCAAGAAAGTTTTTATTTTTTTGAATTAATTAAATAAAACTCTAAAAAGAATCGAGTTAAACTGGATTCGAGCTACGAATTTTTTTCTTTGATTAGCGTTGTACATTACTATCGAAAATACGCATTCGTGCGGCTTTTGCACCTACTACGAACCTAAATAGATGATTCGTTTGTGTTCATAATGAGCCGCTGTGAATATTGTGCATGAATTAAATCAATGTAAGAGTGTTGCCGGTTTTATTTTATTATCGTTTTGCTACTGTTTTATGTTGAAAAAATGAGCTCATACCCGAACAACTTAATCTGATAAAAAATTCAGAGTAAGCCGTACAACCGATGCATCTAATGCCTTACATTTGTGGTCGTTGAAGTGCTTGGCTTTTGAGTGGACGCAAGAAAATAGCACATTTATCGCTATTTGAAACTCTAAATCCATTGACACACATTTGCTCACGATAAATTCTCTGGCTCATACAATTCATACATAGCCACCGCCAAGCGAATGCATGTTATATCGAGCAGAGCATTATCGAATGCGATCGAGAGAGAGCGAGAGAGGGAGAGAAAGACAGCCCAGAAAAAATGTTTATTTAATTGATTGGCTTAAACCATTGGCCGGTACGCGTGAAAAAATTCGATTTTCTAAATGTCGATAAATTTCTTTCGACTTCATTCGTTGAACCGCAACAAATATGGCAAAGCATTTACATAAAACGGCTAAATCGACAACATTTCAACCGGAGTGAGAGAGTGAAAGAGGGAGAGAAAAAAACGGGAGTTTTTGCATTTGTAAACGTCGATGGCTAACACTCAGCTTGGTTAGCAAAAATGCAGAGATGTTAATTTGGAATATATGAATTTGAATTAGCCGAAAATGCCCAAATACACTCACGTTTCATAGACATGTTTATGGATATAACTAGCTCTAATGAATACACATCGCCAAACAGAATGCCATGCAATGCCATGCCGTGCCGTACCGAATACGTCGGCAAATAAAATGACATAAACTGCAAATAGTTTATTTTAATGTGCACACCGTACACCGCGTAATACTTTGATGCATTGTGCATAACTTGAAACACTCGATGTGCCGATGTAAAATAATACATATTTGCATAAAATTTGCCATCCAGGTAATTGAATGCGAAATGCTAAACACACACAAATAAATATGAATGGATGCAAATGTACTTAAATTCAATTTTCCGAATGTCGACAGACATTGGCAGCGGCGGTGAGTGATTCAGTTTCAACGATATTTGACCACAAATCAAATCAATAGATTGGTTTGTAAAGTGCTATTTTGACCTTATTCCTCAAATTTGACACAGTCCATTAACGCATTTCACCCTGTCGAGAGTCAGTCCACTTAACGGATTGTTTTGTTTAGCCTGTGAATACACAACATGTGCCCCTCGTACGTATCGCAATTCAATCGAAATGCTAAATGCTTAGAGCATTTCATATTTCTGTTTCTGTTTCAATTGACGTTTCGTACGGCTGCGATTTACGAATGTTATTAATCATAACCAGTGACTTTTTCAAGCCTTGCAGCGCCAATTTGGCGCCATTATTTCCAATAAAACAATTCGCTTTTTCTCTGTCTTCAAAGTCGCGAAGCATGGACATTTTATTACCACAAGAGACAAGAGAGAAAAAAGTGTTGAGAAATCACATGATCACGAAATATTCCAGTCATCATTGTTAATAACAACGATCATAAGTCACAAATATACAAATCGGTTTTGTCTGTCACATTTTTCATTGTTTATTATTCGTTTTATTTCATTTTCGACTTTCTTGTTTTGTGAAATACATATTGATCACATGGGCTAGCCCGTATTGTGTCACGTCAGGAGGAATAGCTTTTTATTTGCTTGCAATATGTCATCTTTGGTGAGCTCACGAAGTGGTGTGGTTTAATTAGCGCTCTAGCGAATACATTGCATTCGAAACAAAGCACAGTCATATTCACGTCCATTTTGGATATTCGTGGCTCGGTTTATATGCAAAAACAAAATTCAATGAATATTTTTGCATGGAATTTCAATTAGTTATATTCGAAATGTTCGTATTTTTCGTTATATTGGCATTCAACTAATGTTTCCATATCGGTATTTCCAAAAATTATGTTCGTTGCTTTATGAAATTTACTTGACAACATAAAACCACAGTGAAATTTATTGAAATCTTATGCACATTTATTCACTCAAATGTATTAAAATCAAAAACAAGCTGCAACGATTAAATTCCAATCATTCAATTGCTCTCTGCCAAACAAATCCAACAGAATTTTTTTCGCCTACATTCAGAATGCAATTCAGTCGAAACACATAATTTTTTCACACTTTCTTTTGCTGGATTTCTTTTTTCTTCGTAGTCGTCGTCATTTTTTTTTGGGTGTAGTGCATTTTTCAAGTGGATTTCGTTTACGAACGGCTGGCTAAATCGGTTTATTGCGCAGTAAACCCAGACAGAAATCAAATATCACTCGATACGGCACGGCTTAGCCGAATCATAATCATTTTCGCAACTCTTTCATGCGATACTTGAATTGAATTTTTTCTTCATGCCTAAAAACTTGTTGTATACACGTTATTGCTATGTATATATATACTTTTTTGACGAACCATTGCACTTTTTGGCACATACTCATATTCACTTCACTTCTTTGAATGCGCGTCTGAATCGTGAACATTCGTTGAAATGGGAAAAAAAGACGAAGAAAAAGAGAAAAATTGAAATATGCAATTTAAAGTCGGCAGCGTAGTAAGAGAGTTTTCCTCCGAACTGCTGTTATTGCTGCTCATATCTTTCAGCTGCAGACGTCGACTTATGCAATGGTTGATTCGTAGATCGCTGAACGAACACATACACACATAGAGAAAGAGAGAGAGCGGGCGGACGAGCAAAAGAGCGCGCCTTTTGATGATTACGATGGATGACACAGATAGGCAATGCACCAGCATCCCCGAATGGGGAGAGTTCACATGCAAATGTATTTAAAATTCAGCATCGAGATAGACCGAAAGAGAAAAATGCAAACACACTCACACACACACACAGACTCAGTGGGTAATTAAACCTTGCAAATGATTAGTTTCCATTGATGTTTGCGTCATTGCATTTTGATGTTGTGAATGATTTATTCGCGATATTGCATGGAGCGCAATAGGCTTTTAGAGCGATGCTTTTCAGTCTCGACACAACACTTGAAACCATATCAACTGGCAATGGATTAAAACTAAACTATTGCAAAGTGCTCGTAGCTATCGACTCTGCTATGGATGTGCACAACTTGAGGCTGTGAAGTGAAAAAGCGAACTGATTCATGATTCTGATGTTCAATAATCACTGTTGAGATAGTAAACGAATATGCAGGTAAACACTAAAGTAACACGAAACACTCAATGGAGTGAATTGCGACTGTCGAATACAGCAACGATGCGCTTTTTGAAAAAAAAAAAATGGAAATCTTTCGATGAATTCACACTGTGTCGCTTCTATTTTTGTGTACCTCATCGATTTTTGTTGCCTCCATTCAAATGCCAACTCATGTATTGCCGAAGGATTTAGGTCGAAAACTGTGAAATCCAGAACTTTTGTTATCGGTTTTGTCACACGAAAATCACTGGAACGATTATCGATTGATGTGAATTTCTAACGAAAATCGCTGCTTAAATGGCAAATAATCATAGCAATCACGCGATATTCCGTAATAAGCTAAAAACGAAGCCAAGCGAATCAAAGAGTGTGATGACGAGTTTCGTGCACATCAAACAAACTGATAACACAGCCTTGAGCTGTTTTATTCGATTTTTTTTTTTCATTATTAGTCAGCCACAACAAATCTTCTTTTATTATATTTCTTTGCTTGATAATAGATTTATCGTAGATAATAGACATTCCATCTTTTAAGTTTGAACATGCTCGTGCATACTTCAGAAAAAATGAAAATACCGAGAGAAAGGAAAAAAAAATATGATATGTATGTCACCAGTTGGAAAGTTGATATGTTAATTTCATCACGGTGGCATTGCATTTCGAATTTGAAAATGTTCATTGCCTCGACAGCGAATGCATTTCGTCCATTTTTATGGTATGTGTGTATGTTTGAACGGCTAAGGTCAGTTTGACTCGGAAATAATTATTTTCCAAGTAAAATAATACAATCGGGCCATTCGTCACCGCATTTTCCACTGAAACCAGAGTGAGCAACGTCGAATTAATTCACACATTTGCCATAGTTATAATTATGGCAATTTATGAAATGTTTTTATGATAATGAGATTCGAATTTCAAGCACTTTTCGCATAGATTCACTAAAAAAAAATTGCGCACGCATGTCGCTTATAGTGATCGTTGAAGGCAAACACTTTTTGGATGGAGCACAATTCATCGTCGACTATTATAACGCGGATAAAATTCACTTAAAATCGATTTTTCCTATTCATTTCATCGATTCGGTTCATCGAATTCATCATTTGTGCTAATTTAATTTTCACTCGGTTTTGTTTTGCTATGCAATGATAGAGATAAAGCGCTCGGAGGCCAGTGACGATGTTATGCCCAAAATGACGTAAACAAATAACCAAATCCGACACAGATTCTCTGGCTGCTTTTCAGTGCACATACAACAAATTTCTACCGTTTTTTGATATACACGTATATTATTTTTGCCCTAATCCAGAAACCAAACAATAAACGTCGAAACACATACACTCGATAGAGAGATAGCGAGTAAAATAAAAGAGCACGCAAAATATAGCAATATCTAATTTCGATTCGACCGTATTCGGAAGTACGGCAATCGATTTTTTTTATACGCATTTAGAATAGCCGAAACACTTGCTGGTTGTCAATACTGGGTGATTGCTTGTCGTTTTGTTACCCGCACTCGTTAACAAATTCACGCTAACTAATCACAATATCGTATTTTGTGGCCATAGCACGCCGTGTTTGCAAGCTGCCTGAGCTACTTCACCCGTTCGACACAGTCAAAACACACCACATCCAAATAGAATAACATTTAAAAATTCAGAATGAAAGAAGAAGAAGAAGAAGAAGCAGTATTAACGCATATAAACCTGTACGCCAACCGATTTAACCAAACACAAACAAGCAAACACACACACACACATACACTCGCCACGCTCATGCCGAACAATTACTAAAACAAAAACAAGCACCAACACCACACAACCACGAGCCACGGGCCCTGCGATGTCAGTGTGAAAGAATATTGTTCAATGCTTTCATACATTTTAAATGGTTACACTGTTTCACTATGAATTGCTTAGGTATAAACACGTCAATGTTGAACGACTGAACGTGCCATAAAAAAAAGTTGAAAGACGCGTTATTATTGTATACATAGTACACAGTACACACACACACACATCACACAGTGCGGCAAATAAATGAAAACAACACAGAAAATTGATAATGTGTACGTGCGTTTTATTCATTCAGGTACGATACATTATTATAACTTCATGTATGGACACAATGCGACTGTGTTTGAGAAGAGAGAAAAAAGGTAAACACAAAAAATTGCGTCTCTTTCCCGCCAACTGTGGGTGAATTCAATTCAACCATAAACTATCACGATCATAGAGCAACCGACTCGAACACTTATGCGTTTTTATGCCGTTGAAGAGTAAGTCCGGCCAACCAACCGACAGACCGAGCCAGTCATTGTACTCAATAGACTTGGACATGGCCAACGTATGAAGTCAACGACGAAATAAAAATAAATTGTTCTCATGGCTTTATAATAAGTAACCGGGCAAGTTTGTTGTTGTTTTTATTCAACAAATGTCATTTGTGTTTGTTTTGCATGTAACCATGGTGCGTATATTATTCGAATAGAAAATGAGTATTCCATTTCATTGAATACATTCTGTTCTGTCACGTTCATTTTCTTTTTTTGCGTTTGTTGACGGCTGTTTCGTTCCCTTTTTTTTCCCTATCAACCTCTCTCTTTCATTCTTCTTGCCGTTTCTTTCTCTGGAGTTGCTTTGGTGTGATTAAAGCATAGTTTTTTTTTATTTCACCAAGTGTAAATCGTTTGGATCGGTCGTGTGAGCGTGTGTATGAGCTCTTTCACAGTGCATATTGGCTCGAATGCATTTGGATGTGAATACAGCAGCATGAGCATGTATGTGACTTTGTGTAGGCTGTGGTATCGAGTTGATGTCGTCGTCGTCGTCGTCGTCAAATTAATGTTTACTAAATGCTTGTGTTATGGTTATTGGTGCTGCAAAGCCAGCAGAACATTTTCACCTGAACCACGTAGATACATACACCGGATGAACACAAAAATGCTGAAGTGAAATCTATTCATGGGGTTTCGGTTCGTGTTTTTGGCTAAATGAATGCATTTACTGAGGCTGCATTTTAATGCAGACGATCAATAAACAAAGGCGACACCACATGCAACACGATGCAAAGGCTCTTTGTATGCACACGGTAAAATGTGTCTATCATGTCATAGTTGGAATTCCGGATTCTAGTGGGATGATCGTTTCAAGCTTCTCTTGCCCATCATCATCATCATCATCATCATCATCATCATCATCGCCTTCTTCTTCTTTGCCTTTTTCAAGTACAAAGCGAATACAAGAAATGCCAACACAGCCGCACGCACTTTGAATAAATTAATTTGTGATGTTGTCGACCACGTCCCCATTTAATACCTTGCTTCAATCGATTATTTTCAGCTTAAAGTCAATACTCTTCTCATTTTTTTTTATTTTCGTTTTCGATGGAATTCAAATTCTATTTGCAAATGTGTGCAGTGCCTGCGCAAAGGCGAAAAAAGTAGTTGCCTTTTCACAGTCCACAACATTTTTGTTAACTCGATTCGTTTCAGTTCTTTGTTGCTTTGATTATTTTTTTTCCGTTGAAATGTAATGAGAAACGTGTGGCACGTAGTTACAACTAAAATGGTTTTTGCGTAACGACAAAACCCATTTTTCGGAAAAACACCGTAAACAATTGAAAATGCGTTTTTAAGCACTCTGACGAATGAATTGAAACTCTATCTAATAAATCAGGGTAAGCAAACATTTCTCGGAGCATAATGATAAAATGGAATTTTGATAAGGTGCAATCGCTGTTTCTATTGCTGTTGCTGACGACAAATGAAACATATGTTATGCAAGAGCTCAATTGCAAAATTCTTCGAAATAAACCATTCGACGAATGACGTTGCCATAGAAATTTGAACTATTTGCCCGCATTTCTTCTTCGCTGAACGTTTTTTTTTTTCTTCGATGACCGAATAATGAATTCATCCATTGAATAATGTCGAAATACGTGATCGAATGTGCTATTTGCATTTTTTGTTCTATGAGCAAACCTGCTAATAAATTGCTTCGAAGTGCATTTTCCAACATGCAGCAAACATTTGACATATCTTTTTTCCACCTATGCGCATTGCATTGCATACAACCACAGCACAATATTGCATCCAGAGCGCAGTGTGCGTCGATGTACTCTCTGTTTTATACGTACATATTGATTTCAATGGAATTTCTTTAATTGATTTCTGCACGAGCTCATAAAGCGGAAGGTGAAAACAGCAACAGTGAAACTGGTAAACGACTATGTCCGTCTAGTGTGTTAACTGCAGTTGCTAAATACACAAAAATATTCCATTAACAGGCTATTTAATGATAATTGACACACTTTGTGGTAATCCACACTGGGAAATGCGAATGGAAGGCGCGCATTTATTGCAAAAGGAAAAAAGTGCAACAATCGGATTATTTTATTGATGCAATTTCAGCGATTAAATTCAATATAATGCGATACATTTTGAGCTCATTGATTGCATAATGCTCCCGACATCATACGTCGTCAATGCCATTTGATCTGCCATTGCTACGTTTTCATCGTGTAATCAATCAATAAATTCAAATAGAAGTTTTACACCCAGCATTCTTTTCTTGCGCTTTGGCCTGGGATGGATGCGCGCTGTATTGTTTTGCTATGATGGTGTGAAGAGCCCATACATTTGATTTCAAATTGATTGACGTTTTGTCGCAATTTCTGGGAAATTCGATTCACATTATGCACATTTGCATATATCAGTTTTCCATTATTATGGATGCCTTTTTCCACATTTTTTGTTGTTTTAGCACTGTCGGAAATCGACCGTACGATGATTGATGACGGGGGCGGCGAACAAAAAAACACACAATGAAGTTGAATTTATGTTGGAAGCGAAATGGGAAAAATCAACATTTCTGTAACAGCTGCCGAGTCAATTTAAATGCAGTTGACATTTTATAAAATCGAAAAAGTTTTGCATGCAAGGAAATCACACTGGCATCCAGCCGACGCAAGAGCGAACGGAATGCAAAAACTATGAAAAATATTTCTATTTCAAAAATTGCCATTTGTTTTATTTAAATGTGGAATTTTTAGTTTCGTCTCGAGTTTGGCACATCGGAAGTCGAGAATTTTCTGCATGACGCACAAGATTCGTCGCATTCTTCGAAAATATAAACGCAGCAAAAAATTTCGCCATCCACAAGATTGAAGAATAAGTTTTAGCAAGCAGGGCACGTGTAACGTATCACATCATGTGTTTTTTTTTCTCTCCTTCGAACGGGAATGAACAAGTATTCTATGCTCTTGTCATACCGAACATCTTGGTTATGGATGGTATAGGGGAAAAAATACTATTATTTGCATAAACTTTGGATCATTCGGAAAACTTTCGCTTCACACCGTAATAGTATTAATTTAAGAGTTTTCAACTGAATTTCAAAACTGTATTTCCATTTCGAACTTTGGCAAACATTAGTATAGACCTTTTTTTTTAAATCATAAACGTGCAAAATGTTAAAATCAACTGGCCATCGTAAATAGCAACAATTTCGAATATCTACTTTGGAAATGCAATGGTCGCTTTTAAAAATTGGTTTGACTTTAGGCTCGTGTTCAACTGTAAATTGTACTCGAAACCCATAGATATTCAGTTATTTAAATATTTCTTTTCATATGGCTTTTGCGTAATGAAATGATACCTCATAAAGACGTCAGATGTCGCTGTTAGCACCTGCTTTTGCTTTTAATAGTAAAAATATATATCATATATTAGTCCAACATTCATCGCTTTACACCAAAGCGTATCGCTTGAACATTTCTACCTGAGGTTCGTCAAGCACTAATGGCTAGTATCGTAAAAGCTATCGTGTTTTTCTCATTAAATTATTATTTATTTTAAAAAAATTGATTTTATTTTACCAATGCGGTTTTTGGCATATCAAAACCATTTCTTTGCTCAAAGGCATTAACCTATAAACAAATGATTTTGCCCACTTTGGACACATTTTTTATGGTTCGACTTTTTTTTTGTTCGATGATGACCCAATGCACTTTGAGCTTTATTTATACAATTGAATTTTCACTGTATCGACATAATGGAAGCAGCTTTGTTTGAGCTTATTTACAATAATTATTTGAATAACTTTTTGGAAGAAACATGAAAAAAAATTCCGCTTCTCTTTGACAAAAAAATAATTGTATTTAGTAAATTATTTAAAAAAAAAATATTACCTGATATTTTTTAATGCTATCCAATTGTTCGGGCGTTGCATCAACAATTTGAGCAATTTGATTCGTTTGCAGAACTGGATTTCGATCTGGGACTTGTGGTGCGGGCGCTCGGTTTACCATTCTACCATCCTTTTCCATGCGTAAATGATCACGCGGCGGTGGTACCGGTCGAATTGATCCATTAAGCTGTAAAATTCAATACCGCATTAATGAAATCCCTTTGATATATTTCACAAATGGAAATGAGTTAATTTATAGAATGAGATATTTTGCATTGGTAACTTGGAACATTTTTCATGTATACTGATTCATCTGTATGGTTTTTTGTTTGCCTTTTTTTCCCCATTTATTTACAACATTTCAATGAGCACAATTGTTGACTCTTTCGGCGTTTCGATTTTCTATGGATTTGCAGCTGAGTGAATGCGTTGAAAATATGCTGTCGGTGAATCGCGATTGAAATTGTGGTGTTGTGTTTGTGTATGCATTGAAAATGAATTATGTAAGTGTGTGATAATGTAAAAGTGACTGTGAGATGACTGTGTACAGCTTGGCATTGTCGAATGGGTGTATGTTTGTGTTTAAAGAATAGAACATAAAAAATATTTTTTGTACCTCCCCGAAAAAAAGGTAAATAAATAAAAAAAAAAAATCAAGTCACCTTTTTGCCAATTGAGGGAGTGTGAGAGCAAGAAAAAAAAGTATCCGCAGAATTTGTGAGTATGAAGCAAGAATACATTTTACATTTACCTTTTACACCTTCACACGAAATATTATTGCAGGGTCGGGGGAAAAAATATTCCATAAAAATGTACATACAGAGATAGAGAGAGATGCAGGTAACAGTTCCATAACCCATCGGAAATAATTTAAATCGATTTTATCTTTTTTCGATTTTTATCTTTTCTACCAATGACAAAGAGTGCCTGGAAGTGCCTTTTAACTTCGGTATTTTTCTTTTGATTTGTGCAAATGTGTTTGTTTTGCCCTAATCCTTGAGTTTTATTCCTCTTTGTCATTATTTGTGTTACTCTTTGGGTGTTTGAACGAGATTACAAAGTAATAAAAGCAAATTCAACCGTGAAAGCATGTAATTCCTCTGACGATTGGTGGAATTGATTGCAATGAGTTTTAAGAATTCCGTTAAAAAAAAAATGTTGGAAAAATGGTTATTGATCAGAATATAATTGATTGTGATGGCGAATCAGAATTCGTACCATTTCAAATTATCGTAAATGTAGTCGCATGTTTGCTTTGTGAGATGAAAGGAGCGCGCATACAAACACGCACACAATTCAAAGAGCGAATGCAAACAGATATCTACATGGAGCAGCGTGGCGTAAATCGAAAGTACATACGAAACATAAGCACCATCAAGGGAACAATCACCTAATTGAATAAACATGAATAAGCTTATTTGTTTAATTCATTAGCCATATTACTTTGTTTGACAACGGGAAACCATGTAACTATACGTGTTGTACATGCGTTGTACTGTGTACCACCGATTATTGTATTGCACTCCTGTCTGTTTCATATTGATCGGATTGTCCCTTGCTGATTTACTTTTTTTTGCCAAGAAGTAACGCTACACTTGTTTGTGGATCGTTTTCTAGTGATATAAATTCATTTCTACCACTGAAACTCAATGCAACCCAATCGTTTCCGTTTGAAAATGCGATTTTAAATGGTTCGGACGTGTTGAAACACATTTGATGTGGTTAGTCGTATCAAATGTGAATACAAAAGCGCCAGAGTAATAAAAAACATAACATTGATACAAAACTGAATGGAAAATGAAATGATAAACCAAAATATTCTCTTGAAAAAGCCAAACCAATTGTTAAACGAAAAAAAAAACAAACAATTACGAATAGAACAAAAACGAAATGAGAAATTAAAATTAAAATAACAAAAAAAAAATATACCTCGCTGTTTCGGTTTGGCGTTTGTGGTGTTGTAATGTTATTGATTGTCTGTGAATTTGTTGTGGATGTAATGATTGCGTCTTTTTCAGTTGTGGTCGACGTTGAATTTGTGGATGTGAGCGATTCTTTCGATTTTTGCAACGGATTCGACGTATTTTTTGGATAGCGTGGCGGCATTTTTGTTTGGCCAACAAAATTGTCTGGGACATCGACTGCCATCTCGCGATGTGGCCCCAAATCGTATTCGGGCGGCCCCAATTCACCACCGGACGATGAGCTGCGTGTGCTGAGCGAACCGCGCGATTTTGTGCGATAGCTCATCGAATCAAAACCGATCGACTCACATACCGAGCCCAACGATGACGGACACTTGCTCGACGATTTCTTATTATTGTACTCATTGCAACTGTCGAACGACGATGAGTTTTTCATGTGATGATTGTTATTTTGATGGAGATTCGTATTGATGATTGCATGATTGTTATTGACATGTGTGGAATTGAATGACGGTGGCTGTAAATCGAGTGATACACCGCCGTTTCCAATGGACGATGAGCCGGATTTGAGCGACGATGTTGTCGACGATGTGGACAACAACGGCTGTTTTTGTGAACCATTTGGCGTATAAATTACCTGTGTCGGTGGTCGCGGTGGTGGATATCTCGGTGGTGTCTTATTCCGTGCTATAAATGAATCCGGGACATCAACTGCCATCTCACGATGTGGACCTGTTCCCCAAACACACAAAATTAAACACGAATGAAGATAACAATAAGAAACAACGTGGAAATTGCTCAACTCATTTTATATTTCTTTTATTTTTATTCTAACTTGATATATTCTTTGTGCTGCTCAAGTGGAAGACACACACTCACACACACACACAGAGAGAGAGAGAGAGGCTTGTTGCATGCTTCTCACAATTGAAACGTATACGCAATTAATAGAAGATTTTGTGAAATTAGTGTCATGTCTAATTTGAGTCTTTGACATAAATTCGCGGAAAACTGTAAAGCAACGCTAGCGGTCTTCATTAGAAAGAAGCAAAATAATGCAAATGCATACACGAGTTCTGTTTGAAGAGCTGCTTCGTGCTTCGTTTACGCACGACGTCATAAAACATATTTTTATGTTTACATTTACATTTGTTCACTCTTTTCTACACTTTTCCTCCCGTTTTGTTCGCATTTTATATTTGTGCTGAAATTCATTTCGTTTATGAATCATTTTTGTGAATAGTCGCAAACAAGCTTTGGACTGTTGCAAAAAAAAAAAAACGGAAAAAATGCAATTCACGAAGAAGAATGTGGAAAAAATTGGTTCATGGAGCGCGTGTGTTGCAGCTATTTCTTTACATTACGACCACAAAATTCAGCCGTTTTGCACGTTCGACGAATTTTGTTATTGTTATGAAGATGAGGTTAGTTTTTGCATCGTTGCAAGAAACGACAATTAAATCTGGCCAGGAATTTAGTTTACTGAAATGACAGATTGCATTTTGAATAACGTTAAATGAATGGAACGTGCATTCTGCATAGCGAGTTCGTTTTTAATTCATTTTCCTCTTGTCGGTCGGAAAAAAACATTCGACATGTCTTCCAGTCACAAATCCATAAAAACTGCATTATTTTTACTGCAACATTTTTGCAAGGCCAGGCATTTGGCTTTTTATATCGTCAAGTTTTTAGTGTGGCAATTCTTCTTCATCATAGTTCCGTGGCCAATAATTATAATTATAAAGAAACATCTGAATCGCAAAAACGTCATCATTTCCACATGGCATTGGCTGTTGCGTTGCAACTCTTGAGCAGACTTTTGCTACTTTCGAAGTCAATTAGCAGAACAGGAAACCAAATGATACATACCATTTTCTTGATTCATTGGCATCATCGTTAGCATTTCTAAGTCGTGTGAATCTCTGTAGGTTCCGTCGGTAATCCGATAGTGTTCGATATTGTCTGATTTGATATAGTCATCAATTGAATCACTTCCGCCTAATACCACAATACTTGAGCCTGATCGGCGTCGTGGCCTGTGATGAGAGAAGAAGAGAGGAAAAGAAAATTCATGGTTAAAAAAAAGTTAAAAACAAAGTTAATTTCTTTAAAAACTCGAAAACTTCAAATCTACTGTATCAAATAAATCTCCGGAGGGTCGTAAATAAAGTTTATGCAAACAGAAGCGTTACTTTTTGTTGCAGTAAGCAGGTTTCGACAGTCTTTCGATTTCGAAGCCATTAATTTACTCTCGGTATAAAATTGTAATTTGCGTATGGTTTCGTTGAGGGGACATGATTGCCAAATATTTAAACACAAAATATTTCACAATGCTTCTCGTTTGCGCCAAGTCGAGCACGAAGCAGCAACAATGTGTTGGAATGCATTGGAAAAGTTTAAGCAAAGCCCATAAATGAACACTCAAAGTGCGTAAATGGAGATAAATGCATCATCATAATTACACTTCTTAGAGAATTTTCTTGAGTAATTTCAAGAAACATAAACTACTCCTTTCACAGCCAAGCGAACGAAAAACAGAAAGGGAGAGAGAGAGAGAGAGGGGGGGTTATGAGCGTTTGAAAATGCAAAAGTTTGGTGCTCTTCTTATTTGCATTATATGTCATACACGATCATTATCGTCGTAAACATTTAAATTATGTTCCAAAGTAATGAAACTATGCGTGTGAGTATGTCGTGTTCATGAAATGGCGATGACAAACGTCATATCTAATGTGGCACGATGATGAAAATGGCATCGAGCATGAACGAGAGATCCGTACGTGTCTGCCAAAACTTTCTCTATATTAATCCATTCATTTCGTCATTCGCATTCGCGTTCGCATTCTAGTTGAAATGTTTTACCGACATTTGTACATTTCATTTTATTTTATTTTAACATTGTCGACTCCTCCGGCTTTTTCTATTTTGATACTTGTCAAGCGGCCGCTTTGTTCTCTTCGCATGGCGAACATGTTTTTTTCGGGTGATATAGTAGAGGAAGAGAGCGAGAAACCGAAAGAAAGGGAGAACAGCGAGCCGTTATACAATGTAACCCACTTAAAATTAAAAGGATCTCCATTTATTTATTGAAGTATCAAAGACAGTGTTGTGCGATGGCAGCTGAATATTAACCGGAGCAGCAAGCAGGAATGGAGATTGTGGATAGGTACAGCAAAATTGGTACACACACATACACATAACGGAGACATACGTACACAAACAGGCGCCCATTCATACAATCTCGGATGCTTTCCCATATCAAGCTCATCCTGACACAAACAACGAGCACACACCAATTGGGAGCAAGGCATAATGCAATGTATAATCCATAAAGTGAAGACTATACAATAAAATATACTACATGAAGTGGCTGGCGAACTACTTTCCTCGTTGCGTTAGCGTGCGCATACGAGCGAGCATTTTCACATTTTCTGGAGAACGAAAGACTCACTAACATCCACCAGCGAAACGGTTTACATGCACGGGGACCGAGGGCGTTGGCAACAGCAGGTCGCAACAACAACAACAAAAATGAGGAAAAAAACAATAAGGCGAATTAAATGTGCCACGACTTGTGGAGCACACATACACACACACAAAGCGGGAGTCGAAAAAAGAAGAATTCAGCGAACAAAAAGTAGAACACAAGCATTTGATAATGCGTGGGATTTTTATATCGTGGTGGCAAATGCGAACGGTGCAATCAATTTTAAATCAGGTGCTATGACAATTCATCTCATTTTCAGTGTGCCACGTCACCATGCGAACGTAAATATTTGGAATTCAGTGCACGATTTCGTGTTCCTTCTCATTTAAATCTCGAAATTTAGTAAGTGCATTTTAAGTCGAACGAACAAGAAAAAAAAAAAAGAGAACGTGAAGCACAAGCACGAATAGGAGGACGAAATTATATTGCTTTCAGCATCCGATAAAAGCTGCGCAAATATAATTTAGAATGGCAAGGCGGCGAGCTAACAGCTGTAATAAAACATTTTCTAGAACAGCAGCATCGAGAATGGAACCGAGAAGACAGAAGAGAGAGAGAGATAGAGAGAAAAAAGAGAGCGACGTAATTGCACTAAATATTGTGCTAATTAAAATGCTTTTAAAATTCAAGAACTTCCAGGGTAATGCAGTAGCCCTGTATAAAACTGTAACTTCATTCTTTCGATCCATTGAAAACAGTTGCACTCGATGTGAGTGGAGAATTTTCGGTAACCAAGAACTGTCTCTTCTCTGTGATTTAACTGGCATTTCTGCATATTATTAATTTGGATTTATAGAAGAAAAAAAAGAGTCAAGTATTTTCCACTTTTTTTACATTATTCTCAAAAGTTTGAGCATGATATATTTGACGAAAGAGATATTGCGTTGGTACTTTTTTCTCATCCATTTGCCGTAGTGAAACGCGTTTAAAATGCAGCTCCTTTCGTCACTTTCTATTTTATCTGTTTTCGAAATGGTAGAACTTTTTTTTTGTATTCCATATTTTTGCAGTTTTTATGAGAATCCTTTGCACTGGACTTTCTGCCAGAGGCCTATGCATTCATCAGTTTTGATTACGTGCTCAAAAAGCCTTTGTGCATAAAACATTGCCTTCATGAATTTTAAATGAACGATTCTGCGAAATGTTTTTCTCATTTTTCTCTCTCACGCCCCCGTTTTACAATTGAAATTCTTTTTACTTGTCGTAAACAAGCTATTTCCATTTGGACATCTTTTGTGTAGTCTGTAAAAATGATGTAAGCCGACTTAAATACATTTTTACATTGGGTACAATTGACACGGCACGGGCAGCGTTGAGTGCACAAACAAAAAAAAAATGGAGTGTGCTCTGAGTTGAGACAAGTCGTCAAAGCGAAAAAGTAATCGCTGAACAAATGTGGCTACTGATCATTTATAGTGAGCGCTGTGACCTGGTAATCATAATCCAACTGCATTCATCATTGTGGCTACGATGACTCGCACCATCGATCATCATCTACAATTGTGGTTTGATTAATCTACCTATGTGATTTCATTTCAATATCAAAATGAAGTAGATTTTTCCGATTTCGTGGCGTTCATCTCCTTTTTGCGAGGAAAAAAAATGAAAGAGCAGTTTTATTGAATCATCCCTTACAAAACGAAAGATTGCTACTCACATTATCCACGTATCTTAGCATATTTGCTGCGTTTTTTCACATTGGTTAGCCTTGTTTTTTTTCATTTAACCTAAATACGAAGCGGCAGTCTATCCGAACTGGACTATGACATTCATTACACACCACGATGAGTCAAGGTTATTTCTGTTTGATAGCATTTGACTGAACGCTATTCTGTTGGCGGATCACAAAGGGAAACAACGGTAATTTTATTCCGTTTGCTTCTATTGAAATACGTAAATACGGCAATGAATAAACCGAGCGTATTTTTTCCCTAAAAGTAAATGCTTGTTCTTTTCTATTAGCAAATTAATTTCAATTGAAAATGCTCTTTTGTTTCGTAATTCTTGGAGTTTCTGATTTGCTTTGTGTTCATGTTGAATGAATGGATGAACAGCCGAACAAAATCTAAGAATCCCAAAACATAAACGATTTTTTCCATTATGTTTAGCAAATTTGCTTTGCTTTGATGAGTTCGTATCGACTTTGTGATTTGCTCTTGATGTTTTTTTTTTTTACTTCTTTTTCGATTCCGTTTTGAGCATAAGAACTACACTGCGAATAGAAAAAAAAAACGATAGACCGATTTATTGGATGATGGATTAGTGGAAATTTTCACATTCTTTTTTCCTGCTTCGTTTTACTTGTTGTTCGTTGAAAGATTAAATTTGATTATTTTTTAAAAAGAAATATCGATGGATACAAAAGATAAGAAAAAAAAAACGGAGCTTAACATTTTTCTTCAGAATGTTGGATAGAAATTGAATTTTGTAGCGTAATATTGTAGTTGAGTGCCGAGTTTCGTGCATAGAATCAATGTAAAAGGTGTGGATCAAGTGAATATTTAGAACGAAGTTTCGATAAAAATGAGCACAGGTAAATTATTGACAATTTGCCGGTTTGCATTGTTGGCCTGCAATATGCACAAACAAGCTCGATTATCCGTACGATGTTATTGCTTCGAAATATAGAACATAGCTCGTCAGTTAAGTAAAAATAAAAAACGTGCTCGCACATGAATACACACGCTATTGAATACAAAATCTAGTGCACATTTTATTGGCCGATATACCGAAAATTCTCCAATGGCATTTCACTCTATTTCACCTTTGCAAACTATAAACATTTGTATAACTTTTTTGGCACATTTTATCCGATCCGAGACGCAGTTCAACACGAAAACTTTTACGTAACCCGATTGCAACGGCCAACAAAATTCCATTTCATCAAGATAGTAGATTCACATGAGAAGCGTTCAGGTTATTGAGTGCTAACCTGGTATTAAGGGAATTTGAACAATAACAAAAAAGGAAAAAAAAGGGAGATGATCTGAATCGAAAATAGTCCAAACAAAACACAACATGGAAAGATCTTTCAAGTCATTTCTTCATGCAAACGATTTGGAAATTGATGCTATAGCTGTCTCGGCTACTTTACATTCACTTCAAACGAGGTTTTTGTCATTTATCTTTCGTTTGAACGGAGGAGCTAACGAGAGAATATCATAATAATGGTTCCCGTGTATTAAACAGGCCGTTTTGTGATTTAACGATATGATTCCATTGAATTGGTTTGTTACGACCAAGCGCAAGCACACAATAAAATGGAAACTTTGTATTTTTGTTTCAACAACTGACTGCCTACAACATAACAATTTGCTTTCTTGGCAATATTTCATTTGCTCGGAGCGATGGTGTTGATTTTTCGGGTGTTTTTTTTTATTCTTATTTTTCTTTCGTTTCCCAAGAACTCCAAAACTATCCCACACAAACCGCATTCTTCGATACAAGAACTAAGGAAAAACAAAAGTCACACAAAAATAAAAGAACCCAACAGATAACCATCTTTGTGTATATAAAACAAACAGAATGATTCCAAACTTTAATCCGAAAATTTAACATAAGAAAAAGAAACAAAAAATAAACAGTTTGAGATTACCAAAACTTCAAGATCCCCATTCCGATCACCCTGTTAGTATTTCTATTGTAATAAAGTCTTCAGTTAGCACTTGGTTGTGCATCAATTGGGTACGAGCAATCGCATGCAACTGAGTTATTGGCGAATTTTCGTTTTTCTCCTTTACTCAACCCAGAATACACTTATTTTCGATGTAAAAAAAACCGAAAGCAATTTGCAACACTTGCTTCTTTTTTTTAAATCATGCATATCACATCACAATCACATTCATATCCGGCGAAACAACTTTTCTTTTTTTTTCTGTTTTCTAGTCAGCTGCTCAGCAACGGTGAGGGAAAAAAAAACACAACAAACACAGCCAGACGTTAAATGTTGATCGAAACACTTGTCGATGATTAATTTCAACGGTTTAGGCGAACATAAGCGTATCGATTCAAGAAACACTAACAATTTAATTAACAAGTTTTCAATGCATATGAAATGCTATGTTCGATGTGTAATCAAAACCAGCTCAAAACGAAACAAAAACATAGCCTAGCGAGTTTTGGATAAGCAAACATTGACATGCAATGCACATTCGGCGTAGGCACCTGATGAGTTGTTGAGCGCTTGGTTGCATTTATATGGGAGCGAATTAGTGCATTTCGAATCGATGATCGTGCACCTTCTCTCTCTGAGCGTTTTTTGTTGTTTTCTTGTTGCATCCAAATCAAAAATTCATTAACATTTCATTTAACGATCATTAATGCTCACTGATGCAACTTGTACTGTACACTTTTGAAGTTTCACTTATGCCTTTAGAAGAAAAAACACTTTCAATAAAACGCTTTTGCGGGAATTTTGGCTTTAATTAATTCAATTAATTCGTCGATAATTAATGTATTTCCAACATCAGCAACAAAAAAGAACTGTTCATATTAGCATTTGTTAGAGCTGCCAAATCACAACACCTCGTTGGTTTGTTTACTTAGCAAACGACGTAAAAAAATCTTCTAAAATTCCACGAAAAAAAAGACGGTTTAAAATGATTTGAATACAATCGTTTGTGTTTGTGGTGCGGTAATTGAGTTTTGCTCTGCACACACTAGTATGACAAAGTGATTTTGTCAATTGATCATTAGAAACTGTTGGGTAAAACGATCCGGTTTGTGAAACAACCGAAACACATTCATTATAGACAAAAGTATGCTCGAAAGAGCCACACGTCATCATTGACTGCCATTGTATTGTTGTGTCGTGGTGTGGTGTGGTGTGGTGGTGTTTGTTATGGTATGAATGATCAACATATGGGCACAGACCCATCATAAACCATTCCAATCACACACAGTCTTGTTTTCATCGCCAATCGAGCAAATATTTAGCGATGTGTTTTGCAAAAATAAAATCGCTATTTTTATTGTCAATTCAATCGATTGTTTGGTGCGAATGGCTTTCGCTTTGAAATTGAATATGTTTTCATTTCATCTCGTTCCCACTCGCGATATTTCTCACAAGACAAACGCAAATAGCAATAAAAAAAGACAGTCATAAATGTATAAACGTATGATAGACGACGACGAAACAAAAGAGCGATGTATATGTGGGCATGAATTGACGCCCAATCGATGCGTTTGATTGAAAGGAACGACGCAATGCCTTTTTGCACCTGTTGTGTCGTTGATGAAAAATTTATATCCAAGCATTTTGTTTTTATAGTTTCCTTTTACATGTTGACACAGAATAAGAAAACAGCCGATGGCAACGAATGCTCATCTTATTGGCGAAATCATGTATTTCGTTGACTGGTTGTGACTAGTTTGATATCTTGGTGTGTTCCATGCGCTAATGTTTACATATATACGTTTTAAAATGCGTCTGAAAACCAATTCGCAACAAGTTCCGCTTCGTCTGTCATTACGTTGGATCTAAACACCAAGAGAAACATCGTCGAAGACGACAGCAACGGCGACGAACATTCTCAAAACAATTGATGTGTAAAGAAAAACAAATCGTTTTTACTGCCAATGTTGTTGTTGTTTGTTTGTGTGTGTGTGAATTGAATGCAAAATTCAAAATAAAACATGCGCAAACCGCTGACTATGCATACAACAACGGCCATTACACACGACATAAATACACCTGATTGTGATGAAAAGATAATTCCTTCTTTCTTATTGTGTTATTGGTACTGTTTGTCGTGTATTCAATTTCATTTTAATAAATTCTATGTAACTTATTCGCTTTGTTTAATATTCCAGCCGCACAAACGGAATGAATGCATTGAAGACGCGCGTTAGATGCAGGAGAGAAGAGAGAAAAGAGCAAAGCGATGGAAAGAATGCCGATGTGGGGAGAATCAAAAGAACAGTCTACTTTATGTTTCGAGTGCAAGAAGATGGGGCAAGAGCGAGATAAAGATAGACACACAGAGAGAGAAAGAGAGCAGCGCACCGAACACATAATCGACGGGAATTGTAATCATCGCATGTGTGCTGGAATTGTCTGTACGCCATCGACTGGATATAATATTCAAGAATTTGTTGAATGTATAATTAACATACTAAAAGATAATCACAGTTTATGAATAAAAAATGTGTTTTTTCTCTCAGTTTCATTCTTTGGGAATTGCTTTGTTCTCGTCTCTTTGGTTTGCGTTACGAGTCATAAGTCAATCATTTGTATTATATTTGATGAACGTTAGTTTTTTTTTCTTGCATGTACAAGTACATTTTAAGCACAGCTCGAACACATTAGGAATTGCAGAAGCTCGTTTTCATTGTGTATTATGATCGTTCGTTCGATATTACCCGTTTTTCAAAGAACGAAATGTGAGCCACCTACGCCAATTTACATTTGTTATTCCAGGTGTGAGTGAGCACTTCAAAAACCACAATGTAATACGCATTCGTGAATTTAGCGAGCGCGGGTCGAAAATAAATATTCGAATCATTCTGGAAATTCGCTGCTTTTCAGATTCTTTTGACTTTTTGGAGCGAAACTTTTTCGTTAGTTTGATTCGCACAAACACAATGGATTGTATTTTTTCTTTTTTTTAATTAAACCGGAATTCATAGGAGCGCCAGTCGGCAAATGCCGTTTCATTTAACATTAAATGATCTCATTCAGTTTTCGAAACTATTGATATTGCTCGTTTTTTTGTATTGTTCACAGCAATTACACCGTTTTTTTTCTTAAAGTATTTTAGCGTTCTTGGATAAATTTCTGAATGAAATTCAGGTGAATTTTTCAATTCAACCGATTTCAAAGAACGATGCACATCACTGAATGTATTGAATTACCAGAGCACACATACACAATGTGAACGTTAGAACGTACGAACGAATTCACTTGTTAGCTAGTTGCACATCAAATGCTGTATTGAGCATTAACAGATGAAGACACGATGAAAATCTGCATTTGAAGAGAGCGGTAGCTCGTTGCCGAGCAACGGTTAAAATTCAACTGAACATGCATAGGAATTTCAATAAATGCAGTCAGACGAACGAAGATCCCGTAGGCTTTCTTCTGCATGCGTTCCGATCGTCGTTAAGTATTTACTTTTAACATATTTTCGAACTATACTATGTGCGCACCGTCTATCGCACTACCTTATACCTTTTGCTTCGTTTTCACATGATTGTCGATTTTTCTCTCCCTCTTTCCTTCACGTCACCAACAAACGATCCGTTCTTAAATTGCTTTGTGTGTGTGTGTGTGTGTTGTATTTTTTTTTCTTTTCCTTTTTCTCACGTCATGTTCGGTTGATGTAAATTATAATATTTTGTGTTTTCTTCGGCATGGCCGTAAATAGTCTAAGGGAAACACAACATTGAAACTACCTAGTCAGACAGTGCATTGCATTAGTGTGTGCATTTGTTACGTATAATACAAATATATCGAGATAGTCCAAAGCACTTCGCAGACAAATTAACAATACGACGAATTGGTCACTCACTAGTTTATTATTATTATTTTCTTCAACATGCCTACAATACGCATTGAATCACCGAAAAGGCATTTCTTTCATGTCGTTTTCTATTTCATTCGTTTGCTTCAACGCAGCAGCTCCTTTTGTTTGTTATTCTAGCTGTGTGCAGCTATTAACGACTACAGAGTGGAAGATTTTTTTTTTCTCATCGTACACAGAAAATCACACAAGAAACATTGGAGAAAAATGAACGAAGATTTGACTCGAACACAACGTGATGTTTTGAGGCAAAACGACCGACCGACCAACCAACGAACGTAACGCACTCACAAAAAAGGTTAAAGAACAGCCAAAAAGGAAAGCAACAAGAACAAATAAAAAAAAAAGGAATTCTTTTGTGTGTTGTGCACAAAACAAAACACACAGCATGATATTGTCTCACGCACACAAACATACACACATCGACGCACATACACAATCGACCGCATCAAATGCACCGATGAGCCGGAATCGAGACAAATATACCTGCTCTGTGTATGTGTTTTGCAAACGTTCTTCTCCGTACGAAGAGAGTATATATACGTTGCAACGTACCGACCGTTCTGCACAAATTGCTGACGGTGACCGAAGAAAAGAAAAAATCCACGCAAATATGAACATTGAAAATGACTGAAATTCGGTTTAAAGCCACGGAAAACATACGATTTGAATAGTTTGGGATATTTATCTCAAGTGTTTTCTGATTCTTGCGTCTGTCGAGGTCTTTCGCGCTCCCTCTAATTTGCAACCGCTTGTGTATCATTTAACCACTTGAAAATTACAAACCGCAAATGGTTCGGTCGGTTAAGCGGATGAGCTTCTGTAATTCTGGCATTTATATCTCTTTTTTTTCGTTTTCGTAATCAAAATTACTATTTTCTTTTATCTTGTTTATCTCGGTTTTGTTTGTAAATTGTGTCGGCATTACAACATACATATATAAAAAAACAGTGGGAATGTGCTTACGTTGTTGCACACTGTTCCCTATTTTGTGTACCTTTTGTGCCATCGAGCGAACGAACAGCGCAGAGAAATATTCGTCGTGAGCAATTATCACATATTGTTGTTACGCTTAAAAGTTAAGAGCGACCAAATTGAATAAACGAAGAGTAAATAGACACAGCGCTTCGCATCGCTGTATTACGGAGCAAGCAGTAAGGTCACATAGACACCGACAATCGTCGTGCATTTTATTCAACACAGTTTATGTGCATTTTTGGTCTAGAAGAAGTTGAAAACAGTGCAATAAACCTATAAAGACAGATCAAATGAGATGGAAGACCGAAAATTGATATTTCCAAACACAACAAGCCCAAAAACAATGCCAACGAATGCATTTGCTCGATACAAAATTAAAAAGTAATACGAAACGGTTGTCGTGAATGAAGCACAACCATTTCATATTCATGCTGACCGAATAAATCCACATCTGCATGTGCATATGTCTGTAAATTTTCCCTGACTTGTACATTACAGAAGAAAAAAAAAACAGGTACGAGATAGCACCATGAATGAGATATCAACTGCCTTGGAACGGTGCGGCCCGGTGTGCCACAAATCAGATGGAGGTGTTTGAATGTACCGCAAGACCATCATTTGGCCAATATGAATGTATGCAAATGAACCTTTACAATGCATTGATTGTAGCAAAACCGACGCTTTAACCTCTGCTGAATGAATAAATGACCTGTAGTTGAACGAATCAATCAGATTGGTAGTAGTGGTTTCTTTTTCTCTTTTTTGTTGCCTGTAGTTCGTTCGTTTCTCGTTTCGAACCATTTGATTTCATGAACATTAAAGTGATTGGAATAGTCTTTATGTTATAGCTTGAAAAGAAGAAGAAGAAAAAAAACATGAAAAAAGCATCCATACACCTTGCCGATCACGTAACAAACGTTATAGTCATCACATGATATTGTCATCTCGCTGTCGTTTTTTTTTCTTCTCCCTTGCCTTTCATCGGTACGATTGTGTAAGGCTGCACGGTTCATTCTGTGCAATTTGGTTGAGTCGAGATCACCGTTGAGCAACCATTCGATTTACACAAAATGAGAAAGACCGAACAAACGAACGAACGAAAAAAATGTATGAAGAGAAGAAATAGCACTGCTTTCACCTCACTATTTATTCGGCTTCCCAATGCACCAGCCATCTCGAGAGAGAGAGAGAGAGAGAGAGAGAGAGAGAGAGAGAGAGAGAGAG
>NW_022595244.1:18673502-18715077 GCF_009176505.1 Sitodiplosis mosellana | reverse complement strand
AGAGAGAGAGAGAGAGAGAGAGAGAGAGAGAGAGAGAGAGAGAGAGAATATAAATGTGATTTTTTTTGTTTCTGTTCGATTTTCTCTTGTTCGCATCGTTGCACCAGCACATCGAAAGGGCCATTATAAAATCGAATGATGGTGTATATAAGGCGTGTAACTGTGATCGCTGATGCATCTTCAACGTTGTGTGTGTGCATGTAGTAGAACGTGAGAATATCCACGTAACAATGAGGCGAGAAATCATAGAAAAATCTTTTGTTCTATTACATGGCCAGAGTACCTGGAAAGACAACCATGTGTCCAGAACATAAAAAAAAACGAACGATAGTTTTTTTTTCCTTCTTTATTACTTCAGTTGTACCTCTCATTCTCTCTGTAGGTAAAACTTTAATGTGGATATTTTGTTCATGTCAGCAGAGTTCCGTGCATTGGCTCGAGTTCCTTCGTCTTCTTCGTAATATTGTTATTCGTGTTTTTTTTTATATCTTGGCATCCATTTATTTCTCTGGTATTGTGTTTCTCAACAAAATTCTCTCAATTCTCTCTCACTTTTTCTCGTTTACTTCACATTTTATTGTCATTGTATTTATAACGTTTTCGTCTGTCTTTACTGTTTCATTGAGAATTTTTTTTTGCTGTACAGAACTTGATTTGTTAGTTGTTTCGTGGAGATGCACAATTTTCAGGCAATTTTAAGGACCGTCCGGCCATTCTACGTGCTTGTTATTTGACAACATCATAACTTCAATGATAATATTTGTTCGTTTTATATTGCCGACAGCTTTGTTTCCATAACCTTCATTTTTTGGTGCAATTACTGCTACTTTCATAATGCTTCACTGCTATATTTTTTTAATTCCGTTCTTGCTTTGACTGCAGCGTCAACACAATATCTTTTATTATTGCGTTTCTTCCTGGCTTTTAATAGTGCATTTATGCTACTGAACAACAGACACATAGAGAATGGAAAAGAAAGATCGGAGCAATCGCAATAAATTACTCATTACTTTCCATTTTGTCGGAAGGTACATAGTGTAATCACCTCTAAACTCATTTCGTTTAATGGTAAAATATTGTTTTGAATAAAATTCATATTCCGCTTTGTTTTTGCGATGCTTTGACCAAGACATCCAAAGTGAAAATTAATTTGTGATATACGTATAATGCCACGGCATTTATCAGAATTGTCTATGCTCCTGCGGTGGTGTCATTGCATGCACCAAGATAACTCTGCGTTTAAATTAAATTTTTTGAAAATTTTTTCCTGGTTTTAATTAAAATTACATTTTCATTACAACTGCCGCTCCACGGCCATTTGTAACTTGCTTGATAGAAACCAGCAGAGGAACAAAAAACGGCAACAAAATTTAAACTCATTCATTTTGGTGCGTCGACTTCCATTTATCAAGCCAGCATTCACCCGAGACTTGAATTAGGTTTTCGGTCATTTTTCTTTTGTAGGATTATACATTGGATTTCAAGTGCATTTCACAGTTGTGTTTTTTTGTGTTGGTTTTCCATCGTCCGCTAATTGCCGTGAAGCGAATATGATGCATGAAATCCACTCAAATGTGGACGAACGCAATGAATTGAATGTCATTAGTGGACAGCGAGAACAAATTCTAAGCATTTTGTGAACGTGAACGAGAAACACTTTAAAATTCTTCCAGTTCATGCACTCAAACATCTCATCTAATCTTCGATGGCATAATGGTTTTTCCAAATGAAGAATAAATCAACTTGAACATTCTTTGAAAGTAAGAATTAGAAGGGAAAAAAAATCGAAAAGTAATTCGTTGGAGTTCAATGAACGCGGTTTAATTCAGAGTCGGTGTGTTATGTACTGTGCAATGACCACCCGAGGAACAATCATCAAAAAGATAAAGCGCCAAACTGTACATTCTATACAGCATTATACAATTACCAGTTTTTCTACAATTTTGCTATCGTTTGTACGTTCATCTTTTTTTTGTCCAAGTCGCACATCGGAATGTGCTTCAGTTACTTTTCCACCAAGTGTCATTTAAAATGGGACGATTTATAGTCTCGTGCATCGTGTAAATCCAATTGAAAATTGGAAAGAGTCGGCAATTATTTTTCGAGTGTGTATGGATTCTCTGCAGTGTCTATGTGGAATGGAATGTGCAATGGCATGCAAGTGGTTGCGGTTTTTGACATATTTATTCACCATGAAGGTAACCGTTTGGAACAGAATGTAACCGGTAGCCAGCAGTCGACTGCTGTCAAGAGATGGAAATTATCTAGCTGGAACGAGATGTGGATTCAATTTTAAATGGATGTGTGATTTTTCTAATATTTTGCAATTAGTTGCAGCCAATCAATTTGCTGTTGCACACGGCACACAATGTGCTTGTTTATTTGATGTGGCTCAACACGGCGCGGTTTTGTTTCGATTTTTCGAACAAAATATGGCAACATTCGGTAGCCAACGAAGCGTTTTTAATTTATTATATAAATGTAATTATTGTTGCCCGAAGTCTATACTGAACGCATCCAGAATTGTTGCTGAGCGCATTTTTGGTATTGATTTTTCCATTGCTTTGATTTATTTGGCGGTGAATTGCTGTGGCCGTATAAAATGGATGGTTCATTTTATGTTACATACAAAAGTATCATGGTTATTATGTTATTTGAAACACGATTCACAAAGTTCCGTCTTTCTTTCGAAACCTCTACGGCTAACCTCACGTTCCAACCAGAACCATTTGGTTTCACCAGAAGTGATTTCGATGATGCTGATGTAGAAAAAAAATATATAGTCAATTGTGAAATGATATACTCGATACTGTTCGAAATATTTATGGTTTCAATTTTCTCCGCACCGCTTCTTCTATCGCACCTCAATGACTCACATGGATTGAACCGAGGCTCGTCGGCATTAGACAAAACCACAAGCATTGAGTCATCGTCGTCGTCGAAGTCGTCGTCATCATTGAATCCAGTTTTAGTATTTACAAAAGAGCGAGAAGAGACACCAAGGTGTGGCATCCCATGTATAATTTTGTTCATTTTATGCATCGCTGATGCAAATGATGCCATGTACCTGCTCTGAAAATGCGCATCCGCCATCACCGCTTGATGTGAAAATATGAAAATGTGATGATTACAATTATATGCTCTTTCTCTTCCACTTTGGTAATGATAAACTTTGAAAATTTTAAATTGACTTTTGGAATTCGATCAAAAAGATATATAACCGACTATCATTTTCACTGAACTGGTTGATTTATGGTAAAGATGAAGTAATTACTATTTGCTTTGAGTAAGTGCAGTGAATGCGCACTAATGAGAAAATGCATGGCAAAAATCTACTTTCAACGCAAATGATCAAAACTCAATTTTCCACTTGAATTCGATTGAAGCGATTGCACTGTCATCAGTTTAACTATCAAATCGCATCCATCCATTAAGATGGGATTTCATTAAAAGCGCACGATTTTCGCCTCGAACATCACCTAATTATATCTCACTATAAAATGTACTGCTTTTGCTGTCTCTGTCTCTTGTCGGTGTCGTTCACTTGTTACACATCAAAAAAAAAAAAAACACACACACACACACACATAAACCCGAAGCTATATAAGACATGAGCTATGGGTATATATGATAAATAACGCAACTACCGAGATTAGTTTCCATGTGCAATTGGAATGCTGTTAATTCCGTAACCATGAATCAAGTACTCATTTCCATACAAATGTCAAAAACTTTCGTCGTGCATGGAAATTCATTCGCAAATTTTTCGCTGTCATTTTTGAAAATTAAATTTAGAGATAAATGCTGTCGTATGCAGCACATAATTTCCTATTTGATCGACGAAACCACGTGTGACTGTGCGCGGCCTGAGGGACGAGTTGCTGTCAACGATAGTTAGCACACATAACAATGATTGTCAGATGGATTGAAATGTGACACGGCTGTAGTCCTGGAGAAAGCAACAGAAAAAAAATCCTGTTGCCAGCGAATTAAAAACCATTTTGTCCATTTTACATGACATGTTTCTGCAACTTCCATTGAAATCAATCTCTCGAGAAAATTGTGAAATACAAAGAATCTCCTATCTCTTCATTCAATGTGCTCTCATTCCCAAAAGAAATCAATCAATTTACTCTACGCTAAAATAATGCCAAGTTTAAGTAGTTCAATTTATTCTACACTGTTTAGACGCCAAGTCAAAAATGTATTGAAGATTCGGCGTAATTTCGGTGTGGAATAAATTAAGTTCAATACTATTTGTAATACAAATATATGTATTTAACTTAAGTTAAATTACTCCGAAGCTACACCGTTGGTCCAGTATATTTTTAACTTAACATATCTATCTGATAAATTGAGTGACGACTTTTGCAGTCTCAAAGTCTTAAATTTAACGCGTAACAAATAACGCTTCACATAGCCTTTGTCCCTTTGGAAACGTTTACCAAAGGTTATCCTGGACCGTTTACTATAGACTAATATCAGGCATTTCCATCTTGGTTGTATGACTGTTTTGGTTTTCATGTTCCTGCTATTGTGAATGCCGCATGATGTACGAAAGGAGCCAGGTTTTTAACGAGGCGAGAACTGATAGTTGTCGAAACCTATTGCTACTAATTGTTTATTATTTTAAATGTGTAACAGTCTTGCACTCTTTTCCGGCCAGACCTCAATCAGAGCCCACATTGTATTCAGCCAGAGCTTGGCGGTGTTTAATAAAATAAAAAATAAAAAATATAGATGGTGCTGCATATTGATAATTCAAGTTCAAGTTATTCAATTTATCCCACACCGATGTTACGCCGAATCTTCAATACATTTTTAAGTTGGCGGGCGTCTAAACAGTGTAGAATAAATTGAACTACTCCAACTTGGCATCATTTTAGGGTGGAGTAATTTGATTGGTTTCTTTTGGGTTATCAAATGCACTCTCTGTTCTACCATAACCGAATCTGTCTCGTATTTGTATGAGTTTCGTATTCAATTTGGACTAGTCTCGTATTTTGAAGGCAGAGGCCCGATAAAAGCGCATCAACAGAAAAATGCATACAAAAAGTGCTGTTGATGTCCGTGGAATGAATTTCAATGCTTTTTTTTTCTTCGCCTCATTTATCGAATACCAAATAATCGTATTAGAGTTTCATTTTAATTTGCCATCGAGCATCGTCGGAGAATAGTTAAGCCAAAGAATCGATTAAAATCGAAGAACTCATTCCTCTTCTCGGATTTAATCTTCGGCATTTTACAAGCATGGACTATATTTCCACGAAATTCCGACTTTTTATGGTTCAAAAGACTGACAACTTTTGATAAAAAAAAATAAAATAAAAACGAATAATAAAATCGAAGAATTTTTTTTTATCGTTGGTTCTATGCTACTTCGTCTTTATCCCCCATCTTATTTGATTACAAAGTTTCATTAGAGAAGTGAAAACGACTTTAATCCATTTTTTCCGACATCTTTTATCTATGTTTGTTCATTTTATTCTTCTTATTTCATCATTTCTCATTGTGGCTGCCAAGATTCATTCCATTTACTGTCATGGTTTAAAGCAAGATTTTTTTCAAGAATTTTACAGCATAAATTTCTCTTTTAGATTACGCCTTTTACAATTCGATGTGCGCATTACGAGCAACGAAGAACGAAAAAAGAAATTTGTTTGTTTTGTAGTTAATATCAAATAATCCTTGGTTCGTCGAGTCAAACGAACGAGATTTTCGATTTTAGGTTTGTAGTTGTGTGTTGGCGATGATGGTATATATATGTATTTGATATACAAGGTATTACGTAGTTACGATATGAAAAATGAATGCGCACTGCGATGTTAACAAGTAAAAAAGTATTTGAAAAACGCCCAATGGATGGTAAATGATGTCGCATCAACAAGATATCGTTCAAGAATCAATGCAGCCAGTGTCGGTGATTTAACATCGAAACAGAGACACAACGAGAAGAAAATAAGTGGACGAATCAGGGCGAAACGTGGACTAGACGATGATAACGACTTACATATATGCATCTGTATATACCGAGTGTAAAATAAGAATTCCCTTGTTAACCGGAACAAACACACTAAATGGAACAGACTCATTTAATGTTTAACCCGAAGCAATCCATCATCATTTCTGATTCTGCTGCTTTTCGAAAGGAGAGGGAGAACATGCAGATGAATTGAAGACGCAAGGAGAAGAATAGCACAAGAACAAATCACGGCTGATCTTTCGGTTGTCAGGCTGGAAACTAGTACCTGTGCAGTATGCACATTGCACACACACACACATCACCTCCCATTAAGATTACAGTCGCCTTCGCTCTAATGGATGTGCAACTTATTTTTCAAGTTTTTTTTCCTCATCATCCTGTAATGTCGAATATAACGCTCTATGATTTGTCACTGTGTACCTGCCATGTTTTGATGGCTCGACAAGACAGACGATTCTACTTGTTTCAATATATTTCAATCGTTGTATAATTGGAAATAGTGCATGCTGCTGCTGCTGCTAGCACTATGTACAGTGTTCTGTACACACAGTTGTCGTGCACGCCGTAAGTTTGACTGTTTGTGTGGGTCGTTAGGCTTCCGAATGACCGTGTAGCTTTCTATTTGTTCACAATTCGCGTCAATTAAAATTACAGTATATGCACACAGCTCGACCGTTTTTCACATCTTCCGGCATTATTGTTGATAATTCACATTGCACATCTTTTCGCTCACCGCCAGTCACATCGTTTGTCTGGTGTTTCGGTTCATATTTAGTCTATTTAGTTTTAGAACTACCTGTGACATTTGCAAGGCAAATGCAAATATTTAAGCTGGAATTAAATAGAACCAGCGAACAAAACAAACTCGACAGAACTCAAACAAATGGATTTCTCCGATTTTGATTGCACGCCAAAGGACGATATAGAATAGCGACAGACACAGAAATAGAGAACGAGAGCAAAAGAAAGAGAGAGAGAGGATGAATTGGTAATTCATGCCATGATGAATGAATTTTTGCTTCAATTTAATGGTTTATTTTTTTTCTGTTCCATGCCGTAGATGCAGGTACTCCGATAAAGTGACAGTAAACGCCAACGAAGCAAACACACACACACACATAAAAAAGCGGACAGAATGACTTGAAATATGATTAAGAATGAGTGCTCCAGACGATAAAGGAAACGATATGAAATGAGATGAATGTGTTTGCGATGCATTACGGCCGTCGTTCCCGTCACTTTGAATAGTTGTAAATGTTTGGCGTGTGAACAAATCCACAATGTGAATAGGATACACAAAACAAATGTAGTAATCATTCAATGTGAAATATTTGGATGAATGATGTGCCTCTGCTTCAATGATCGCCGGTGACGTTCTACTCAGTTGTGTTTGTTTGCGCAGCTCAACATCGAATGACAAAGAATTGGAGATGAATGAAGTCTTAACCATGATAAATACGGTTTTTTTAGAAAATTAAATGCATTTCAAGTTTTAACTCCGGTGGTCCAAAATTCAGTACAACTTATAATTGAAATTTCCACCCGCTTTTAAACTGCATTTGCCGTAACATGAAAATAATACTCTTAATAATGTTAACATCATTCGTATTTATTCAAAAACTTTAGCGCGAATCCAGGGAAAAACATCGCCATGGACATGACTCATATTTGCTTTCGCTTTTGGGTTACAAAACCGAAAGCAGTGAAAATACACAACGAATACCATTCAAATCGAATAAATCAATGACACACACACACACACAGAGAAAAAATGATGACATTCCCCGAACATTTGCAAAAAGAGAGCGGAAAACGGAGAACAAAAAAAAACGGATTGCAGATAAATGGATTAAGTTACAAATGGATTAACATTCAAAAGGTTTTCAAATAAAACGAAAGAGAAAAAAAAATGTTGATGTGCTTGTGCATATTTGTCATTTCGAACTTTTGCTACGGCAAACGGTTTTTTTTTTTATAGTCGGTAACGAAAAGGAGTTTTACTTTATATGCTATAGCTACTAAGTTCATTTTACATTTTCAGTTTTATTCTTTTGTGGCGCCATTCGTGCCGCACACAAACAATAGAAGCGCATATTTTTTGTTGATTTCAAGCTCTATCCCAAAAAAAAGTCGATGAATTAGTGAAATGAACGCAAATCCAAAGTCAATTTTTACATGAGTTTCAAACTGAACGGAACGGAATTAAACTGAATACAATTCGAAGAGGGAAAAACGTATGCTTCGGTATTGGTGGTGATTGTCGACATAGAAAGCACATGTTCGCCAATTGGCAAATTCCGAAAAATTATGTATTCTGATCGATTTCCCCCGATTTTTTTTTCTTGAAATGCTAACCTTTTGCCAGTGTGAAGGCAACAATTTTTTATTTTCTCTCTCTTCGTCAATTATGATTTACTTATTCAATGCAAACAAACGAATCCCTAAAGTAAATGCGAGGCGACAGGCCACATTCAAAGCAAATTGAACAATTTAGGTTCGTTCATCAGTTTCACGTACTTTGTGGCATTTGTTGGGTGGCCCATGAATTTCATATGCGCTTTGAGAATTAACTGCCAATGCCAATGTGGTGCTCAAACAAAATGAGGAACAAGAGGAAAACAAAGAAATGAGCTGCTTTGATGCAGCCAAACATTGTCGACTGCTGCTGACCAAACAAAGCACAGCAACAATAATAAACATGTCGTAAACACTGAACGCATTTGACAAATGGCAAAGACCAAATTAACTTTCTGCAAACGGGCGTATAAATTCCATATTTTCACCGTCAAAGCCATCGCTGGTCGTATATTGGTGAACGAGACGGGAGCGTATCGGTATTTGAAACACGTGATTTAAATCATTTGAAGCAAAATATCGAAGCTGAAAATTATACGACGAAAAAAAAAATGTCTCATTCACGGGCACAGTCAATTATCGACGATGGCAAAAATGTGCACAGCGTTATTCACTCTCTATCGTCGATTTGATAATTTCTACGCTCATAAATGGCAATTTCGGTACGAGCGTCATACATACATATATATTTTTAAATTTTTAGTTGTTTTCTCGTTAACAGTTACAGATTTTTTATGTATTGTTCTGTTTACCGTCAAGCGCTGTAATTTAGATTGGTCAAACCAAACCATGGTGATGATAACAATCGTCATATCGCAATCACGACACATATACAGAGCGTTCACTGTCGCAAACCTGGTTGAATACAATAGCCAGCCATAATAAAAACCCATAAAAACCCGAAGCCAGAATTTCCATCGAGATTCACCAGAGAATAAAAACAGTTCGTCCAAACTATAGTAATGAAACAAAGGCAGAGGAAGAAACGTACAAGCGACCGCGCGCATCCATTAACAAAAACTCGGAAACGAGAATAACGAATAAAACACCGGATGTACTTGATGTAACTTTTGTGACCGCATCGCTATTCATTTTAGATATCATGCATTTCGCTAGGTTTATTGCCATTTTTACCTTGTTGCATACACACATTGGACACAACATACAACAAAATGTAAATACGGTCGGACGTTTTTCATTACCATTGCGTGCTTTATACACGAATTTAGAGCATGTCATCGTTTATTATGCTCGTACGAGCATCAGCAACGGTGTAACAAAAACGGCATATAACGCGCATGGATGCAATTTGTAGGGACTTGTGCCAGTTTTAATCATTTCTTTTTTTTCTTTCTCTTCATTGTCTCCATTTTGGTCAGAATATATTATGACCGATGGCCTGCTATTATTTAATTTTTCATCGGGGAATTATAAATGTCTTTACCTGTTTTCCTGACGCAACAATTGATCGCCCAACAAAATTTCGTTACGGCCGGCTTGAACTAGTAATGAAGAATTTCCTTTAGATGATATGCGATTTATGTCAGACGCAGTCGTGCCGTCTGTTGGCTCCAAATCACCTTCTGATAGTGTTGATAGCTGCTGCTGTTGTGTGTCGCAAACGATAGACGAAAAAAAAAACAAAGGAAAATTGCTTTGTTAAGCACAAATGACAAAACAAATTGACGTTATGAAAAAAAGCAAGATGCAATAAATAAAAACGATTCTATGCATCGTTGATTTGATGATCCAGTTACTGTCATTGCGAACTGTTTGAGTTTGACATTGACTATTCATACAAAATGTCATAACTTCTTCATAGACGAATATGCAACATTTGTAACCACATTGTCTCGATTTAGATCATAAAATCCGATGAATAGACTGGCAAAGCGTGTCAATCAGTGAATTTGTTTGTTTTGTTTACGTGGTGATGGTGGTGGTATTGGTGATGATTGAACGTACTCTTACCTCTCTTCGGGGACCGTGACCATTCGCTAATAGTTCGCTACTAGTTGCTGTTTTCGATGTATTTCCATACTTAATACTATCACCGGATGCTAGTGCTGCCGTCCCACCTCCTGACAATGATGATGCATGTAAGGCAGTATTTGTTGCCGTTTCACTTGTACTACTGATGCAATTACCGCTATAAACGACCGTTCCACCCGCACTTCTCACACTAATATTATTGCTGCTGGTGCTTGTGTTATTGTTCAAAATATTTTGGAATGCTTGCTGATCGTTTGTGATCAATGTTCCTTTGGCACTTTCACCGATTAGCCAACCGCCGGCTAGGGGTTGTTGATTCACCACTTTCGTTTGTGTTTGCTGCTGTTGCTTGTTGTGTATGGAAGCGGGCGGCTGATGCACGTGTGCAATTGATTGAATGGTTCGCGATTGATTCGAATCAGACGCTATAGATCCCGATACTGTATTCACCGGCGGTGAAAATGTGGTCGACGTCTGTTGTGAATTGCTACTTGATAAATTTGATGTCGTTAAGGTTGTTGTACCAGTTACGTGATTTCCCGTCAACGATGTTACATAAATTGGTGATGCTTCGTTCAAAAAACTATAGTCTTGCGCTTGTGCACCTTTGGTCGACTGACTCTGTTGATTTAACTGTAAAACAAATCAAGCGATAACATGATTAATGACACTATAATTTTTTTCGGAACATTACTCGACAATGAAAATTTACTATTTCCCTTCAATTGGAGCGCGCGTCATGTTGCTGTGCGGAAACCTAACATTTGAAATCATTTTTTCTTCCTGCTCATTCGACTTATGGTAGTTTTTCTTGTTGCTCTCGCGTGTCTAATAAAATGCAATTTTTGTTCGCTACAAATGGTTCGCTGTTCGGTTGGATGGAGATTTTTTCATTTTAAATTGTAATAAATTGCTATGGAAATTGTTCAAGACGCTCTCTTCTTCTCGCTCTTGGATGGCTCAATGGCACAGTGGTGTGCAACGAATGACAAAACTTCATGTTTTATGCACTTCACGGAGAATGTGTGTTTGTATCACGTTAAAATTCTGATTCTGCAGAAGTCGCAATGCAGAAGTGAGAACGAGAAAGAAAAATACGACGAGGAAACTATTGACATCGGTGCTCGATTCGATCCTACACATTTGGGAGATATTTGCCAGATGTACTGCGCGCTGTTGAGAACATGCAAATAACAGATTTTATTTTTTATGTGTACAACTCATTCTTTGGTATCGCAGCAACAAGAGAAATCATTTTTCCTTTCATTTCATTTTATTTCTGCTACTATACTATGTACTATAATACATCTATAGTACATGCAGTTTTTGTGAATGAGCTACGCTCTCAACTGTCGTTCACTATCCAGTTGCCATTAACCATTTGAATTGCATAGAATCTGTCGTTCGAATCGTGTTCTTTACTAAGTTTTATCAGTAATTTGTTACAATTACAAATAAATGTACATACAAACTACTGAGCTTGCCCCTGTTGGGTGTATATGTCTTCAACTGCTGCTGCGATCGAACACTCTCCAGACATTGCAGAAGCGTATGGCAGAATTTACGTTTACGTAATTTAATCACAGCAGTATCAATCAAAATGAAAATAAAATGAAATAAAGGAACATAAAAAGGAAAACTTTTCCAAAGTGAAATAATTTGTGTACACTTAAAAGTGACTGTGTTCACGGCGCACAGCTAATTTCATCGAATGAAAAATGAGGAAAATACTTAGAATTCAAGCGGGTAATTTTGAAAAGTTCCATTTTAGCCATAATGGGAATGCTTTGGGTAATATAGCGCCCGAGAGAAATTCATTTGAGCGATTTGAAAAATGAAACACAAATCGATAGCATCAAAAGGGTGTTTATGTTTCGGTTCGACATCTTTCTTTTTCGAGTGCGATTCGGCACTCCGCACACACAGCGACAATACAGATGAATAATAGCTTCTTAAAATATATAAATGGCGCAATTTATATGCTTCAGCATACGGATTATGGTAATTTTCGCATCTTTCAACAGAATACAGTTAATTATCTTGTTCGAGTTGTTTTATCGCGACTTGGCTCTTTTTTTCTCCCTCCCTCATTCTCTTCTCGTTCTTTTTTTTCGTCGTCGTCGTCGACGTCGGAGACGATGTCATTTATTTATCTATTTTATGCAGTTTTGCGGTTTTTCTCGAACAAAATACGTTACATTTGGATTGTGTGTCGTTTTGGTATTTGGTCTCGCGATACAATTTCATTTGTCGTCTTGCACAAAATAAATAACACATAATTGCCACACTCGAAACGTACTAAAAGTTTTGTAGCACGACCAAGCTAAAGCAAATTGTCTTGAATTATGCATTTCTTGTGAAATTAAATTATCATGCATTGCGTCGGTGAAGACGAACGGAACTCCTTTTGCTGCATGCGTCACATAATAATAGTCATTAGACAATTTGTTGTAATGCTTTTGTTTGGTTGTTGTTGTTCTTGTGTTTATATTTCTTTACGTCATTTTCGTTCAAAGTGAACGATTTGAAAAATGCAACGTTTTCATTTTCAACGGCTCTGTTATGCGCTCGGCGCTTACATTTTTCGCCTAGATCCATGCGGTCGCATACGGAAATTGTATTCATTTAGCAAAACATTTAACTATTCCCACAGTTTATCATGTAATTTAAATATCTTAACAGTTGCATCTTTCGTCGGAAGGCGATGTTGATAAAAGTAACGCTGCAAATCTTTTAAATTAACAATTCAACTTTGTCTGCAACATTTTCACCGGTGACGTATCATACCTGTTTACTGGCTGACTGACATAGACTAGCAAAACTATCAAGTTGTTGCAAAAACCAGAAAATGAGGTGAAGCGCTTGTTTGCCAGAATATTTATCTTTCATTCTCTTTCGTTTTTTTTCCTGGGCAGCAACCGAATAACCACAATTGTCTATTGTTTTTTTTGTCATTTTTTTTTGTAAATATTTCTTTCTCTTTTTGTTACACAAACTATTTCAGGGAATTTTGAATGTAATTCGAATTTTCCCTTCGAATTTCATTGTGAAAACTATTCCATATTGCGTATCCCATTTCATAACTTCTCTGGCTGTGGCTTTGGTAAGCAAAGTTTGAATTTAATGAATCATGTTGGATGCGGATTTAGGATTCAATAAATCCAGAGCATCACCACACTCCAACGTTGAATTTAATTGCCAGTTGAGAAAAAAATCAGCACAAAAATGGTGAAATGTGAACTGTTAGCAATATGGTCAAATTTGAAAACTAAGCCACAGCATATAAATGCATATTGCTCCAATTAAAATGTTTAAATTTTTCACTTCAGCAAACTTTTCAAAACGTGTTCTTGTTGCGGTTGCTAGCTTTCCGAATAATTGAAATTGATTAAACAATGCGATACAATAGCAACAATCAAACTAACCGAATGCAACATGATCATTATTATACTTTGTCAACATGAGCTCATCATCCGCACAACATTTTCCAGGAATTCATTCTAATATTAAATGTAATTATTTTTTGTTTTTGTTTTACCTTGATTGACAGCTGTGACATGTCAACCGGCGTGATTCGTTTGAGAGCTGACAAACGCTGCAAACGTTCACGAGCTTGTTGTTCAACAGCAATGACGAATGCATCTTGAACAGCATTACCAAGTTCACCAGCTAAAACGAGATAAAAAATAGAAATGTTAGTAAAAGCAAATAAAAAGGCGTGTGATAAAAAAGAATTATAGGGAAAAGTTTGCAATTTATTGAACGCCAAATTAAATCGATTGTAGTGACACACATTTCAATGAACACCAGGGAGTTTCAATAGCAATATTTCGACGGAAAATGCAGTCAATTATTCATAAATTTATATATCCTCAATAAGAAAATATACTTAATCGTTGCCGTTGATCGATCCTAAGTACTCATAAAAAAAACAATCGTTAAATCCTATCACAAAATGAATCAAAACACTTATTCAGGCCATTTGCGCCAACTGCGTTATATTGATTTGGAATTTTCTTCAATGAATAAGAGAAAAAAAAGCAGCACACAAATTCATTTTCCACAACTTTCTGAAGGCGAATAAAGTTATTCACCTCGACATAAATCTTTTGCCGTTCATGTCTCTTTTAAAAGCATATGGCGGAATATGCAAAGCGCAAATGCAATTTCGTTCGCAATAAATAGCAAGCATAAAAATAAATAAAAGTACGCCATGTCAAAGGCATGGCCAAACTACGACGTTGCTCGAACGACGAAAACATTGCTCAAAGTCATAAATACGTTTATTTTCACACATTATTTGTAGGTTTTCATGCTGCTGCTGCTGATGATGATGCTTCACATAGCTGTTGGCAGAAAGAGGCAAGTGCAAGTCTGCAATTTATTTTTGAAATTATAGAAAAAAAAAACAAAAGTTTTTGATAAGCCTTTCGAAAAGTTGAGTTTGTCGAGAGAGCGAAAGAGAGAGAGAGCCTTTTTTATGTACTGCCCGCGTAACAGTAGAAGCATCGAGGGGTCGAACAAACTGTCGATAAAATTCTTAGGTAGATTATCAACAATCACTATTTCTGAACTAATAATTGAATATTCAATATCGAACGTTCCCTAGATCTCTCGATACGCATTCGATTCAGTGTAAACTCATCTTTATTCCCAATCAAAAGCTCCTTCCCATTCATACACTCATGCACACGTTGGGGCCCCTGGAACGAAAGCATCTTATGAATGTTTTATGCGATATGAAATGTTCACTCCATTTTGACGGACCGATTGGCCTGTGAGTCAAACACAGGAAAGTATAGATGTATATAGATACGAACATAAAAGTCGACCGTTGCGAGTAGTGAAGTGAAAGATATCGAGAAACTCGATGCGTAATCTAAAGTTGGTAGGCATCAACATCAAGTTACAAACTCATATTGCGAATGTATACCGAACGATCTCAATTCCAGTGTGAGTATTCCATTGAATTCCCATCAGATGGTGAGCTAGTACTCTGTAACGTGCTTTACGTGTTTCAATTTGCAAACGACACAGGGAATTCGAATGAATTCGAGACCATAAGTGTGTCTTAATTATTTATACGACTGACCAAATAATGTCAGTAATTCATGAGCCAAAAATCTCGATAAATGGCATGTATTTTGTTTTCCTTGCGCGGCCACTTTTCCGAGCAATGGAGTAAAGTAAATCACTTGTTTTGATGGTTGCGAATGATGTAACGAATTATCCTACGTTGTTGTGCAAATGTATAAGGCTACAAGTCTACTGAGCTGCAAGAAGCACAACGTTGGAAACTATGTTTGACTGTGCAGATGGGTGGATAGATACATAGATTTTCATTGGAAAATCCCGTACTCAGCGTAATAATGGAATTAAGTGAATGTTGCAAATATGCGCTTATGATAACCGTTTAAACGATTTGATGTATCTCGGTTATGTCGCTTCGGCGGAAATTCGTGACTCGTAAATAATCTGGCGAGAAACAGTTTTTCATGAGGTGAGGATGTGCAATAAAATGATATCTATCACACTGTTCCCTCAATGCCACTAATAGACATAGAATGGATATGTGTGCCAACCGCTGCCTTGCTTCGCCTTGCCTTGCCACCATCATGTTCTCATTACTTCATTTTTTCATTCTCTCGCAGCCAACAGATGAAACCGATTTTTTTTTTGTGTAAGTGGATCTTGATGTTGTCTTTTTTTACGGGCGCCGCAAGTAGCAACGGAAACATTACATCGAAATAAGTACAGTGAATATTTCATCCAGATGAGAATATCGTCCGTAAAGACAAAAAAGCACTGTCACAATGATGAATAACTATGACTTTGACATGAGAGAGAGAGAGAGGGAGAAAGAAAGAGATATACAGACAAAAAAGAATAGCACGATGACATTAACTTATGTACCTCACTCGCGGATAAATCATGTGTAGCCGCTTTTTCTTGGATTTGTATTTTTCTCGTTGCCGGAGAAAATTGAAATGGCTCTTGTTCTCTGTGGGTTTTTTGTTCTTTTATGGTCGGAATCAAATATCATTTTTCCCATCGGATGCTTATGTCATCTGCAGCTTAGGTGAGAGAATGTTATTCTTATAAACGCCAACAACAGCTAACTACTAGCACTAGCTTGTTAATATTGTTGTTTACATTGTTGACGAGGTTGGAGGAGATTTGTGGCAATAGTTGCCTTCGATTCAATTGGTTTTCTCTTTATATCCAATGATAATTGATATTAATTTACAATGACTAGTGATGGACCGTAGTGGAGCAAGACGGCAGTGAAATAGTGCACATGGCAGCTGCAATTTTCAACGCTTTTTATTCAGTTTGGTGAACTACAAGCGCATTTAAGTTTATTCTTATAAGAGATTCCATGGTTGTTGAATGTAATTCAACGCCACTAAGCTAGAGACATCTCTGTCCGGCTATACGGCAAACAACAGAACCAACACTGAACATGAAAATGACATGTTCAATTGTGTTTGTTTTGTTAGTTTCAACTGTGGCGCTACGAGAAGGTCACTTTTGTCGTTTCTTTTTGTTATTTTACATGTAAAATTAATGGTATTAGACGAGGATGAGAGAGTCAATACGGTTCTTGAGAGTGAAATAATAGCCGTAGGCGAAATTGTTCAAATTGAATTGATTTGAAATTGCAGACAACCATTGGTGGAAAAATCACTTTGAGTGTTTCCAATGAAATTTAATTGTCTGAAAGACGCAAACCAATACAATAGTAACCAAATGGCTCAATGTTGTGTGGTTTGTAACTGAAATGAGAACCGACCACTCCGTGCTAGGCTCAATTTACTTAAAATCGATCGAATTTGAATCGATAATAAACGGTCATACAAAGTGGCTCACTATTTTCCGTTTACATCATTGTGTCAAATTTACTTTTGCTTCAACGAATCGAAATGTTTCGTTTGCAATGCCACAAAGACGAAGCAATTACTCCCAAGTGGATTCAACATACAGGATAAAAATGAGAAGAATGAGGAAAAACAACATCGAAATGAACATTCATTCAACGAATGTACATATCTTCTTTTGACGCCGAAAGAAAGTAAATCTCTCTGTGTGAGTGTATGTGTGTGTGTGTGTGTTAAATGCAACGCTGTTTGAATGTAAATTTTATGTCTTATCCGTCGTGTATGATTGAATTTATTCGTCAATCCCGATGCGATGAAGTTTATGGCTTGCGATGGAAATGTACCTGTTGCTTTAATTCCATTATGTCGTGGCGCAGAATGACTACAGTTTGATTCATCCCAGTCGTCCATCAATATTCCATTTCTAATGGCACGATTCCAATGTATATTGCCGTAAATATGATTGAGTGTGTGTCAATTGAATCAATTATATGCATTTGCGAGCATCATTTTCTTGTCATCGTTGGCACAACACTAGAGATCAACACGGATCTCGGGTCTATTTGTTGATGTGTCGCAACAAAATGCACTGTGCTGTGCGCTCACTGCATGTGATGAAGGGTTCCAATGCTTCGCCTTTTTTTCCTCGTACCATGTTCAAATAAAAGAATTTTCCGGCTTTACTTTTCATAAAATAAAAACTGATTTTCTGCTAATTGATTTTTCTCTTTCTTTCATTCTCGCTCTCGCTCTTGCTTCGATAAAACAGTAAGCTCATTTCAACAGAACCTTTCAACGTATTTCATTTTAACGTCAAATCAATTTCAGATCAGAAATATTGGTTACTATAGCTTCCAGCGACCTGCTATCAATTCAATTTCACAGAATGGGAGAAAAAGATGAAAACGGTCCACACGACCATCGCAAAGCGTTTGAAGAAAAAAATGCTTAACAAACACATTTTTTTCTTCAAACAATGACTTACATCGAACTGAATAATTAATTGAAATGTGATTGGTAATTGTTTCATCGCCTGGGAAAAATTGATAGCTTGCTTTACATTTGCACAAGAGAGAATGAGTGGCAGAGTTAATGGATGGAATGACCGGTGGATTTCCTATTTGAAGTCATAATATTTAAATGGAATATTCATTTGCAATCGATCGTTTTTGCAGCATTAGCACACCTCGATTCTGCTGACATTTGATCACATCCAACGACTGCTAGTGTCGAACGTAAATGCACGCAAATGCTGCATAATATTAAACGCACCCATTAATTTTTCATTGTTTTCCTATTAAGAATGGATGCGTTTAGTATTATGTGACTTGACACTAGCAGTCCATGACCACATCATCAATTTTTTGTCTCTGTTTCCATTGCGTTTTCGATTGAAACTATGACATAATTATAATCACGGTAATTGAGAATACGCAGAATATATATATATATCCATGGGTGTTGAATGTCATTCAACGCCACTAAGCTGTAGACATCTCTCTCCGGCTATACGGTAAACAACAGAACCAACACTGAACATGAAAATGACATGTTCAATTGTGTTTGTTTCGTGGTATTAGACGAGGATGTATAATCATATATAGGAATGGGATTAAATGAGTGTTTTGATCACCAATGGCTGAATTAATTGGGCTTTTTCTGCTTTCTGTCGCAGCAACCACAGCCAGGCCCAATTAGATTTGTGCATTGGTAACTTGTGTGAGTATAGCAAAACATAAATAATGAATATTTATAGCATAGATAGGTAACAACGCACGCAGGAAAAAAAAGAGAAAAAAAATCACCCGCAGCTAAAATATGATAACGACTATTGGAGTGAATTGTATAGAGAGGGATTACAAGAGGATTTTGACATCGGCTGATGCTGAACATCCATTTCAATCACATGGATCTATCCAATAAATTTATATCGTGTCGAACGATTGTGCGACCACACTGTCGTGAGTCACATCCATTGAATCTGGTCACACACGAAAAATCACTCAATCTAACAGCAAAATGTACTTGATATGCATATATTCGAATCAATATTTTGAAACGTTTTCGTTGCATTTTATGCACGGCTCATCACAGGACGATTAAATATTCATCGTTGTGAATCTTTTGTTTACTGTCAGACAGGTACAATGCAAAAAAAATTCGGAAAAAAATCGAAATTGTTTGAATAAACTGCCCGTAATTGACCATACAAAACCAAACTTGAACACACTCGTACATATTTGTACGCTAACAAACTCAACCACATGCAAATGTTTTTCTGACAGCGTCTTTTTTTTTGCTGTGTCGTTTCGCACAAGAGTCATCTTAGGTTTGTATACGGAATGAATGTAGAATCCATTTGTGAAATAAAACTTTCTCATTTTTCTTGCATTTCTTGGTCTATTTCTAGAGTACTTTCGATTGCTTTGCTAAATTGCATTTCCTGTTGGAAATATTGTTGTCATGTACAAGGGACACCATTGCTTGAGTGCGTGCACAGCTGCACATGTAGCGAACGAAGTTGTCACATCAGAAAATATTTGTTCACAGAAAAAAGTGTATTTGATGTAATTGCAATGTTTGCATATTTCAATGTAGTTGCATCAAAATGTTATGTCAATTCGTGTTTTGCATATTTGCAATTTGCCTTCTTGTTTACAACGATCGACATTGATATTCTATCGTATTAACCAACCACTATCATTTGTGTTTCTTTTCATTCCGACTGGAACCAATTCAATATTCAACTGACTTTTTTCATATAAGCTAAAACTCGTGCATTTGTAAATTTGTTAAAAAGTTTTATTGGTGAATATAGGAAGAAAAACATAAAAACAGGGTTCCCTATTCCAGTCTACAACGAATGGATGCGCATATTTTTGAATACATTTTTTTGTGATCGTGCATTTGATGTTTCATGATGATTTTTCCGATGCGGCTCACATTATCCGTATTTTCTCAAACAAGCAAACTGCTTGCAGCTAGCGTAAAACGATGGAACTTTCGATTTGCGTCCAAAATGGAATGACCGAAACAATCATCTGGCACCGTGTTTCGCAGGACTTTTAGCTTCTGCATCAATAATTGCACTTCCGGTTGGTGTGCTATTTTTTGTTTTAGAAATTGATTGAATTTATTAGTCTGAAAAAACTTTTTTCAAAAAATGCATACCCTTTACGGTTTTACGTTCATCAAATGGCACATCATCACAATAATTTGATGGTTCATCACGTTTTTCTGTATCGCAAATTTAAAAATGGGTACAATTTCTGATGAATTAAATTATTTAACAAATTCAAACTCTTTCTGGTATATTCCGAACACAAATGTCTACAAATGACAACGGATGAACGGTTTGATTGGGTATGACTATGTACTTTGCTTTCAAGCAATGATTGTAAGAGGAATGATCCTACCGAACCGAAGCATCTCATAATCAATTGAAAAAAGGCCTACTTTTCGGAAATTAAAGACATAAAATTGATTGCTTCCACATCTTCACGAATAAAAGTTGTATTTCTTTTTTTTTATTGAGACTATGGCATGGCCATTTTTTCATTAAATTTTACATTTTTTTTCATTTCCAAAAAATTAGCACCATTTCGACTGATAGAATCCATATACTCGGTTATTCTACATTTTCCTTTATCGTTGCGTGCCTTCGTAAACCATTTTTCAACATCGAGTCCGCAGCTTTTCTCGTCCTTTTTCTCTTCCGGTTTTTTCGGTTCGGGTTTTTTCTCTTTTTTCACTTGCGGAAGCCCTAAAAGGATTATTCAAATGTGTTTCTTTCTTTCATTTTGTATTCAATAAACCGTGTCAATCAAATATCTACCAATGTCACAGACGCAAACACACGTATCCAACACACTTCGTGTTTCGCACTTTTTTATCGGAATATAAAGTCCAAGATAAGTTTCCATTTTGTACTTTCAATTTTGTTGATTAACTCAAAGAAATATTAGTTTTTTTCTTCTTTTTTTTTCTTTATCTGATTCAAACTTTTAATTTTGCCGATGATTTCAATTTCTTGAAAAAAAAAAAAAACAAATGTACTTTGGATTTGAACAAATTCGCAATGCCTACTATTCTGATACGAACGAATAAATACCGAACCGACTACTTCGATTCAAACTTTTTTCAATTCAAATCAGAAACGAGTCCAATGATTTTCTCCCAATATTATTCAATTTTTGTACTTCATTTCATTTTCAACAACTTCTCAAGTAGCCTAGGCTTATTTCGTCGAAGTTCAATTTCCATTTTGAATGCATGGGAACAACACAACTCTTTAGAACAACTAATGAGATTTGAATAATGGATGCAATTATTGAAAAAAAAAATGCATTTCATTTTGCTATCGTAATTGTGAACCAGAACAATAAGAATATGATCTTTAGACCAATTAGATAGGAATTTTTTTCCCCTTTCCTTTGCATTGCAAAATCCGCAGTTACGCAAACACAAGCATTCTCCAATGAATCAAATGAATCCTAAATTTATATTTTAACGGCTAGTGGTTCAAATGTCGGTTATCATCATGTTGAACTCATTGGAATTCAGTGAAATTCACTGAACGTACTGTATACTTTATGAAAATTTCCTATATGAAGCCGATAACAATTATTGTCTTCTCCATACTTAAGCTGAGTGACAATGTTTGGGGAGCTGCATCTGTTGATAAGCTTCATAATATGCAATGAAACTGTTGATAATTATATTAGTTATTATAATTTTATTTATTAAAACTTTTGCATGGAATATATGTGTCATATATGCAGCATTTCATGTAGCGAAATTATATCTCCAGGCATTTCTCTGGCTTGATGAGTAACGTCACAAATGCGTTCAACGAACGCTTGCGTGAAATGTGTATATCATGTGAAATAATTCGCAAATACATATTGTGAAGATGATGGACGCTTTTGTATTGAAATATAGGCCAATCGATTATATTAGGGGTTTCTTTCGTATGGTTTCGGTCTGCGTTATGCTAATAGTCTCCTATTCACGCAAGCTCAAGAAATATCGAAATTCACGTGGTTCAAAATGAATTATTCGAAATGCAATATCCTCCTGGTGTGAACTATGTTTGTTATTTTCCGCTGGCCATTGCTGTTCCACTGGTAAAATGCATGAAAATCAGAGTTGGAGATATTTTTAATTTCAGAGCATCACTTTTGGGTTGGGTGTTTCAATGCTGAATAAAATTAACGAAAGAAAGCATTGTTGTGCTTGTACGTTTTTTCAGAACAGCAGTGCCAACATCACAAGCGCTTTTCATCCAATCTCATTATATTCTTGTGTTCAATTTTCATTTTTAATTTGAATGAATATTGCTTTAATTAAATCGAACGAATTTTCTTCTGGTAAATTGATATTATTAAATGAACGTTGATTGCATTACACCGACTTTTCATGCATGTTCTCAGTGGTGATAATGCCACAGCAAATGGTATATCACGTTACGGTGGTGGTTATAAGAATGCATTTTACATTTTGTTCATGCAAATTTAATGCTACAATAGTAACACATCTTAAGCTTCACGCTTCGCTACTGCTGCTGGCGCTGCTGCAATAAGTTCAAACAAGAACAATGAGACAGTTATCGTTCATTTGGCCACCGAAGGCGCGTCAAGACGAAAGCCCAAAAGTGGATGCTCTTATACAGTAAGTGTTGAAGATTTCAAACTTCAAGTAAGGATTAAACACTTTTCAATTTATTGCAATTAATTTTATCGGAGATAATTTTACATAAATTTGTTTCATACTTTTTTTCATCTTCCTTAAACTGAAAGCAGACTTAAAATTTGAATTACACGCTGGAAATTTTTAATTTTACTTTGCATTTGACTTTGTACACAGTTTTCCACTTGGCTGACTCCAAACTGACTGCTCGCCCTCTTTGTAGTAGTAGTCTTTTTTGGGTTTGAATTTGCTCTTTAATCCACCGCACACAGTATTTATGTATTCGCATTTCGGCTTACGGAAGATATCTGCGTTCAAATCCACAACAAATGGATGCTCACATTCCCTACGTCTGCATTTTTGATGGCAGTGAAAATTGGTGTTCATGATAACGTGACCGATGCGGTTCACATTATCCATATATTCCGAAACAGGATATTTGCTTGCGAAAAGCTGTCGACGTGCTTCTTTCCCTTCTGGGCTGAGCTTACATCGATCGAAGCAATCGTCTGGTACACAATTTCGCTTGGGCTTTGGCGGTGGTGGATCGCTTGAGTCTCGGCAAGCTGCATCCAATAAAAATCATTTGAATAAACTAAAACAATAAAATATTCAATTCAAATGGCTCTAACCCTCGTCGCTTATCCGCTTATCGAATGGCATGTAGTCCGAATGGTATGTGGATTTTTGACTGAATATATTTTTACTACTGCAGCAGGCCATTTCAATCGATGGCTTAGATATTGAACTTAAATTCACAAGTAATTTATTTCCGGAAACAGTTCGACCCGGATTAAAATGGCCTCGAAATAACAGAAATTTGAATAGAAAGCGAAAATTTCAATTCTATCGCCTTCCAGCAGTAAATGAAAACTGAGACAAACGCTACTTGGATTTTTCCGAAAAGCGGTTTTTTCGTTTCTACGTTTACAATCTTTTTCTCAATTCGTGTAGAAATGATTTTCTTGCATTGAATTTCTTAATTTAACGCTCTACACATACATAGACAAAATGGATGAATGTTGTATTGGATTGCAGTTTGATGTGCTGTTGCCAAAATTCCTTATATCGTAATCTATTATCGTGGAAAAATGTCTTCGTTCAGTGACAGCAACATGCGGCTGCTTAAATTGAATTCATATCAAAATCTCAAATAGCATAGGACCCAATATACTCTGTCATTTAATGAAATGAAATCTAACAATTTACACTCAGCATGAATGTCAGTCGCACAATTTATCGGCAGCATATTGGAATTATTTGATTATTTCCTAGCGAAATTAATCGCTTTGAGCTGTCTTCTTCACATTTCGCTGCAACGTCACTCCGATGGAGGATGGCGACGGCGACGGCGACGGCGACGGAATGAATCAACTTTTGATAAGAGTTGTGATGCGGAACCAACGCCTGGAAATGACGTTATACGATAAATAATATTCTGTGATGTGCACTGCATGTAGCGAAATTCAAAATGATGTCTGACGGCGTTTCATTTTGGCTAATGAAAAGCGACCCAAGTGCATTTATCAAATAAGCGAACATAAAACGGTTTGTCTTGCACATAGCGTGTATGCGTTTCATACCGTGTTCGAAGTTATAGTGTAGACTACAGCTGTAAACACAAATTCTACGAATAAATGAAATATAGCTGTAAGGCGAGGGTAAAGGTTTGGTTAAGATGTAATGTTTTCTACACATCACTGATGTTGGCTTCCTTTCTTCCAGATGTTCAATTATTTTGTTGTGTTCTTCAGTTAAAGTGGATAAGAATCAAATGCCACTACATGAATTTCAACGTAGCCGAACATAAATTAATGAATACGATTGTGGTTGGGTACCCTTACTTGGGGTTGTATTTTTCTTCGGAAATAATGATGAATTTAAATTTGTTCTTTGTAATCACTTGTGAAGTAGAATCTAGCTTTGGTTGAATTCCCTACGGATCAAAGCAACGAATCATGAATATTCAATAGGAGATCTACAACATTTATTATATGTATTGTAATGGGAAAGTTAAAGTGGAAATCTGTGAGACGAAACATTTCGTTGTGGTTATCATTTGCAACCGAATCGGTAAAAGGCATGCATCAATTATTTCAAATTGTTTTCTCTTCAAAGAGAATAGCAGAATGGCGCGTTAAATAAATGTTCAACATTTCATTTTGGCATTTTTCTGCGGTTTAAAAAACGATTAACACATTTGGTGGTGCAGTTATTTCGCAATTAATTTAAGTATGAAAGTGACAAACGCGCGTGACTCAGGTCGAAATTATCATATTTTAATTGAATTTCGACGAGAGAATTGGTTTAGATAATTTTGCCACATGTTTGCCTATCGAAAATCGGTGCGGTGTACCCATAATAATATACGTATTGTGACAGCGTTGGCAATATATAATGAAGGTTGGTAGGCACAAAAATACACATACACACACACACACACATAATGGAGTATGCAAATGGCAAGTCTACACTTCATACGAGAGATCAGATATTGTGTGTGACACATGTGGCTAAAACAAGGCTACGAACAATATTTTAAACACCAATTCTATCTTTATGCAAATCGAGCCAAACACACAGGACGGCGGTACATTTGAGAGCTCCGAAAACTATTTTCACATTCAAAATACATTTGACATGGAAACAAAACAATTCAGAGCTATTGTACAATCGTAATTTGTAGGTTGCGATACGCATACCGTCATACACATGATATCAAGAGCAACGGACACCATGTATTGGGGGGAAGTTGTGTGTGAGCAATGAGCATGCATGTTGAATGTTGTTGGGAAATTCGCAAATTACGAATACATATTTTACCAAAATACAGCGTTTCGGTGGAGTTAGACGAACGATGCTTCATGAACTTCAAGTTGTTGTTACTTTTCTCCGTCTCTCTCTCTCTCTCTCCCTCGCTCTCGCTTGGTCGGAGCGCATACATTTGTGAAAGAACACATATGTATGTATGAAAACGGCATTGTCGTTGTTGTCTCGAGCAAGTGACTTAGAAATGTCAGGAAATCTAGAAAAGGAACTTGCCTTCAACATATGAAATATGTGTACTACAATAACAATGGGCTCTAACTTGCAACCAAATTGGTCAAATGCCGTTGAGCAATTTAACGAGCAAGAAAATCAAGCAATTTTCATATCATTGTTTTGGCTAACGCTATTTCATTTGCCGCATTCTCTCGTCGCAGCTCATTTACCATTCTGATCGTGCTGAATAATATGCACACAACACACATACCTAGATACACACACACACACACACAAACTCAACCCAGTTTCTCTTCGTTGTCTAAAGTTGCACTTACGATACGTATATTAATTTATGTTTAAATAATGCTTGTTGATTAGATAGTAACCGCTTTCGGGTTGCTGCACAAAGCACACGTGTACACCGAAATAGAGATTATTATGGGCTCAACGGTTCGCAACAGAATGTAACGGAACTGAGACGAACAGCGTCTGCTTCGAATCAAGTTGAGTATGGTGGCCATGAGCATGAGCACATTGAACAAATTACACACATAATTACGGAAATCAGACATGGAATTTTTGCTGTTTATTATGAATACGGGCTCAAGAAGGAGAAGAAGAAGAAGCGCCAAGACTTGTCCCACTCGTGTCATACATCCTCAATGTCCGGATTTATATTTTCCATTCAACAACAGCAGAAACATCACGAATTTCAACTTTGTATAATTTTATAATATTTGAAGCATTGTCTTAACAAGATAAATGCGCTCTTCTCGCTTCATTTGTATTTCTTTGAAAGTTGGCGGTTTCATGTTGCTGCTGAGTCCAGCATCTATGGCATTACTCATGTTTGCCATGTAAACATATATGGATTTATTATTATTGTAAGATACAGCTTCCCTCGGCATGGTCACAGAGAAGCGTCTTTGAAATGAGATGTGGCCAAATCAAAGTGATTCCAATGAATTTTTCAATATCATTTCAGGCTAATCAAACAGCGAGAATTAATCGAAATACATTCCGATGAAATTTTCTAACTGTAAAATGAATTTGCTTGTTGATGGAATGAGCACGAATTGCCAATTAACAATGGCAGGCATCACAACAACAGTGGATGGCTCATTTGTGGGCCACATATTTTATCATTCAGTCTTCCTTTTTGTACGCAGAGCAAATTGTGTGAAATTGGCAATGAAAATCAAATTAAGCGTACAAACGCTCACAAAGTTACGAGTCGAAGCAAGAAACAAAACAAAAAAAAACACAGCGAAGAATAATTGGCTTACCTTACGTTATATGTTTTCTGTTTAAAATGCTGACATTGGAAATATGAACCCCAGAAAAATTGTTACCAATCACAAACCAATCCAACGTGAGACGTAAAAAAACCTCAACTAGCGACGATGTTACATTATTTTGGATTTGTTTGCTGAGTGTTTTTCTATTCGGCTACGATGTTCATTCGTGGAACACAATGTGCCATGACCAATATTTGCACCAGCAAATATAGTCTATGCACGCACACATACATATAACAAAATACTGCAAAGTCTGCAGTTCGAACGAGAAGTTTTTAACTGAATTTACACGAAAATAAATTTCGCTTTCATAGTTTCCCCATTCGTATGCAGTAAAATTGCGTATTTGTTTAGCTTACATTCCGTTTTATGTATAATATTATTCTTGATTGATATAATTTTCACTTGTGTTAGCACCCCGAAAGTGTGATTGCCAAACTTGCCAAATATGCCAAACACACACGCGCACGCACACACACACACCAAAAATAAACGCGTGCTATCGCGAGAGCCAAAATATGCAGCGTAATAATTCTTGTTTTAATCCAATTTCACGATATGTTCCAGTTAAATTGGGTTATTGTTTACACGCATCGAACGAAGACCTCCATTGAATGGTCGACGAAAGAGCGTCAAGTATTTATTGAATGCTGAATAAATACTGCTGCCACAACACACACTCTTACAGTCGCATGCAGTTCTCAATACAATAATAAACTTTTTTGAGTTATGTCAATATCCGCATTTGCTGTGTGTGTATTTGACATGCTACTCTTATACGACATTTGCCTTGCTCTTCTGTCATTATTTGTGATATGCGTATCGATTTTCATGCTCAAACACAATATTTTTTATTTATTTATCAATAGACATTCTTTTCGCGTAAAAAAAACGTATTCTTCATCGTCTATCGGAGACAATAACAGCCACATATCTCATAAGAATATGAATACCAATTTGGTGCTCTTGATTGAGCATTTCATACGATAGCTGAGAGCACTGCACCTAACCAATGATAAACATTTAATTTAATTAATTATTCGATATTTTGGAATATCTTACATATAAATAGTAACGGAATTTAAGCGAATGGATGAGTACGATGACAGAATGACAAACAGAATATTGCTTCGTTGCGCATAAAACAAACCGAATGTGTTGACTTCATCGATTTTGATGGCGCTAATTGAATTTTAGTGAAAGTTGTGGTTTTTCCAATAATTTGCTGTAATTGCACTGCGATGTTCAATGTTTCTGTGTGTGGCAGTTTAACCAAATATTATTAGAAATGCATACCTATTGCCAACAAATTATTTCATTGAAACGATGGATTTTTTTTTTATTAATTACAAATACAACGCACACTCTGTTTTCACTGATTTTTCTAATTATTGGCAAATAAAATGAGTTGATCACCAAAAAACCACCCACAATTTAATTCGTTCGTCAATTAATAATTCGATTATGATGCAGTCAATTTAATCAAAAATAATGAATTGAAAATCCAACTCTCACTTTGATCACAATGGATTCGTTTGAAAAGAATTTAATTGAACAGAAATGAAGCGACCATCTTCGGTCATTTTTAGCTAAACGAAATATGTTAAAGTGATTGTCACTAAACGACGATTTATATATATACGAGAATACACAAAAACAAGTTATTCCGTTATCTTTTTTTTCAACTTCAGTTGTACGTGTCATATGGCTAGCGATTGCCATGTAATTCGGTGTTCGATGTCTGTTTGTGCGATATTCCGTTGTAAGTGTGCGAGAGATGGTGACGGCGACAACATTTTGACGCTCATTTTATCGATACCATTCACTCGTTGAAATGCACACCGTATTGTTCGTTTGTTGGAAAGAGTGGAATTGCTGATAACATTAGAATAACCCATCGCAGTCTTTATCATTCGAAACTGGATGGGCGACTTTTTTTTGTTATGCTCTGATATTCGGTGTGCGATGCACACAAACTGCCAAGTATTCCAAAGAATATATCAATAACATTAATTTGAGAGGAAATTAGAATTTACTCGACTAATGGCAAAAAGTTGCTCGTTGTGGCTCCGTATCGCAAACTGTGAAAATTTGTGTACGGCCAAGTATGTTAGTCACATAAAAACCAGTCCAATTACATGGCTATGGTATTTCGAAAGAGAATCGTGAGATTTAATGACTTTATCTGAATTTCATTACCAAGTGATTAGGGACATAAAAAATGTGATGACATTTTTCATAAAACTCCAACAGCGCAACGCATTAGGCACCGATTTTCAACAATGAAAAATCGGGTAATTATTTGATTAGAAAAAATGAACCGAAGAAAAAAGATGAAGCGAGCGCGCTCGCGCGGTATCAGACAATCTTTGCTAATCACCGAGAATTCAATAAATGCAAAATGTCCAATTAGTTGATTTGATTTTAGCTTTTTAAAGCTCTCTCCGCAAAAAAAAAAGAACCATATAAACGGCTACGAACATGATCCCGTTGTGTTCGACGTATGTGCTCCATTAAAATGATTTACGCTGAGAAGCGAACTTGAGCATTAAATGGTGAAATTGAATATAATCTCGGTGTCAGATCTGTTGAGAAGCACGCAAAGAAGTCATAATCTCTGTTGGGATACACAACGAAAAAACACAGTACTCCGCATCGGGAGGGAGAGAGAGAGAGATAGAGCAAAAGAGAGAAGAGACGCAAGAACAGATGAAGATAAAAATGAATTAGCTCTGGCCATGCCAGTTGAATGTGTCAGTTTACTACCGTTCCGATGTGAAAGACATGGCGTTTTCCTCCGCTGCTCTGCTATTGCTGCTGTTGGCCTGCCATCTTGATGCCATCATCTGAAGACGACGCAGCTCAGTTCGCTCAGTTCGTTCACCTTATTCACGTGTATGGTGGTATGAGTGTGTATCACTTACAGAGTACGCATTTTTCTGCCAGTTTTTTTTCCAAACAAAAATGTTTACTTTATCTTTCTCATACGTGACAATACATGTGATTTTGAAATCCGCATCGAAATGAGCATTAGAATGACGAAGGAAGGGAAGTGAAGTGAGTGAGCATAAAGAGAGGAAAAAAAAACAGAAACAAAGAGATAGCGATTTACCATCGTACACATCCGATGAGAATAAATACGAGTTTGCCGCTGTGACGAGCACAATCTCATCCATTGTTCTTGTTTCAATTTTCTTTTTAAATGTTCTATTGGCATCTCTCAACAGTTCTTAATCACAACAGATTCCACATATCTAGCAAGCAGAAGAAAAAAAGAGCCGAACTCAAATAGCATCCGCAGTTACTGCGTTAGGGAAAAAAATCATCTTATACTTTTTTCCTCTACTCGGTACTCAGAACTCATTTGCTGTCATGATGGGCAAAGCTCCGGATAGACTCGAAAAATTAAATAAGATAAAAATGGCCGGCGGAATTAATTGCCGAGCTTCGAGGTTTTTTCCCGCTCATTTCGCAATGTCATCGTTTGATATTTACTTTCTATTTTTCCCGGATGGTCATCGTCGTTATTTTCGCCATCGTCTATCACAAAGTGTGTAATATTGCTCAAATAGACAAATTTAATTGCTGAGGTAGCACCCAAACATATCGATGTAGTACGCATCAAATAACTCACTTCTCATTACGACTTCTTCATATAATGTGATAACGGGTTCAAAATAATTAAACCATAAAATCGGTAGTATTAAATCCAATCAATCAAGTACATAATGTGTGGAAAAAATTGCTAGTGACATCGATCACAACCACCACATGTGCCCATTTTACGATAAACATGTTTTGTGTCTGCTCATTCAACCATTTCTATATACTAGTACACATATGCAACGAGTAGTACGAAATATATCATTTCGCTTGATTTTCGTGATGCATGGGTGTGTGAAAGGCATATGTGATTGCCAGGCGGAGTGGAAAACCTCAATAATAAATTCTTTTGGAAACAAGAAGCATCGCGTAAGTAAAACTCTTTGTAAGCGGTTTTGTTTATTGGAGTGTGTACACGCCGAACATTTGCGAAGCGTTGACACAGAACACAACACAACATAGCATCAAAAAGACTTTTTTCCGATGGCAAAGACGGAATTTCGGATTCATGAAACCACCCAGTCAGTGTGTCGAAATCACAATCGCAATCATCATAGCAACTCTCGCTTCGAAAACACGCAAATTAGATTGACACACGCAGTAGTATCAAGTTGGAGTTTTTCAATTTATCAGCGGTTCGTGTTGAGTGAGTTCGAATCCATTTGAATTTGCTCTCACTCTCACTCTCGACCCATGGATTTGCTGATTGCACGTTTCTGTGTATGTGTGCATGAAATTTCGCATCGGATTGATTACATTGATTGAAAATATGGCATCGGCAATAGCTCACATCTCTGATCCAGTGAGAGGCTGAAGTGGCGCGTTGTGATTCATATCGATTTCTAATTACTTCTTGCAAATAAATTTTCGTTTGTGTTTGTGAATGGAGCTGAGCTGAGCACAGCAGGAGAAAATCATATAGAGCCGAAGCAGAATAGGCTCAACGCCGGGGATATATCAGAAAATCTCTTGGCAAGCAAACATTCGTTGAAGTATTGCAATCCAAATGCGCAAGCAGAATTTTCTGCTATTTTCTCTTATTTGGCCCAGTGTCGCATTTTTTGATATTCAGTGTCTATCGTCGGTGGTCCAACGTGTTTGTCTTGTCCCTTGTTATGTATGTGTGTGTATATGTGTGTGTGCGTGTGTGTGTGTGTGCCTTTAATCAACTCCTCTGAATAAAAAAATCCAATGATTCCAGCAAACGAAATTTCTTGCTTAAAGCCTCGACGTTTGGCATTTTGCAAGCAAAACATTCTGATTGCTGGTTAAATCGTTGAATAAGATACATTTTGCCACAAAATGTGCCATCATATGTTAGCAAAATTCATATATAAATTATTCTTCTGCAAAAGCTACAAATCCGGAGAATAGAACTCTCGCTTTCCATTCTCACATCCATACGCACATCTGGCGTTTACCACTAATTAATGAATATTTGTTTCTCTACTTATGAAATGCTCGAACGGAAGAGAAATCTAACTTGATATCCTACACATCGTCCACATAACTGATATAGGCGTGCCCGGTCTTATCCAAGCTCTGACCGAGTTGAATTATAACTCGGAATTTATCCTGAAATCTGCGGAACTTATTGAGTCAAACAAGAAATATGACCATTTCGCATTGAGCTGTCTATGTGTTTGTGTTTGTGTCGGTTCAAAGCCTAACATCAATTACTGAGCAAATTCATTTTGGTTTAGATTGCTTGGAATTTTGTTGGACCGAAGTTATCAATTCAAGAATCAAAAGTGTGGGTCGGAAGCAATGAGGTGTTCACATAAAATAATCTTATATATGAGGTTCGGAAATGCGTGGGGCGCATTTGAAAATCGACATAGTTGAAATATATTCGTCGTGAACAAGGATATGATAAGCAAAAGCAATCGAACGCATTGTACAGAAAATGAACGAATTGAAAGACATAAATGAATGTTTGCGAACATATGTTCGTGATGACGATGCTTTTTCGACGAAACTTGTTGGTACTCATCTTCAATACACATGAATTCGGTTTGGTACGATGTGCCATTTGATTAAATTTTTGTTTGCAAATAAAAAAAAAGAACAGCAAACCAACAAGCTCACTACACGTTCCGCTTATGCACACAGCGCGAGCGAAGGTTTTATTATACGCACAAGAGGAAAAAATAGCGAATGGTTTGCGTGCCGTTTCCCGTTTTCCATTTCCGTCGCAAATTCGATATAAAATGATCCAACATACATATTCCCAATACGATGCACAATGTTTTTCAACGTATAAATAATCGAATTGATGGAATTACGTGTATTTATTTTTCATCCAACATACCTTTGCCAGGATATGTGAGCTCTGGAATATGATAGCGATTTGTTCGAGTTGTTGCAAAACTTTCGATAAACATTGATGCGATTTTCACAACATCATTTCCCGTCAGTACAGAGATACTTGAGAATAACACTCATATATTCCAGTAGATAGTTCGAGCACGGCACACAAGTACATTTTCAATCAAACATTTGGTGTTCTCTTCAATCAACAAACTAAATATGCATTTTGCAATCACATTTTTCCCCCTAAAAAAACATAAACAATGGCAAATGCAGGAAAAACAGCATTGTAAGCATCTTAGGAGAATGATATTTTTATGCTGGCGCTTCAATCACACATACACGTACTACATGTCCTCCCTGGTCTACGAATGGCAGAAAAATCTCGGAAAATCTTTTAACAATCATGCAAAATGTATGAAGAACGATGGCGGTGTCGGTGACGATGACTACGACAACAACGTGAGGTGTGTCAAGGAGAAAAACTTTGCTATGGTACTCGGTTTGCGCAACACTATTTTGGGAATTACATATTTAGCACGACACACGAGCGCTCCAAGTGTAAATGACAAAACTGAACATAAAACTGACATTTCCACATTCTGTTGCCACCGCTGTTCGCTCCACATTCTGAAAGTTATATCATCACATGTCAATACATGAAAATTATCAACACACCAGCCATGCACGATTCTAGATTTGGTTTTTTTTTTCCTATTCGCTGAATTTGTTCAAGCAGATGATTTTCCTTATCTATTTTATGCATCCGCCCCCATCATCATCTCGGCAATTACATAACATACAATGCACAATATGCGGTCCGTCAATCTAAATTAAATATTATTCTCAAATCACAATCCCAAATTCAACCGAGTGTACTTCATAACAAACACACTTATTTGCTGTTGAATTGCATACGGTCCAGTTTGGTTGTAACAATGGCTGTTGTTTGTGCCAAACCAAAAGATTTTTCATCAAACTGGTTTTCAATATAGCCAACATTGCTGTGGTTATTGTGCTGAAGTGTTTACTCGAATAAAATGAATGTGCGCAATCATATACGTGAACGGTGTGTCTTTATCACATGATATTTCATTTGAATACATATATGTCGTTGGGTTTTTGTGTGATGTTTGCTGGAGCAAATTTTTCGACAACCAAATTAATTTGAATTGCATGCATGCGAATGGAAAAGTTGTACACTTGTGTACTGTATGCACAAGCACATGGTATTGTGCACAACTTTCAAGCAATGGGCTTGTGTACACTGACTGCATTCATGGTAATGTAAATGGAATGTGTGCACTTTCCAGTGCGGCAGTTGCCAATTCAAATACTTCTCGACTGAACTTCGGTTAACTTTCCGTTGTTAATTTTTTTTGTATTTTTATATCAAACAAGAGAGAGAGAGAGAGAGAGGGAGAGAGAGAGAGAGAGAGAGAGAGATAGGAAGAAAAAAGAAAGCGTTGTTGTACATTCCGGTGGAAGATGAAAAGAAAAACATTATTCAACGAAAGAAAAAAACACATAAAAACATAAACCATATGGGTAACATAACAATTCGAGAGAAGAATGTTGATAAGCGACACAAGCACAAATCGAGAAAATTCAGGCGACAGTAAGACAGTCAGAGAGATATGCACAAATGAAAGAAATACCTATCTGCAACATGAAAAATGCTGCTTGTTTCAATATGAGTCGTGAAATGAATATGTGCTCGATGGTCGACGAGCGCTCACTTGCTTACCGCGCCTCAGCTGCTTGCCTATTCATACTTTCTATCTAAAAGTCATTCAAAACACTGTGCACATTGTCTTGGTCTCTCTCTCCCACTCTCTGTATGTGCTCTGTGCTGTCTCCCGATGCTTTCATTCGGCAAATACGCTTGAAAGCTGAGAGATAAAACACTGCAATCAACGTGAAGTCGGAGGGATACGAAGCGATTTGAACAAAAAAAATTATTTGTTTTTGGTTTAAGCAGGAGAAATGGCTGTGTATTTAATCTACGATGGCTTGCATTCATTGAAATCCGGAAAATGCATGCCATTTCGAAAATGTAATGCATTAAAAAGAACGTCGTAGAACTATAGAAAGCCAGCGTCAAGAAACGGAGCAAAAAAAAATCGGAATAATGAAAAGAAAAATAGCCAGAGAGAATACTTGATGAAATTGGGTATTGCCGTTGCTGTGTGAACGTGTTCTCGTTTGCTAGCTCTAGATTTTCCCATAATTTGTATCTCAAATTCCTCTCTGTCTCAATCCTTCTCTTTCTTTCTTGCTCTTTCTCTCTCTCGTCTCTCTGTTGGCACACTTTGTCTCATCCAACCGCTCGGGTTAGTCAGTAACCCCTAAGTGCTTGATATTTATTGATTCGTAACGTTGACTGCTACATAAATTCGTTCGACTGGAAAATTCATATAAATTATTGAGCCTCTTTCTTATTAAATTTGGAAATTTAATATCTCCATCCGAGCAGTGTTCGCTTTTGAATTTAGCATCGTTCGCTACATTAATGTTTACGATTTTCGTCATATAAAGGAGGAGAAGAACAGAAAAAAATTATGAAAGCCAAATTCATTGAAAATTAAGCAGCTATTGAATCATAAGTTCTAAGGCTCTTGTTCAATGGCTATTGTACAAAATTGAAATTTACCGAGCGCTGAAGAGCTCAATGTGTTGAAAATACACTCGAAAAACTCTTCACTGTGTCAACATTCCGCAAAACATAAACATACCAATACCATTGGGTTTTCGCCCGCATATATTCACACAGAGTAAATAAAGTGAAGAAAAAATGAAAGAAAAAAAAATCATGCCCTAAAAAAGTTGGGATGGTAAGTGCGGAAAACACAGGCGAATAAGAAAATGGATTTACAAATGGACTCTTAGATACAATAATATCGTATCAGTGGATGTGCCGTTTCAAGTACATTAGGATAGGGAGGGAGAGAGAGAGGGAGAGGAAAGATGGAGAGTGCATGCTGGTAAGTCCAGCAACCGACATCAATGCGATTGTATTCAGAGAAGGTGAAGCTTTAGAATTGCTGTAATGAATTCCAGAATGATTCACTTGTGGTTTATCGATTAATTCTCTTTTGTGGTTTTTCGTCTCGTGCATATTATCTTTCTGCAAGTGCAGTACCAGTACCATTGACCAATGATAACGAGCTTCGATTGCATTTTCATCGGGTGAAATTGCAAAAACAGCAATCGAAACATAAAATACCGTTGAAACCGTATATAGTCAGCTGCGAGTCGGAAAACATACTCAAAATCTGAATGAAACGGACGGAATTTCGAGGGGAACAAGAGTCAACAGAAGTGCTTTAGCACAAGAATTGAAGAGAAAAGAGTCGACTATAAGCACGAAAAAGAATCAAATGGGAATAAATGTAAACCGAAAGAAAAAAACAAGTTCCAAAACGCATACACTGATATCGATTGCTACTGCTGCTGCTCTTGCACAAGGTATTTGCTGAACCGATTCACTCACATGTATACACACACAGACCCATTGAAAAATGGAACAGTGACAATAAAAGCAGTCAGCATCTACGTTTAGCTCATCTACGTGTACCATTTTTACACACGACACACCAGTCAACACTACTATGATTTTGCATCGGCGAGCTCAACACAACCATCATCATTATCATTGCCAGAGACATGTAAATTGTTCTCTGTTGTTTTAATGTTTTGCTATTGTTGTTCGATGTACATAAAATATAGTTTGTGATGAGATTATAATATCACGGCATAAGCAAGAGGTGCATCATTTGTTGTTATCCATCCAAAAATTTTCTACCGTTTGTTTATTCTGTTGAATGTTATACGTCATTGCTGTAAACTTATGCTACACAATTGCATTCAATCAGAAAATGTGTGTGTACCCAAAACTTTTGGATTGGCATATACTTGCCACCAAATTCTCAAATAAACACTGTGCACTGGCCTCATTGCTCACCGCTGCGCACCTCTCTTTCAACTTTAATCTATAATGATCCAGGTGATATTCATGCTATTGCGAATTTTGTATTGCGTTGTTTTTTTCCGCACCAATTTTAAGCAATTAAAGTGCAAGTTAAACATTGCCCTTTTCGCTGAATGTAATTGATATCTGAGCACAGAATACAATCAGAGGCGAGTCAGTCATGATGCCTCTAGCGTGAGAACATCGCGTTTCAACGTGAATAAATCACAGAAACACAAACACACACACATACTTTTCACTCATTTATTTTCAGACTGATGATAACAAAAATGGCGAATAACTCGATTAACAGCAATACACCCAAATGCTTAATGCTAAGAAAAAAAAAATATGAATTAACCTTTTTTTTGTGTATCTATCCCAGAACAGCTATTAAAAGTTTTATCCAAAATACAAATTATTATCCACCGTGTGCTTCAATATTTCACTTGAGCTTCACTAATTTTGACATTCACTTTGTTTGAGCACACACAAACAAAAGTACACACACCGTTCACTTTAACAAAATTAGTACAGAACTTTTTTCCACCTCTCGTTAGATGTGTCACATACAAGCATTAAAATGAAATGGAATGAAACGAAACCGCAAAACCGGATGAACGATCAATTTTCACATGGATTTCGATGAAATTCAATTGTTTATGAGGTGTAAATATGCCGAATACCATTCGAATTAATCACTAATATTTCGATTGAATTTTATGATTTTTCTGTTTGTATTCAACACATAGGATGCTGTTTTTGCATGAAATACTTTAGAAATTGCTCTATTTCATGGTAATTTCTCACGTACATTCAAAACTTCAACAACACAACAAAAATGTATATCTTCGATCACAAATCCCAATATTCTGTTGGATTAATAGTTTTTTTTTTCGCTTACAGTGAGTGATTTTCAATTACTGAGTATTAAAATCCAACATGAATTTGCAAATAAATAAAGTTTATAGAAATAAACCGATTCTGCAAACACTAATGCAATATGAGAGAAAAGTCAGCGCGAAATACGCGTAAAAGCCGACTTTCAATAAAATGGTTCGATTCGGTACTGAGATTTAAGCAACATTTTCGAGTTCTTTGTAGGCCAAAAAACAAGCAAACGAGCGAGCGAGCGAATGAACGAACGAAGCGAATAAGCTAACAGAAAACACACGTATTGTGTATATGATGTTGCTGTACGTGTCAGTCGCGTGCGTACATCTAAAGCCACAAAGTCAACTTCAGATATACACCGCATACATATACACTGCGCGTTTGTTACCTGTAGTACCATGAGAGCTAAAGAGAGAAAAACACACACACATGCACGAGTCTGCGGTTACGTTTGACGATCGGTGAGAAATAAAAAAAGCACACTGTTCGAATCATGTCTACATCATAATAGTAGCTTGCTGTGTCTGACGAACAATGCACCGTTTACATACAATAAACAAGTGCTTGTTGCTGTGTGTGTGTGTATACTCAGGTTGTATGTGTGCAAGAGAACTGAACTTGTTGGCTATTTTACATTTGTCAATGTATTTGTTCAGTGGTTTTGTGTGTATTTTTGCATCAGATATTTGTTGGTTGGCATGTGTTTACCGAAAAATTAAAATTTCATTATTGTTCGTGTGAATTGGTTCTATTATTTTAATAGATAATGTGTTTGTGTACTTATTTTCATTCGGTCTGCTTATCTGAAGTGGATATGTGTTTTTTTCTCGCTTTGCTGTGCACACACACACATACACACGACCATTCAATATACAAAATCCCACTTTCATGACACAATTGCCACAACAAATTCTCGCATGCATTTACAAATGCATAATGGAATATACTTTTTTCCAGACGTTGAAATTTTGAAAGAACTTTTTTCCTTGCTCAAATGTTGGTGCCTTTCGTTTGAAATGGATTTTAATTAAAAGTCGGCTATTTTTGTAATGGGATAAAGGATCATGTAATTTCTGGAAATTGTTGACAATTCGGTTTGTGGTTTCAGGTATGGAAAAAGCTTCTCTCACATTATGTTAGCGATGCAAGTGTACTTAAAGATAATGCTGTCGTATACTTTACACCTGGAGTTTGTGTTTGTATTCTCAGTAATTTGTCATTGTATGTGCTCAACAAGCAAATTTTTTAACGATGTGTACATTTGTGTGTGCGCGAACGACTAAACCTATTCAACTTATGTAAGTTTATGTACGTGTATATCTATAGATAACGAATGCAGAAAACTCTCTCACACACACACACGCGCGCAAACACACACGTTGGAACTCTCGTTTGAGGTGCTCACAACTTACAAACTTACTTCATTGCATAGACAGAACTGGTTGAGCAACTTTTTTTTCTCCATCTTTTCGAATATTCTGTGATCCGGCACTGTGTGAGCATAATTCGAAGAATGTGGTGTATTCGTCGAACGTAAACGCGCGTAGACAGACTGAAACAATAACATCGACAAAAAGAGAAAGAGACTGATACTTTAACTGTTTTCGCTGGCGTACTTTCCATGGTAGCCGTAGTCGATTCATTCACTTAAGAACGCTTTATCTAGGCAAGTATGCGGCTTAAGTGGCACACTCACTCAAGTCACCGAACTTCATCCATCGCTCAACAAAAGACTCATCAAGATACAGAGTTGATTCGAGAGCCGTCTTCAATCAATACACTGAATTCGATTGCGGTTACTCAATGAACGTTCTAACGATTCAGAATGAGCAAAGATTTAAGAGAGAGAGAGAGAGAGAGAGAGAGAAAAGTGTTTTTACGTAACTAATCACTTTTATCGATAACAATGAAAGCTTCCTTCTCCGTCAGTCACATCGACCACAAAGTGATATATTAACATTGTAATAGTCTTTCGGATTTGATTTTGATGATGAACATATGTGAGAAAAAAAACCAGACAAACATTCCACCGAAATCCAATTTGTGACGTATATCGAGTAGTACAATTTCATCATGCTGGTATCAACGAATTCATATAATTTGTACTTACAAAATAATACGGAAGTATTAGTATTTCGTATTTTTTTTTTTTGAAATTGTTCAGACTATAATATTCGATGAGATAAGAATACGCGGTTGAAATCAAAGAGACAAAAGCCATTGTCGGTAATTTACGAAAAGCACAAATTACTTTTCGATATTTCGCCATTCACATGGGTGATCACACGTTATCTTTATTGCGTTCCCATTTCGTTGGATTCGAGCCTTGTTGGGCTCGCATTCACATCGCTTGTGTTTTGGATGATGTGAGGCTGTGTGTGTGTGTCTTTTGTTCTTTTGTTCTCGATTCCTTTCATTGCGCTCAAAACCACGCTGGATACTTATCACACATCTAATGAAGATGCACAATGAACGTATGTGATTGGAGCCAACACTAAATATATCGTTGTGATAGTGGTGTTTTTGTTGCGTTGCATACAGTGTGTATACATGACGCGCGTGAACGAAGAGCAGAATCGATTGCGCGATATTAATCAGCAGTACATAATGAATCGAAGACGCGTGTTCGATAACAATGTTCTGGGCCACGATAATCGTTCAGCTCATAAAACAAATCTTATATTTTGATGTTCGATCCGATGTTTAATGTTTATTACATTTATCGTTCGTCTCTTACGCACATAATATAAAGTAATGGAAATAATATTAGATTCAACTTCCCACCATGCAACACATATTTATTTTATGATTTTATGTATTGTGTTCTATTGTTATGTTCTGATGAGCGTCGGGCAACGAAGGAGAAGACGAAGACGAAGGAAAAAGTATTTCGTTTTTTTTTAGATCCAGTGAATGTGAAAATCCTTTGGATTTGTTTAGCCAAACGGAAACTTTCGATGCGTATTTGGTCATATAGACTACTAAAACTTACTCCAGAAACGGAGACGAACCAGAATCTGGGATGAAATAGCCGGCGGAAAAGCAATAAAATTATTGATTGTGCGAAGCACGAGAATACAACACTGTACAACGCACATTCACGCACAGACTTTGTGGTATATTTTTGGTGGATTTTTTTCATTTCCAATAAATAAAATCGATGTGCACACACCACATTCAATAACAAAAAAAGCAAGAGAATGCGCCACAAGGAAAATGAAAATGAGTGACAACGAGCGGCTAAAAAGAAACAACGTTCGAAAACTTTGTGTTTACCATTTTCCATCATGAGTCTTCCGACCATTATGTGTATATTGGAAATGACGTTATCTAATATGTTTGGTGTGTGATCAAAACACAAGTGGTTGCTTGAGATGGTCGTGTTTTTACGCTCTATCACTGGGTCTGACTCAGTGTCAGTGTCAGTGTCCGCTTATATTCTGAGATAACCCATTCGATGTGAGTGTGTGTGTGTGTGTGTGTTGTTGTTGCCATTTATTTCGGTGCAAATGGCGATGAAAATGACGGACGAGTTGAGCTCGAGCCCTAGACCGAGTTTGTTGCAGGAAAGAATGGGAACAAATCAATGGCGACGCAAATAGCATAAAGGAAATCGATT
>NW_022595244.1:18657478-18673492 GCF_009176505.1 Sitodiplosis mosellana | reverse complement strand
GAAATCGATTCCAAATTCTCTGCTCTATCAAACTAAAACTACCATTTTCTGTTTATTTAATACCAAAAACACCCTAGTGTATATGTATACAGTATTGATGTGAGTGGTGTGCGTGTTGCTTTGCTTTTTCTTTATTCGCTACGATGGTGGTACTGGTGCCACTGCATAAGGTGCTCTCATAGCTGTAATCTAAGCTTTCGATTTTTTTGTCATTGGCACCGAAAACCATTTCTCGATGAGGAATAAAGTTTTTTTTATGGGCCAACTAACCATATTGAGGCACTCTCTCTTCTAATCGAATACGTTTTTATTTGTGAATACTTTTTATTGGCTAGTTTGAATGGAGCCCTTGTCACACTCCTTTGTTTTTGCACACAATGACCAACAACACTGTAGTCTTCGTCGTCGTCGTCGTCTTCCATACGTTGTATCATGTTTTATTATGATTTCGGTTGCAGTATGCCTTTTTCACACTTCACTAAATTCCATCTAAAGTTGTCTATTTTGATGTTGTCGACAGTTTCGTGTATTGGATTACGGTTGAACATGGTCCTATGCCCATTATCCAAAACGATTCGATTGACCATTCGAAAAATCAACGGCTGCAATCATTTCACACCAAACCAGAAGACACTCAAAGCGTCGCCATTTGACTGAGAATTGAATCTAATGGCTGTGGCGCACATTTTACTGAAATCGTGATCAAATAAAAATGTTTCGGATTTGAGCTTGTTTTACGATTGACAGTTCTGCAACAAACGAATCCCCAATGATTTCGGTGCGGTAGACGAATCCACACACACATATTGACCATTTGCATTGCAATGAAAGCTGAATTGATTTTCGCTATACTCAAGAATCACAACACATCTCATGCCAATTGTATTCCGTTTTCCTCGTGAACAGCTACCGTAAAATCGAAACACATTAGTTGATTGACGCAAAAAGAGAATAAACAAGTTTATTCTTTTGAACACAAACTGCCAGTGCGTCGATACGTTTAACATGATGGAATTAAGTTTCAAGCTTTTAAGTTTCGTTCTTAATCCAATTTCCCTTTGATGATAAAACAAGTCGAAACCGCGTAGGTGTTTTCATAATTTCATATCGTGATGAAAACAACTTATTGAAATACAATATTGTTTTCACTATCACATTAAATCTCTGAAATACTTACCAAGCTTTGAGTCACTGCGCCTTTTCACACGCAACTTTATCACACATGATTGGATACACTGAAATCATTCGGAAACGTTATGCAATTAATTTTGATAGAGTTTTAGTATTAAAAAGTGATGAAAAAAAAAAACAAAAATCATTATACATTTGGATCGTATAAATATAAATGGTTTTGATTTCAACACAACAGTTCTTTGTTGGTGCTGCTGTTGGTGTTGTGTTACTTATTTAGCTTCACTGCAATGCTATTCATTTTTATTGAAACAAACAAATAATGAAACATCAATCGCCCACGCAACGCAAAAAGCTGATATTGACACAACAACAGGTGTTCATGTTTCTACAAAAATCGATAAGAAAACGTATGCGGGTCGAAAATGAGAATTACGTCGGATTTGGCATTGAACCCAATTCAAGCGCAGCGCGAGCACATAGACTGGCCGATGAAAATAGCAACAAAAAACAACAAGAACTATGAAAAGCGACTGTGAGACCCGTCACAGTAAACAACAAAATAAATGAATCAATGGCGAGCGCTTCTTTTATGCTTGACATTCAGAAATTGAACGCCTCGCAAGTGGAAAGTCTGCTCATTTGACGAGAAATGTGGGGATACAATATGAACATAAAAAAGCACGTCAGTCTTAAGTAAATTATTTACCTCGTGAATGTAGCGTATTACTTCGGCGCGCGGCAAATCTTCCAATTTGCGCTCATTAACGTCAAGTATTTCATCGCCAACTTCGAGGTTGTCTCTATCGGCTGGACTTCCATACAATTTGATTTTATTATCGCGACTCTCGACCACAATGATTACATATCCATTTAGCTCGACCACTTGCTGTAGAGGGAAAAATGAAGAGAAGAAAACGAATGTAAGTAAAAATATTAATACCAAAACGTTGAGATGAGCAGGTTTCTTTAAAAAAAAAAATACATTTGGATTTTTTATGTGACTATTGGAGAAATAAATTGAAAATAATTTGTATAATTATTTTGTTCGCTCATCGATTAGCTGTCGATGAACAGGCGCCGTCGAAATTGAATTAAAATTGATTCGCTTCTGGCACTGAAGCAATTTTCAGATGCACTTCTTTTCAAATAAATCGCATCGACAGTGTAATTAATCCACTCTACAATGCTTATTCTATTCAGACGGGCACGATTCAAATTTCTGCACTGATTCGCTGACGTCGACTACGGTGCGGCATGGGAGCACTGTTGAACATTTCCATGAATAAAATTAATCAAGTTTAGATGAGTTTTATTATTTGCAGTGATATACAGATTACGTTGGCTCGTGCATCGACTATAAATTCGATACAATACCGATGGATGACAAATGGAGTTCGGGCACTCCACTGGTTTTAATTGCCTTTTTTCCTGCCATTTCGAACGAGCTTAGGAGTGCGAAAGTCAAATACGCGAACGAAATAAGCTCGACTACAGAATATTCGATTCAAGTGCACACTCCGTGATTCCACGTTTGCAGCACGTAACAAATAATAGTTTCGAATGCAATTAACTTAGTGACCTATATACTTAGCCATATTCTCGAACAGCGCCGATATGATCTGCCATCATTCGACAAGTGTTCAGAATACACAGAGGACCAACAATGAATGCAGCATACATTATATACATATTGATTTCATGTGTGTGATATAACAATGTGTATCTGTGAACTGTCGATTGGAAAATTTCAATCTCACTTTCACACACCCTTGTCGAAAATAGCCAGCAGAAATATAGATTGTATGCTCTGTGTTCAACAGCCAAACTATGAAATTTTCCCGATGTGACGGGGTACAAGCGAATTAATTTCATTTTGTATGTTCAATTCCTGTGAAATGCTTCAAAAATTCCAGAAAAAAAATCACAAATGGAAAAAAGAGAACCAATTTCATTTTGTTGTTACGTATTATGTGCGTCGTAAATGGCAGCACCCTTGCATTTTTTTGTCGTTACCCTTTTGCAAATATCCGCGGTCCAAAATCATTCACATATATTCACCATGGAAAGTAAACACAATAAAAATGATGGATGACTGATTGATGGCTCATTTTCCACGGGTATTTCCACGGTACAAATCAATAGAGCCATAACAATAGCAAATAAGCACTCGAGACAATTTTGTCAACATCGAAAAATTATAACAGTTCTACATATTACAGCCGAAGGCGGGAAATGTATGATGCAAAAATGCTCTCGAAATGGAAATGGAAATGGAATTTGAAACCGTAATAAATATTTTATATAGGTCGTGTCTTTTTATGTGCAAAAAAAAATTGGATCCGTCTATTCGCACCGCAAATATGCAGATTTTGACACCATAATGGATTTCCATTCGCTCATTCTCTCCCCCTCTTTTTCGATGTGTAAAAATAGATTTCGATACTGGCTTGACATCTGCCGGTGATCGCATACTCAAACATTCACACCCACACACACACACACACACAAACGCATGCATACAAATCGAAGGCAGAGTTTATTGTATGTCGAGCATGTTATTGAGATAAGAGAAAAATCGACCATCGGGTAAAAAGCAAAACGACCAACTCAATTTGCGCGCACACTTTCCACGTTGAACGATGTGTCAGTTGGCATATTTTTCACTTCTTTCTGCTTTTTTCGATGTTCTGAAGCTGAAAGCAGTGGCACTCATGCGATGAATCGCAGAACGCGTAAAGTGTGTCGTCACACGAGCCAACTCTATCCGTAGCACAGGCACACGAGTCATACAGGAGCAGCGAGCCAGCGAGTATAGATATTTGTGAATTTTGTGGTTATTTAATATCAGATATTCGCAACAGAGCCGTTAAATTATGTACACTGAACTGATGCTCGAGGGTATTGCGGAGCAAACGGCTAGTGCGTCAGAGACACTCTCTTCTACATCCACAAGGGTAGAAACCGAAAAGCAATGAAGAGAAATTGATTTGCCAAAAATGATTTGTTTGCGAAAAGAATTTTTATTCTTGAAATAGTAAACATTATCGGTGATATACTTTTGACAGCCCCTATTGATTTGCACTAAACTTTTCGGAAAAGTTGTGCCAACAAATAACTTCGAGAAAGGGCAATGAATTATAAAATGTGTTATAAAAAAAAAGCTCCTCGAACGTATTGGAAGTGATGATTGTCTGGTCGATTTGGCTCTCAAAACAAAACGCATTCCAAACTCATACAAAGTGAACGGAAAAATTCGAGCATTGCTAAATGGACCATTGTCACAGAGAGCATCGACGGAACCAGTTACTAAAACCAATAGACTATTCAATTCTATTGTTCAACATCCCGTCAGTTTTTGTCCTCGCTCTTGTTCATTTTTTTCCCATGAATTTCTTCGCCTTTTCTTCTGTGTGTACCCAAAACATTTGCCATTTTCAACATTTGTTGTGTGATCAAGTACTAGCAGAATAACGAAAATGCGTGAAACCAATAGATGAAGGAAGAACGGAGAGAGCGGGCGTGAGAGTGGCGAAAAAAGCCATCGAAAAAGAGAAAAGAAAAATGTATTTATCTTATAACTTTCGGATTTTCGTTCAGACTAGATTTAAGCCCGGAATATGCGTTGAAAGGAGCAATAGAATCAAATACGGAGTCGTCGTTTTAACGCCGAAGACTAAATTCCAGCATAAAATATCAATCAATTGCCTTCGCATTCGCAAGAAAATTTCGTCTGTCTGCCGACATACGAGAATCGCTGCAAAACGCAATGTTTAACCCATATCGAAAATGGTTGTATTGACATGAGCCGAACATTGGAAATAGTAATAAAGAAAAAAGAGAGAACTGAAAATTTGCTACTCTTTTTACGATTCCAATTGGTGATAATTTCACATTGGGTTGTGTACTCGGTATGCTGAATGTGTGTAATGTTCGCGCTCAGTCTGTAGTATGTTACCGTTACCATCACCATTGCCACTGCTGTTGCTGAGCCATTGCTCGATACTTTTGATACATTTGACTACTTTTCGCAAGTTTCGGCGTTTTTAACATCTCCTCAGCGCGTGTACCAGCTATCCATCATTCGTTTGCATGGATGCTGTTGGGAAATCTCTTTTATTCTCGTTTGTTTGCCAAGGTTTTTTTTTTCCTGTCGCTCTGCTTCGCGATTGCTATTGCCCTCGTTCCATTTTCCATGTTGAATTCTGAGTGAGGCTGGAGTAAGCTGACGGTCGATTCGTTGTCACAGCAAAAGAAAAACTCGTGTACGACAAACGCGACATAGACACATATCGTATACGATTTGAGCGATAACATATATTAGTGTATATAATGGCTGGTTGTTTTCTTTTTTTCGGCTCCTTTTTCGCAACGGCGCACACACACACACACACGAATAAACAAACAAATACGCACTCGTTGCTGATTTTCATGTAAGCGAAACATCATTTTCTCCGTAGTGTATTTTCGACGTTTTATTGAACCTCCCAAAGAAACGTTAACATTCATTACTGATACAATTGCACGTCATTTCCCTTTGCCTCTTTCGATCTAATTGTTATGCAGGCGTGCTTTAATTTATTTGAACTAATGTAGCGCTTCCAATTGACGAAGTGGCGAATTATCCTTCGGTTAGGAAAGTGTTCGCCCATAAAAGCAAGAATGAGAAAAGAAAAGTGAGAGAGAGAGAGAGAGAGAGAAGAGAGAGAGCAGCACGAGAAAAACAGAGTTTGAATGTGTGTACTGTGTTGCAAGGCATGGAAAAGCGAGCTGTATCGCGTGTGCCAAACCAAATCATCAATAAACACAAAAACACACAAAGGCAGCCATTCAGCCGAACGCAGCAACAACAACAACGATTAGAAGAAGAAAAAAAAAACGCCAAAAGATAATTCTCGTGTGTGCACGCAAATAAAGTGGATAGAACACGCACAAAATATTGGAATGCGTCCGTGGACAACAACGTTTATACACGCATACATCAATACCGACGTCGTCACACATATACACATACAAACACACAGGCACCAGCTCTCGCACACGCATCGACAATCTTCAGACCAGTTCAAATGCGATTTTCTCTACACCACACGGAATTCTTCTGCCGTTCTCCCAGCGAAACGTTCATTCTATCATCCATGTTTTTTCCACTGTCTCGAGTTTTTACCTCGATTTTTTCTCCCTTTCGTAATCAGACTGCATGCAAAATATTTGAAGCTTCATTTTTCCCACACTCGCTCATTCGCTGCTTTTTTTTGTGTCCCAATTGTATACATTTTCCATGTTTCTTGTTTTACTGGTTGACTCGCGAGAAATTTCCGATTTAAAGCAAATACCTCAATAATAATTCACAGTTCGCTCGTGATCGGAATGTGTATGTGTGTGTGTATGCTTTCAGCGCACTTCACTCAAAAGCTTAACACCAAAACTCTGGCCCCTTTTTTTCCGGAGCGCTTGTTGTGTTTCGTCTTACGGTTACTCTTGATTTAATGACTAATTATTCTAAGCTGGCACTAATCGCACTTTTACCATTCGCATCCCTTTTGCTGCAAGTAATTCTTATTTGCATCTCAAGTGTGACGGTTTTATGGGCGCACGCATTTTTTTTTGTAGTTCTACAGATAGATTGAATACCAAAGCAAGAAGAAAAAAAAAAGACGACGAAAAACGAATTTCGGTTTTGTATTACCTTCCCCGATGCCGTTCCCGTCGATGCGGTCGTCGATGTGGATGTCTGTGGTCCAAGTGCCGCCCTTTGATGCTGTGCTTGCGAATGCTGTGATTGCATTTTCGCTTGGCAAATTTTTTTTTTCTCTTTAACTCTAGCGTTATGGAAATGTTGTTTTCCCAAAACTCTCACCAGATCATTTTCACTTCGGATTCGTTACCGTTTAACGTGTCCACGTTGTTACTGCACGCGCACAGCTTTGGCTTCTCTCTGCAAACCAACTTTTCACCTATTAATCATGAGGCTTGCTTCAACCACTTCATCGTTTGAAACATTCAATTGAAATGTCCATTGCGAAACGTGCCACTTAACCGAATGTATTCGTTAATTATTTCACAGAGTCTTGTTCCCGTTTTTTCACTTTCGATCGAAAAAAATCAATTTTATTATGAAACACTTATTGAACTTCCTTTTGATACAAAGCACCGAAGGAAATACTCTTCACGCGTATTCACACTTTGCAATTTCTTTATCATCATTTCATTCGACGATGAGTAATCGAGACACACCAAACTTCTTTGGTGCGATAGAAGAATCGTCGATGAACACCACCAATATACAGTCGATAACACGAATTTTGTGGAAACAAATTTAGTCGCAATTAATTTGACAAAAAAAAAAAAAAAACAAATAAATAAACAATACAAAGTTAGTTTTACGTTGGGTGGTATTGCTGGTTGGTGCTTCGCAATAAAATTCGATAAGGTGTCATGATTACTTTTTGAGTAGAATGAACTCACTCGCGACGCGACCGAAAACACTTATACGTCTGTACACTGGTCGAACGACCGAATGATGCTGAGCAATGTGAAAATGTTGCCTAACATCGATGGAAATATGTGACAAAGCTTTTACTTGCGCTCTGCTCTTTTCTTTGCTCTCTACAATTCAAGCGTTCTGTCTCCTCTCATTTTGGCTTTCCAAGTTTTCACCAAATGGACCAGTTTCCAACCGATGTGTACTGCGACATGGAAAACCCTCGAAATGTCTATGTGTGTATGTGAGAGATGAACTGAGAACAGGAAAACGAGCAAAAGAGTAAGAGAGGGAGAGAGAGAGAGAGAGAGAGAGAGAGAGGCCAGTAATTCTCTCAAAATGTGTGTTACAGTTTTCAATGAATGAATTTGAATGTATTGGTTTTAAAACACAGCTTTCCGTGTCTGCTCTCCCTTTTTAACGAACGAATTGACAAAGACAGAGCTATCGATATTTTTGCACTTTTTTCCCATTCATAGTAAATAGTGTACAATAACACTGTATCAAATGCAGAAAGCACGTTTTCATTTCATTTATCCATTTCCACCGCCCGACAGGATTTCAACATATTTTTTCAACAGAAAATCATCTGCTTGAATGAATTATTTTGGGTTGAATCGATTTTAAATTCACCAATGAAATGAATTATATTTAATGCTCATGATTGAGGTTTCATAAGCATATTTGCAGCCCAAACGTAACTTCAGCAGAAAACTTTGAGAGAGCGAGAGAATTTCAAGGGAGGATAACTTTTACTTTTCACACAGAGAAATACACACACACACACACATGGAGCAGTATGCTCAAAAATGTGGTCCATTCGGAGACTGCGTGTGCGCTGTTAAAGCGGTGTACAAATTCGTTGATAAACAAAACGACAGTTAAATAGCAAAACCATGAGCAAAATCGGTGACACTATTTGTATTTTTCTTTCAGCTATGCTTTCATTTTCCTCACTGTGTAAATAATTCTAAGATTGCTGTGGAAAATGATAACAGTTTTTCTTTGATTTTGACTACCATCGACGTAAAATTCCTCTTCAAACGTTGATAAGGTTAAATGACAGAGAGCAATATTTTTGTTGTTTGGTTTTCAAACCCAAGTAAATTAAATTATCTCCGAAGCAATCTTTTAAATTTTCCTACAAAGATACCATGATTTTATTAATTTAAATATCCTAAATTCCCAAAAAAGTGACTCTCATAACAAATATTATTCATAATACTTGCTCTAAGGTCTCATTACTTTATTCGATAGATGGCGCAAGGATAGTAAACGAGAAATTCAATTGGAATTGGAAAGTTATGTGCAACAACAGTTGTTTTGGCAATATAAACAGACGTCAATGACATCTGGTGTGTGAATGTTGTGTACGCTCAAAACCGTATTGTCATTGGCATAAAAAAACGCTGCGTTAAGAAGATTCCATTCAGACAAAATGAAGTTTCGAGTGCCCCACAATGGTATGCGATGTGTAGTTTGTTTTTTGCTCGCATCGTGTAATGTACTCAATTGCATGGCGACAACACAAAATTGTATCAAAATAATCAAAACACAGCATTGCCCGTGTGTTTAGATTGCAAAAAAAACTTGGCAAATGCACTACTGTTCGAACTAATTTCCCATTTAAACGTGTTTGTGCAGTGTTTTATCGCAAAAATTATTGGTAAAAACTCTTGAATAATTTCGATCAATTGACAAGTGATGTGACAGTCGGTTCATTTTTTACAGGTAGATCGTCTGTGGAGATGAAAAAACTGTGCACAAAAGAAAACATAGTCACATCGAAAAAGAAAGAGATTTTATTTCCATTGGAAATTATTGTTCGTTTGTGTACGTTTCTACAGCCGATGGTTTAATTTAATTTTGGAATTGTGCAATGAATATTGTTGTTGTCGTAGTTGTTGCTGTCTCCACCGATTTGCGACAATCTCACACATCGCATTTGTTTGTATTGAGTTTAGCTTGATATTTTTTTCGTGTTTCTTTTCTCACTCGTTTTTTTCTTTTTTTGGTCTATCGCTTCATATTTTTCAATCAGTGAGTGCATAAATTTTACGTGCACAGAACGTCTTGTTTTTTTTTTCATTGTTCGTATGTTGTTGGCTTAGCGATTGGATTCCTCATATGTGCAGTCTCTTGTCGTACGCTTCGTTCGACGTGTTTTTGTTCCGTTGTTCATCGTCTCTCTATCGCGTAGACCTGAATTTCATGTGAATGATTTTTTTTCTTTTCGCTTTTTTTTGTATTCGTTGTTACTTCGTTTCAAGTTCTCATTCAGCGGTCTATGAAATTGTACGTGCGACGTTTACGTGCGGTGATGTGCATTATGTTTCACACTATTTTTTTTCTCGCTAATATGTTGGCCAATTCGGTTCAAGATATTCATTTCTCCGGAAAGTTGTTTACTAAAACGTTTTTCAAAAGCATTTTCAATGTCCAATAGAATTGAAATGGAAATTGATTTCTAATCCATTCAATTGTGGTGAACATTTGGATTTGTGCAACTTTGCAGTAACGAATTGACCGCAATTAATGTAAAAAGAAAAACGTAGTGACGAAGTAGAAAATAAGCAATCAATTCAAGTCCATGTTGACAAGTTCGAGTGTTTTGAGTGTTTTCAATATGTGGTTTAGTACTTTCAGTTTAAAAAAAAAGCGAATTTACTAGTGTCATTTGGTCGCCATTGCAAATATGGCCGCTATATTCTTAAGCAACATAAACATACGTAATGCAATGCATACACATTGATAGTCGCACGTACGAAGACCACTATACAAAATGGGTAAAATCATAAATAAAAAACACATTTGTGAGGCAAAAATCGACGACGACGACGACGACGACGACAATAACAACCACAACGGCAGTAACAACGCTTATATATTGAAAATCATCTTAATACATGTATCTTCGATAAATGAGTAATTAGTTTTATTTTTTCATCAAAAGGTTGCAGATCCGCATGTTTTGATATGAAGTGGAAAAAGTGCAGTGAAAACGAATGAAAACATTACACATAATTCGAATAGCGAATAGTCCAGAAGAGATTACATTTAGCTGTGGTGTGTTTTTGTACATAAATATATATATATACAGATAGAGATAAATCGTGTACTCGACAGCGGCGGTGCAGTTTTACGCATTGCAATTAGTTTTCGTGCTCGGATCATAAATAAATCAATCACCGAATGCTAAATAAAATCGTGTGATAGAATTGTGCCGATATCAACGTGTACGTATAATGAATGTGTGTGTTTCAGCTATTACGGTTGCATCATAAGAATTCGCATGGCTGATTTATTTGTGTGCAACGAATGCGACCTTTGATTGTGCCTTTGCATATTGCACCAAACAAGCAGCTACACCAAAAATAACAAGTAGCTAGTGATACTTTAGTAGAAAGTATAATCGAGAAAAAAAAGAAACAATGTCAACAACGTTGCCACAACGTAATAATGCCACAATTGATCCATATGCATATCTTCCAATGTCAAATATACCGACTGCTCGCCAAATGACACCACATCAACTGAACAATCCACAAGTACCACAAAATCATATTGTAAATCGTTTTGTGCCGGCCCAAGAGTCACCGTACGTTTTACCGGGTTACCAAAACAACAATAATAACAACAATAACAATCACAATCACTCGCCATTGCATCACCATCCAGTTAATCAGAACGATTCCAGTGACAATAGTTCGCAACAAGGATCCACCATGCTGTATACTGCGCTCTACGATTATGAGCCTCAAACCGAGGACGAGTTGTTGCTGAGGCGCGGAACAATTGTTATGGTTCTGACAAAAGATAGTGCAATATCCGGCGATGAAGGCTGGTGGACGGGCCAAATTGGCGATAAAGTCGGTATATTCCCATCGAATTATGTGACAGATCGTGATCCAATGATGGCTGAGAATCTACCGGAAATCATTGGCGGAATTCAGCCACTCGAAATTGACTTCAGAGAGCTTACACTCGAAGAGATCATCGGTGCTGGTGGCTTCAGTAAAGTGCGACGCGGGTATTGGGGACAAACTGAAGTTGCGATTAAGACTCAAAACCAAGAAGAAAACCAAGACAGAACGCTTGAAAGCGTAATGAAAGAAGCGAAATTGTTTTGGTCGTTAAAACACGAGAATATCGTTTCGTTGCATGGTGCCTGTCTTACACCTCCAAACTTTTGTCTGGTTATGGAATTTGCGCGCGGTGGCCCATTGAATCAAGTTCTGGCCAAACACAAAATACCACCGGACGTACTCGTCGGATGGGCAACACAAATCGCACGTGGCATGAACTACCTACATAGCGGCGCTCCAATATCGGTGATACACCGTGATTTAAAAAGTTCAAACGGTGAGTTTTTTCCTCCTCAAATTCGGACATATTTCGCAAATCAAATATTTACAAAAAAAATTGAAAATACCAAATGCGTAAACAAAAGTACAGCCGATTGAAGGCGGAATAATCGATGTTTGTACATGCAGTGATTCGTGTCGTACGATAAAATCATTAGGGTGATTGAAATGTTTGTGACTCGCGCAATATTTATTTATAAATAGTGATAACATATTTCTTCTTCTGGAATAGTAAAGCTATTGAGTACAACCAATAATATGCCGCAAGAAAAGAATATTTGCACTCAACCAAATGCCAATTCAATCGTTGGTTAAAAAAAAATTGAAGAAAAACGCAAATGAATCGCAAATGGGCGCAAAAAATTAACAATCAATGATATTGACAGTAAATGTATAGAATATCACATCGTCTATGTTAAAAATCGACTTCACGTCGTGGATTAAGCTAACAATACTGTTTATTTTTGTTGTTGTATACACTCAAGCAACATACCGTTTCGCATTAAACGATCGCAAAAGCAGATAAATCGCTTAAACATTGATAACACAAAATTCTTTTCGTCAGCAAAAGATAAGAGAGCGAAAAACGTCGCACCATTTTAAATTGTATGTGACTCAATCAAGTTGCTTAGGTTGTTCTGTGTGACAACATGAATTGAATGCTGTCATCTGTGTAGCGAACGATGTGTGATGGGCACACTCCACACTTACATTATGTGTCTACGGTTGGCGTACGATAATTTGTGTGTTAAGCATTCGTTAATTCAAACTGTCTATTGAAATCGTTCACAGCACTCGTTCGGTGCTCTCATTCGCTCTCCCTCTCACTTATTCTCACACTCACTTAAGGGCCCAACACGTTGATGCCATCCATTTTAATGGCATACGCAGCATATTTCAACCGAATAATTCACACATTTTTTAGCGTTATTTTATATGGTGTGTTGATTTTAATTTGGCACTTGATGCGTATATCTATCGCCCCTGTCTTTATGTGACATGTAAGCCAAATTGTGAAGCACCTCGAAGTGAATTGTGAATGCTATAAATGTGCACGAAACAAGAAGCTACCTTACATAAGACCCATTTATTTTGTTGTCGCGCCACTTCATTTTCGATTTTCGATTTCGTGAAGAATGACGGCAAATCGCCTGAACAACGGGCAACAACAGCAACAGCAACAGCACCAAGAAAAAACAAGTAACAAACAACGACAATCGGGTCCATGCATGCATGCAGAGAACGAATAAGAAAAAAAAACATAACGAAACTATACTGTCGCGCATTGAATGCGACATAGTCAAACATCGGCAAAAATAACTAAATGTTTATGTGGCGTCAAGCATTTTGTGCATGTGTTTCTACTCTCTTTGGTTGTGCGAAACCAACTGGCTGCGAACTTCGGGGCCCGAATCACCTATTTTATTTCTTCATTTCAAACGAATCCGTTCGCTATTCTTTGGCTGACTATTTTCTGGCACATTTGAGGTTTTTTTTTCAGCCGTATTGTTTAAAACTCGATCTCAGCCCAACAACGGCTGCCACAGTCAAACACACATTACTTATGTTAGCAGTTTTTTTTTTCGCCGTTGCTGTTGCCACTGTCGCTATCGAATGAAACCAAAAATTGTGAAAAATGTATATGCTCTGCTTCAAAAAAACATCTGTTTGCCATTTTCGTTGTGCCGTTGTGCCGTTGTTTTATCGCTTTATTTTATTTATTTTCCTATTTCAAGTCCGTCTGCTTGGCTCGTTTCTTCTGTTTCCCTTTTCGTTCATTTGGCTTTTTTTTTATCAAATGATAAACTAGGTACGACAGCACATGTAAACAAAAAAAAGTGTACGTTTTGTTAAGCTCTCTCGATTGATGGTATTTCCGTTTACAATTTACGTGGCCCAAGTGCACACATTCTTTACAAATATGTGCTAAATAATTGTTTGCGTTGATAATTAAGAGACACAAAATAACACCAACTTGACTGATAGCCATTTATTTTCTCTTCGTATGACATAAATTGGGTTCTATAAAACAAAATCGGCCAACAATGTATTGGAATCAATTACAGATTTCATTACGCGCGTATATGGAAATCAATTGGAAATAGATCATCGAATGGGGATATGATAGAAAATTGTACGTTTCCTGCTCCACTGATTAATCGTTTCAATTTGCCGAATTGATTTTGATTCGAAATGAAATAAAACACATCGAAATGGTGCATTATTAAAACGGTTTATTTTACTGCGTCTCTTGCAAATAATAATAATCAAAAGATTTTATCATTTGGGATCGCGTGCAGCACTTACTACCTTACATTGGAATCGCGATGAAATTGATCGATAAACTCGAAATCGCTCTGGTGACATGTAATTAAATAACAATGGGTGTAATAAATAATCGGTGAGATGAGAATATTATTGCTTTGGCATGCATTTACATTGATTCAAAGTGAATCCAAAACAAAGTGCAAAGCATTTAAGCGATGGATTTTCCCAATTTTTTTCCCATCATTTTGCGCACGGGTTGAAAACGACACAGCACGTTTTTCGCTCGATAATATCAAATTATATTTGGTGAAATTCATTTCTATTGAGAAAAAAAAACGAAGGTTCTTTCTTACTGCAATAAAAATGAAATGAAACAATTTTTCCGTCACCGCATAAAACTGCAACGGTGTACGATATTGTTCTTGTCTCTTTTTGTTTACTATCACTCCATCCCAAAAATAGACTACTCGAGTCAATCATTTGCTTGCCTGTCATAATTCACTCGATATTATCGATTTTTTGTTGCCACATTTGCAGTTTTTTTTACATCGAATTTGGTTGTGAAGGCCCGTAAAACCATTTTTTTTCTGCATCAATCAAAAGGAAACGAAGAAGATTTCTGTGTAATGAACCATAATTTCGGTGGAACATAAAATGAGGCCACTCGTTTCATACAATACAATCTATACATTCATTGGGTAAATACTCAAGGAGCTATAAAATTAGATCGTAAAACATTGATACTTGGTTAAGCTGTTAACAGACATGATCGGCTCCTATAGCGACTATATTGAGACCAATTTATTGATTTCTTTCACGCTACTCTCAATATGCTCGTTGTGAATGTGTTGGCCATAAGACCGTCCGTCTATTACATTGTGTCGAAACAAAATGCATCGAATTAACTGCTGTATGGCCACTAAATGCAAGTTTTACGTTATTATCGATCTCATGTCATGTTAAACCATTTATCAGTGTCCTGTTTTCACCCTTAACATTCGTAGCGTCCGAAGTTTCATTACATAACGACAACGACGATGACGACAACGACAACGACGTCAGAAAAAAAAAACTTGCCACCTCTTTTCTCTTCAGACATATCGACTGAAAGACGTGTACTTCATGCAGATGAATCGAACTTATTGTTCATTATATGTTGAACTTTATTTATTTAACAGCCAATACACATTGGACGATCAAGCGAAGCACTCAAGATAATTAGTTCCATTGAATTTTATGTGTTGAATATTCCATGAAAAATAGTTGTTGGATTCAAAGAAGGAGAAAATGCGACGTTTTCACTTCGTTTTCAATCAACAAATTACGATTCCGAAACTATTCTCGAGTGAAATGCAATCGACACGTAAATCGTCAAATTTACAGTTTATTGAGAACAAAAACATCACAAAAATGCCGCACTGATAAAAAGCACGGAAACCAATTAAGTTGGTTAAGTGTATTTTGATAAACATGAGCATTGTTTGTTGCTACATTGTGCGCAAAGGACAATTGAAATGGGTCTGTAGAATGAAACGAAATAAAATATGAAGTACATGAACACTTTTGCGACAAAGTCCATTAGTTTCTGAATACACACCAACAAGAGGGGAAAAAAAAGTCGCTGACAAATGAATATGTCGAGGCGAATGCAGGCATACACAAGCAATAAGGAAGGAATGTTTATAAAACAGGCGAAAATTACCGCATTATCCAATAATAGCAAAAAATATGCATAATTTTAGAAATGACAGTGATTTACTTCGATTG
>NW_022595244.1:18606722-18652478 GCF_009176505.1 Sitodiplosis mosellana | reverse complement strand
CTTCGATTCAATTCTCAAATATTCTGTGGGAATTTTTTTGTCGCAACGGTTCAATTAAATGTAGGTCGGAATGGTATAATAAAAAAATATTTGCAAGATTTTTATTTTGACTTGGTGTTTTTTATTAATCAATTATGCTACAATGTAGTCAATCTGATCGATCATTTATCGTTTTTGTTTTCCATTCGATTGTTGATCAAATGTTTCATTCATTTTTTTTTTCAATCGCAGTCATCTTGTACAAACGTATGGCATTTTGTTTTATCGTATGAATTAAAATTACCTATTTTTTATCTAACCCAAGGAGCTACGTTTTAAAGAAGACGAGCTGAAGCGGAAACAGATCCAACAACACGAAACAGAGCAAAAACTGCGCAAACAAAAAGAGGAGTTGGATGCACGCGAACTAGATCTACTGCATCGTGAACTGGAAATGATGATTATTCAGAACACACCGCAACCGCTGAAACGACGCGGCAAATTCAGCAAATCAAGACTAAAGGTAAATACCAAGTGAAACATGACAAATTTTGACAGGAGCATAAAACACCGTCAACAATCATAAACTTAACATTTACAACTATTTTGTTCTGGTTTCTGTTGCTAGTTATTAAAACGAGATTCGGGACAAATTTCGTCTCCGTTGGACTTCCGACATACACTGACGGTGGTGAACTGCACAGTCAAAAACGATGCCAGTTTGCATGGTACGCCGCCCGGTTCACCTGCCACCTCAAGATTCCGTGTTGCACGTAAGTTTCCAAATTAATCGTAAATTTTGTACGTGACATCAAGTTTTGCAATTGTTTTTGAGTTACAATAGACACTTCTGCATGGCATATGTTGTACGTATTTCATACATTCACTCTGTTTGCTGTTCATGTTGCTATGTAGCTGCGACGTTGGAAAATGCACAATGCCGCACAATGTGGGCTCTCATTCACACAGCAAGGGAATGAAATTCTTATCACTTATTCAGTGAGCGAGCTTTTCGTAGACGATAATTTTCTCTTGTTTTTTTCCTCAAGCTTTTGAAAATGCTTAAATGAATTTCACGTGTATATTAAATTGTGGCACGAACACCACATAAAACAGAAATATAATCACTGTAGCGTATACTGTAGTATTTGTTGTTTTTGTTTTTGTTTTTGTAGTTGTTGCAAGTTTTGCTAAACCTATAAATTGTGACATGGTTTGGTGCATTATCATCATTTCTATTTTTAGATTGGCTGCATTTTCCCTCACCCCCATCGAACCGAAATATCCTTTCGCATGCTTTACTGCTTGGTTGCTCCCGTGACTGACAGATTGGTTTGCAACCGCTTTATGTTGCAATCCACCTATTTTTTTTGTTCTTTCATTCTTTTGTTCTTCATTGCACTTAATGGATGTTCTTTGGTTTGACTCCTTCGTTGTTAACATTTTCGATAATTGCCTGCTTAATAATGACAGTACTAAATTGACCTGAACGAACGTGTAGAATGTAATAAATGGATAAATGTAACAAAGTTGCATTGCTAACATAGTTTAAAACAACCAATAAAAGATAACCTACCCTTTAGTCCGACTAACATTCTGCAATGTGTATGGTGTATGGTGTATAGATTGTAATCTGCATATGTCAAAAAAATAAAAAACAAATAACATGAATGCTGTAAAAAGATAGAAACAAATGCCATGGTGACTGATAAAAACTAATCACTTGAACCGTAGTGAAGGGAATCATAATAACATCAAAATCATTACCATCTTCTAAAACGTACTAAACATTCATTGAAAACCAATACCGTCTACCCTCTGCCCGCTCCACTATTGTCTATTGTCAACATCAAAAACATATTTCTTTTGTAACAAATGTCGCAACCAACAACAAAATTTCAACATTTTCTTATATGTTTGTGAACAAATTAGTACCGGCTGATGGTATAAAAGGAAAAACATGGGGTCCATCTACGACGCATCAATCACGTGTGCGCGGCTACTTACCGGCTTTAAGTCAAACATCGACCCAAGATCCGTTGCATTTTAGTAAAAGTGCGCCAAACTTGGATAAATCCCGACCAGCCGGAAATGATTCACCGACCAACGCATCCTCGTCACACAATAATTTTTTAGGTAAAAGCGTAGACGGTTTGAACATAATCACAACCGACAATAAAAATAATAACAACTACAGTTCGACTAAATTAGGATCGGTTGACCAATTGAATAGTGGCAATCGATATGCTATTTACGATGACGACGATGATGATGATGAGGATGTTGCGACACCGGGTTGTTTTAGCTTCATTAGCCGAAACGATGATAGTTTAATGAAACGAAAGAAACATAGTTTAGATAGTAAAATGGTGGAAACCAATCCAAATCCAAATCTCAATCCAAATCCAATGCAAGAGCTTCATACGGCCGTTAAATCCATTGGTTCTGCCGCGTATGTTCAAGAAGTGGGCGTTGATGATGAAAACATCAGACAAAATGGTGATCTCGATTTAGCTGATGTGCCGTATGATCGCGTTTTTTATCGTAAAATGCAAAAAAGCTTGGACGATATTTCAATGGCGTATGGTCAATGCCAAAATCAACCATTCGAACGGGAACGTTTCGATCGTGAATGTTTTTTAGTTGATCCAAGCGATGACAATGAAAATGATTCATCGTTCGATGCTGGCACCAGCACAAATCCAGATTTCAGTCAAAAAAGTATCGATTCGTTCAACGAACGAAATCCAAACGATTCTGACAAATTTTCAAGCGGAGAGCTCAGCTATCCGGACGAACAAAATAATTCGTCATCGGACACCGCCTCAACATCACGCAAAAATTCAGTCACATTCCGCGATGACAATGAATCAGCACAATACTCACTTCTAAGCGATGCATCTAATGAATCCACAAATAACTACTCCAATACAAAGATCACTGGCCAATATGCCATCATTAGGCACCCGAATTCAAATCAATCCAACGTTTCAACCGTTTTGAATATGGCACCGCAAGAGGGTACACGAAGCCAAGAACGCAACGCAAAGAAATACATTAAATGGCGCATTCTTCCGAGCAAAAAGACCGCCAAAACGGATATGAACCAGCAACTTCTCGATTAACATAGTAAACTATGTGCACAAATTTAGTGGCAAATTTATGCCATGTATTCGGATTTCATAGAAGAAAATCTTTCGATTGGACAGAATAAAACGTAAGCCATAGTTTGCTACAGGCCCGGTGTCATCTGTAATAATAGTACGCATTCAAATGGTTTACACACAAAGAGAAAGATTCGCTTAAGTCCATACCTGTGATTTGTAATTTGAAGTAGTAAAACGAAATGCCATTTTACACGTCTAAATCGGAAGACGCATATATGCATTTCAGTCTTGTTTTTCGAACTAAGTGGATTCTAGATTCGCTCCCTTTTTTTATGAAAACGACACATAGCACAGCTAAAGTTTTATTCGGGTTTTCTTGACATCAAAATTTTACATTTCGACTGAAATTGAAATTGATTGTTCTTTCCTCGTTTTGTTTCATGTACGTGTGACGTTTTGCATTTCAAGTACATAATATACTATACAGTATACACTTTCAATACAGCAGGCACAATGTAGATATAAAAAAAAATAAAATCTTTGCATAGTTTCCACCTAGAAAGCCATCATCTTTGATGAAAAAACACTTTCAGAGTTAGTTGGTCTTGTTCTGAACAGAAGACGAGCAGAAATTCAAAGCAGCATAAATAGTCTAAGAGAATAGCACTTAAATCCATTATTGTATAATTCGAGTAGAGAAAACGAATTCAATTTTATTTTCATTATTTTTTTTTATTGGTAATTTTACCTAGTTGATTCGCGATTTGTCGTATTTTGTTCTTCCTACAACATTTATTTATTCGATTCAAAATTTATGTCGTTCGTAAAAAATGAGTTTGTTCTATTTTGTGCGAAAAATTGTTAACGTGTAATGTGTTTCGAGCGAGTTAGTTCTTACGATGGTTCGGCTAATTTTTGATCGCTTAGATTCGTACCCGACAGTCAAGTGTGAATTGTATCAGTGTTTACTTTCAATTTGGTCGAATTATTTTGTTATATTATTACATGTCATTTGCGTCGCTTATGACAATTACTTGCTAAGGTTTTAACGTTAAACCACAGTTAAATTTCTTTTTGCTACTTGGTGTATGGTTAATTATGATCAAATTTATTGAAATAAAACGCTGAAAATGTGTTAACACAAACTGATTTTAGTATATTTACCACAATGATTAACCAACTGAAAAAGTTCTATAAAATCCAATAACGCTAATTTACAATGAGTAACCACTTGACCATATATGATGATAAACTCAACAAATCGGCAAATCGGTTGAACATAAAATCGATTTGCTGTTGAGACAGACGAAAATATTATCGCTTTTCACAATAAAACTGGTGCCGGTACTAAACCGTCAGAAAAGCTCTATCAAACACATTATACATTACAACAACTACAATAGACACTTAAGTATTCGAATTGAATTGTTTAATATTTTGATTAATTTCTAAAACCTTTTCAAAGATCAATCAATTTTTTCAAATTAAGTTTTTATTCTTTTTTTTAAATTTCAATATCGATTTTTTTTTTCTGTTTTATTTTCACATTTTTGAACGTAGTTATTTAAAAAAAAAAACATCAACAATTTTATTTACATGATCACAAAATTTTAAATGTATCGCTTCAACTTTATTATTTACCCGAAACACTATTAAAAAAGATCATTTTATTTTATGGAACCTAAAACTTTATGGTATTTTTATTTATTCATTTTTTTTCTTATTGTTTTTCCCAATTGATTTTTAACCAAAATAATTTCGCTCCTTGTTGAAGATCACACAATTTAAACATTTTGTTCTAAGAGTTATTTTGCTTTGGAGTTTTGCTTACTTTCCAAACTAATTTTGTTATCATTTGGTAGAAATGAGATATGAAACATTCTAACTCGGACAAATAATTTTTGAGAATGATTCTTATACGTGCAAACTTATTCGTAAACTTTTTTCTCTTATGCATGCATACGCTTTGAAAACTGACAAACAAAACATACTATTATCAAGATGAATGGTGTTCAGGTAACGATTCACCGTTAAATGCGTCACTAAATCACTTATTGCCAGCACAAAAAAATATTCCAATGCCAACGCTGTATTCAACACCAGAAGGTCAACAACGGAAACCAGCAAAAACATCAATCACACAACTGGTATTCTATAATGTGGCGTCTATATTGGCCTCTGTTGCTGCTGGATATGATGTTCGTATGTCAAATGTGTCGCCTGTACATCCGAAACTTCAACCGCATGTGATGCTGAACGGTAGCGAAGAGAATGGCGACGGCGACAAATATACGGAACGCGCTGATCGCGGGCACAATGAATATGGTACTCCACAACGTACTTTCCCGCATAACACATACCATGGGCCGACGAAGCACGTAAGGTAAGGTATCAATACGGCTGCAAACTGCGGCTTGGCACATCAAAATTTATTTTAAAAATAAAATGGATTTAATTTGATTTTTGTTCAGGTCAAATTTATCGTCACTCACCGGAATGAATGAGGAACGGTCGTTACGATTTACCGACTCATATTTAACATCGACAATTTCGACAACGAGTGGCCTGGGTTCGAACTATACAACTAACACATCCGGGTCAAGCAACACACAGAACACACCATCACCAAGAAGAAAGACTGGCTCAAACTCTTTTGTTGATGTTGCCGAAATACCCGAACAAGAAGCCAACGAAAATCCTGCTGCGCTCTACAATCAGAGTCAGAACACCGTTGGTAATTACTCGGATTACCGATTGTCGAATCAAAGCACACATTACTTTAATCGAATACCAAATTATGGTGCGGAAGATAGTTTGGGAGCACATCGAAATTATGGATACTTTGGTAAGTGTTTGAGCATCAAGTCATGGAACATTTTTTTCTCGAAATGAGACTCATAAAAACTCTCTGAATGTATATATGCAGGGTCTAATTACTTTCCTACGTATCATCCGGAGATCAATCCAGCGTTCGAAAGAGATTACAAGTCGTACCCTGATTATGAAACTACTGCTTATCATCAATACCGTGAACCATACCACAATTCAACGAACCAGAGCTACTTGAACTACGTGAGAAATATGGGCACCATGACACCGGCGCGAAAACCTCTAATGGGAATAGCGGCTTCGCATCATCGTCGCACATTGTCGAGCATCTCGGCTAATGTTAGTTATCCACAGGCTGAACTGGATGAGACAAAACCAAACTATCAATACGGACGCATAAATCAAATGCCAAATCGAAAGACGTCTACTTCACCGATAAATTACGCAAATACACGAATGCGATCCTACGAAAATGTACCATTTTCCCGGCCACATGACCTGAGCCACAGTTATTTACACACATCGGCTACTGCTAATGAGTCTAATTCCACACAATTCGAACGACCGGATAGTTTGCCATTTGATATTGGTGTAAATACGAAATTGCGTTCGAGCTTACGTAAATATTCAAACCCAAGTCCTCGCTTTGGCACTAGTAGTTTAGTCAGTCAACCGCAACAGCAACTACAACAACTGGCAATACCACACAAGACGAGTCCAACCAAAACAACTCCCTCGGATAGTCTGACCAGTGATGACAGTTCTTATCTGAGTGCAAGAGAAGGATCGATATCATCGCAAAGTCGTGTTCGATTCAGTCCAGAAACTTTGCTTGACCAACCCTCAAGCACAACATCCGTTAACACTCCGTTAAGACGCTTGTCTCGATCACAGCGACATAGCATCAGCGATATGCTTGCACCTAGCACATCCTCCTAGCATTTTATGCAACAATGGAAAACTGGATGGAGCCGATCGCGATCAACAAATCGCTTTTAAATTGAATTTCGAACAGATTTTCTTCGTACGTACTCACTTTTTTGAACATTTGGTACAATTACATGCGTGAATTTTCCCATCAGCGGTGGCAATGCTTAAAACGATACAAAAAAAAACTAATTACACAGAAACATTGATGCTCAACCGTGGAAGGGCAAACTGTACATATTATTCGCTTTTTCATAAAGTTTTTAGTAATTATGAAGCAAGCAAACAAAAGCCAATGCCAAACTCGAAATCAACTTTTTACATTTGCACTGAAGCGGGTCTAGCTGTAAATTTGTAAGAAAAAAACAAGAAAACCTTTGCGGCTTTCATTACGAACCCCAATAATTTATTACTTTTGATATGATTTTCGCATCCTCGAACGGTGAATTCTACGAAGTGAATTGGACACAGAAACGAATTATGCGAATATTTTGCGTTAATTTTGATCTTTTACTTCACCAATACTCGATCGAATCTTACAAGCAATACTCAAAAATGTTGAAATTCAACACGTAATGAAAACAAAATTCCATTTTATATTTAAGAACATAGAAAAAAAGAAACAAAATCAAACAAAAACAATTCGAAAGGTGTGATGCACAAAATCAACATTCCAAATTTAAATGACGTTTTCTAGAGTTTTTTAAAATTAAATTTTGATTTCCAAACTTTTAAACGTTACCATGTATTTTAAAATTGCAGATTTCAACTGATAAATTCGGTTGGATGAATGACATATTTGAATGTCGCACTACCGCTTCAATATAAGCATTAGATAAGATACTTGGTTTAAATTTTGTACGAATTAAAGCGTCATTTCAATTGAACGAGTGGCCCAATCGACCAAAAACCAAGGGAACAATTACTACTGAAAACTGGTTTTCAGTACCTTTTAGTATCACGAAGATATTTTCAGTAGGTTATCAGTTGTTTTCAGTACTTTCAGTCAATTCGGTAGTAATTCGCCCTTGCCAAAGACCGATAACGTTTACGGGATTAAGAGATTCGTTGGAATAAATCAAAAATCGTGTTTAGCAAAGAGGAAAACAGATTTACATTCTTATTACGACACACGTTATAAGCCATCACAATACACTTTATCTCGTGAGGTTTTCCGCAGTAATTTGAAAAAATAATAATAGAATATATATAGAAATTGTTTACCGGAAGTGGCAATAAAATGAGTGATATAGATAACATAGCGCATATCACGGTTGAAGTTGATATATTCACAATTGAATCGGTAAGAATAATCTTGACCTGCCAAATTGAGTGAAAATAAATAAGAAACATAGAGTTTTTTTTATATGGATATGTTGTTGTAAAGTCCATATAAAAAAAACTCTATGTTTCACATTTATTTTCACTCAATTTGGCAGGTCAAGATTATTCTTACCGATTCAATTCTAAGTAGCTATTTCTGTAAAATGCTGCGATATAAAAATCACATAATACTTACTGGATGGATTTCCCGTGTGTCGTTATAATAAGAACAATCTCTGATTATTCCTTTGCTGAGACGATGCATTTAAATATTTTATGTTCATATTTTAAATTTCGTTCGAATCAAAAGCGCACTAATTCTAATTGAGGGGAAAACGAACCCAAAAAAACCACAATCATTCCATAAGATACTTGAAACTATTCAAATGAAAACCATACAGTCTCTAGTCGTATAACTATTTACACTTTTTATTTTTCAAGAAATTTAATTTTTGTACATTTTGCTTTTAATATTTTAAAATGTAAATTATTGTGTTTTTCATGAGTTCATCTGTATAAAGAGAAATTGGGGACATTTTAAGTTGTTGCTTAGCATCCCATATTGTTTTGTTGCAATGCGTTATTTGAATTTCAAAGAAACGATAACCCAAGGCCCAACATAATTTATTATTTATTTGAAAATAATCGCGAACGATTGTAATTAAAACGACAAAGATAAAATGATTCAATAAATTTTTCATACAAAAATTACCACCGAAATGTTTTATTTCTTCTCCACATGCATTTTAGTTTTCTGGTATCTTAGCACAATATGCTACAGTTTTTAAGATGAATATACACACAAAAAAAGGATTCATACTTTTGCACACATTCAGTACGGACCCGTGTACAAATAAAATGACTAACAATCACTCAGTTGTATGTAGCTTTATGTAGTGGTTACACAAAACTGTAACCGGAATCACAATGTGTGTGGATTGCATTAAATGAAGCGCCATTTATGTCATGATTTTCAAAAGTAGTTTGATCAATAATCGACTATATTGGAGTCATTTTTGTGGCGTCTCCACTCGCATTTAACGTCCATTGTAGAAGCTTACTGGTCAAAGTTCAAACATCAATGCAAACATATGGAAGTGGAGGAAATGACGCCAAGCTGCACGAGGTTATTTGTTTTTTATATACCTATGGGTGAGATTGAGAGTGGAGTATGTTTTTTCTTCGATTTATATTTTTGAAAAGGCGAGTATGTTTTCTGATGATTCTGATGGCGTTAAAGTAGAGTATGTTGTAGTACCGTCTAGCCTCCGCGGTCTTCATGGTTTTCGCGCAACTGATAAAAGATAACAACATAGTGTCTTCGGCAAAGTTGTAGTACTTGAGGTCTTCTATAACTAAGCTGAAGAAAGAGTATCTCTTATCTCTTATCAGTTGCGCGAAAATCGCGCACATAAAAAAGCAAATTTTATATAGAACTTTTTTTTTCTTATCATTTTTCGCGCTTTTCGCGGAACTGATAAGAAATAAGAGATAACTGTCTTCAGCGATGTTATAGAAGACCTCGAGTGCTACAACTTTGCCGAAGACACCAAGTTGTTATCTCTTATCAGTTCCGCGGAAACCGTGAAAAACCGCGAGGACCCGCTAAAAACGAACATACTCGCTTTTAACCATTTTTAAGTCGACAGAAACTTGCTCTTCTCTTTCGTAACAAAGTCAACCAAACATACACTACTCTCAATCTCACCCATAGATACAATTTAATTATTTTATAATATTTAAATGAATAATTTCACTTTTGCCTCACGAATTGACTTTTTGAAAAGAATTTTATCAAGTAAAAACTATTTTTCATTGCAAATGCTTGAAAACTAGCGTTTTACAAGGAATTGTAAACTTGTAAATCAGATTTACAATTTACAAGTTTACAATTATTGCAGATTTACGGTGTAACCGGCCCCTGGTCCACTCTAGAACATTCTAAATGTTTAACCGTTTGTCTGTAATAAGTCGAAAGTTACAAATGCTGTAATGTGGGGTCATATGGACCCCAACAAAAAATCGATAAAAATGGAACCAAAATAATTTTTTTCTTGAAAACATTGTTTTGATCCAATAATTCAAGGCATTCTTCATCTCTTAAGCCTATTTTTGTCAATATTGACCCAAAAATTACTTAGATATGATGATTTTAAAAACATCATACTAGTCCGCCATCTTGAATCGTTTGGCAGATACACATTTTTGACGTTATTTTGCTTCATTTTCAAAAAATCTATGAATATTTGTGAAAAAAGTTTATGTTTTTTGAAAGGGCGTATCAAAAGGAATAAAATAAGTATAATATCGAGTTGATGTGAACTATACATGGAAAAATTTTGACCAATAAGATGTAATAATTCGATGAAAACTGGAATTTCATCAATTAAGGTGCCATTTTGAAGAGATCAAAACAATGAAACTACTTGTCGTATCTAAACAAAATATGGCAAAAAATGAAGATAAAACTTCAAATTTTAAAAATATCCTTGATTTAATGAGATAAAATAAGATTTTAACAATAATATGGGCACTTTAATTTGGGGTCCATATGACCCCATCTTACAGCATTTGTAAGTTTTCTCTTCAAGTCAAGATATCTCGGGTTTTTATGGACCGATTTTGACAAATAAGTGCTCAAAATGCGTGTTTCTACTAGATTGAAGATGTCAATAAATTATAACATCATACAACTTGAAATTAAAAAGTCATAGCGAATTTAGAGTATCTGGGGTCATATAGACCCCACATTACAGACAAACGGTTAAAGAATGTTTCGTGTAAGGATCACCCAAGATTATGTGGAGATTCATTAACTCGTGTCAGCATATCAAGATACTAACCCAACTGGTCTATGAACTTCTTATTACCATAAGATAACAATTATTTTTGATTATAATCAATGGTTGAAATGAAACGCGGTAAGTGTTTGGCTGCAAATTATTTCAATAAAGTAAGTTTATTCAATAATATTACCTGCAAATCGCAGTAAGAAAATTAGAAGATAGCATAATAATAATAATTTATGAACAAAAGTGACTAAAAGTAAACTCAGCTATGGATTCAAATATTGTATTAGTTTGAATGTCAAAATTCTCCAGCAAACTAAATCCCATAAAATAGGTGTGAAGGTGTGAATGGAAATCAATTTAACCCAATTGTACAAATCAATTTCGATAATTGTGCGCCCCAAATTGAGGCGTCTTACATTATTGCTTTTCTCAAACGTAACATTTGTATGTGTTTGTCACAAAAGTTAGCTCTCCAAAATAAAATCGCATCAACATCGATCAATAACATATCGTTGACAATTTTAATTTTTTTTATGATGTTCTTTTTGTTTTTATTTTTCGTGATAAATATATTTTTGTTCTTCTTATAAATAGATTTTCGAAAAGTTGCATTATAAAAATATTACATGTTATCTAATAGTATTTTTGTAAAATGTTTATAATCTTTTGAATGCTTTTGTCAATAGAGCGTTTTTTGTTGTTGGCTAAACTCCAATGAGAACTGTATCATTTCGTTCAAAGTTCTGCTAAATTTGGATGCCTTAAATTGGTCAATTTCAATTCAATTTCATTCTCATGTAAATGATCATAAGTCTCACAAATATTTCAGTGTTCAGGCATGAAAGGCACTCGCTTACGTCGCTTAATCTATGAACATTTATGAAAGAGTTGCAAGAAGGAATAGCGACAAAACAAGTGAAGAGAATTCATGAATGAAATGAAAAATGCATAATTAAAGATGAATATGTTGCGAACGGTAAAATGATTGGGGTGATATTTGTTTTTGCATGGATTCTTTTTATTCTTTGAGATGAATATTGAGCTGGGGAAGAGTCGAATGTATGGAATACTAAAGCTACTCCTAGAAAACTAAAATAGTTTGCTTCACTAGCAAATCCAATGATAACAATTTCTGGGATGGGGTGTAGATTCGCTTATAAAATAGGTTGAGTTTTTCTGAAACAAATATTCGATCTGTTTTGTTGCTCGTTTTGCAATTTCAATGATCTTCAGTTTGACGTTGTTGTTGTTATTTTTGTATTGATATTTACGATAAATATTTCTGTTTTGAATGAACGTATGTGTTTTATGTGAAAATATATTTAATTTTTTGTTTTTTTCATCAAAGTGTAACATTTCTAGTTTCGCGTGCATAAAGAAGCACAGTTCACTGCTTCCAATGTAGAAAAAAGGAATTTGTTCTATGCCTAATAGTCAAGTTTTGCTTAAGTTTACGTGTAAAATCTTAAGGCTAGTGCCAATAATATATACAAAAATAAATGTTCCGATAAATTCACTTGTTTCTTTGTTTCATCTGTTTTGTCTCAGTTAGAAGTGTTCTTTGAAAAAAGAATGTTGATTTTCAAGCTTTATTTTCGGCTATATTTCTTTCATGTTGAATGCTTTAGCTTTGGAGACACAATCACAATTGTAGATGATTATGATTTCGGTACACATTTTAGGCACTAAATTCCAATTGTATACGTTATAGAGTTGTGGAAATGAAAATCGAGACGCTCTGCATATATTATAATTATTGTGTTCACTCGTCGCCTCCCCTATACTTCTGCTGTGGTATAACTGTTAGCGATTTTGGGATTTTCGATAGGATCGATGATGCCGAATTGTCAATCGGAGTGATGCTGTTACTTTTGTTAAGTTGTTCAGCCCATTGCATTAGCATTGTGCTTGGTGTTGTTGTCACCTGGTTTGTGGTGCGGAATAGAGCTTCTAGTGACGAAACATTCGATTGACTCGTCAAATTGCCTAGATTTCCGGATGTAACGTTGGTGATGGTAATTGGTGGCGTTTGATTCGGGATGATTGATGAAATTTGAATTGGCGGTGGCGTTGACGCTTGTGTCAAGCCAAGTATGGCCGATATCGATGGAGTTGATGTAATCGAAACAATTCCCGATTGGGATAATGCATTTGTTAGCGGTGTTGGTAGCTTCGGCAGTGAGTTTTGTGCCATAACAGTCGCTGTCACATTTGTATTTGATGGAACTAAATGCTGCGCTGCAACTACAGACTTTGGTTGACTCGATGGAACGACACTTGACTTCAGCAGCGACGATTTATTTTTGATCGGTAAACGAAATCGGAGCAGAGAGTCAGTTGATTTGGAACTCTCACTGGACTTGCTACCTAACGGAATCAATGAGTTTTGTTCGAGAATTTTGTTTGGTACATGAACTTTGCTGGCCGATTGACCATTGCTAGAATGATTCTGTGGTCTTATCAATTTATCCACATCGATCACCGTCTTTTGATTTACGATACTCGCACTCGAACTTGCAGCATTGGCAGATGATGTTGTTGTGGTAGTGGTGGTTGTTCGTTGAGATGCAGGTGAAACAGTCTGAGATGTGGTGCCACTTGATGGGCTCTTATTTTTCAATATTTCCGATTGCTGCTCTTTGAGTAGCTTCTCACGATGAAAAATGCACAATCGATTGTAGTCATGAATGGAAATCATATAGGGTTTACCTGAGGGGAGAATAAGAAAGAAGAAATGAAATTAATAGCAATATAACGAACTGATAGTGGGCAATTAATGGAAACTAGTAACAAATGATAAATGGAAAAGTAGGCATATTTTAAGACTAAAGGTAAAGCAATGACCACATAGATTCAAACATTGCTTGATCAAACTTAAATTTGAGATTGGCGATAGAAAATGAAAAAAAAAAATAGGACATAGGGTTTACCTTTCGATAAAACTTGCACCAAATGAGGCAATTTGCGTCCGTCCACCGTTTGATAAAGTTGTCCATCGGTGCTATTCCGATTCTCCGATGTGATTGCAATCAATGTTGGACGCCAGTTTTTGCTCTCGCGTCGTTCTGCATCGGTCAATGTATCCGGCAAACGAATCACATTTCCCTTGCACATCGATGTACTATTCTGATTCGGTGATTTATTTGTGTTTATGCTGTTCGTCGTGGCTGTGGTGGTGGTGGTGTTGGTCGTGGTGGATGTTTGTTTTTTCGGCGAACTAACTTGATTTGAAACATTCGAAACCATTGGTTGCGGAACCATGTTTTGAAGCAACTGCTTAGTTTGCTGTGAGAGTAACAATGAGTTTTGATGTTGTTGCTGAATTTGCTGTTGCAGCGTTAGCTGCATTTGAAGTTGATACGATGGAGGAACAGAGTTGGCTCCATGTTTGTCGTTCGGCGGTGTTGTGATGCAAATCAATTCCGGCGGCAGTCCTGGATTCTTGTTCTTTGGTGTGCTTGTATTACTGCCGCTATTTGATGAACTGTTTACTTTTGGAGAATCCGTTTTTTCACCATTTATCGGCTCAGTAGTTACTGTGTAGCTTCGCATTTTCGGTAATTGTGCCACATTCGATTTGAGCAAGCTATTCGATGCACTGTCACTTGTGTTCGGTTTTGGATTGGCGGTTATGCTCAGAGCGGGTGGCGGTTTTGGTGGAGCACTCACTTTGGAAATAGTAACCGCTTTATTGGCTGTCGTAACGGATTTTGCATTCACCAAATCGGCCGCGATTGTCTGCGTCGTTGTATTTTGTGGCAGAATCTGTGTAATACTGACCGCACGTGCTGGGATGTTGTCGAATGCTTGCAGACGATGTTGTACCGATTCAGCATAGGTGATTGCGTTGTGGTTGGCATTTGGTGTCAGCAAAAGATCACCACTTCGGAAATACTTCTCCAACAAAAGCAAGTGGCGCAAAAAGCTCGACTGATTTCCGTATGGTTTTTCGAGCTCTTCCCACAATTTTTTGGTCGGTTCATCGTACTGAACAGTCGATGTGACCTTTGTCCATCCGTCCGGTGTTCGCCAGCTATTTGCAAACGGTAAGTTTACGTGCAGTCCCAATTCCTCTTCGCCTGGGAATAGCTCGCGCATCGATATGTTTGGGTTTGTTCGCAAATTGGATATGTCTTCGCTGCTTGAACGCAGTTGATGTTGGCGTAAATCATCCTGCACCTTCTGATGTTGCAATATTTCCTGTTGTTTCAATTTCATTTGTTCGTGCTGTACGCGTTTCTCCACACGCTGCTGCTCTTCTAATAGCTGCTGCTGTGTAAGTTGTTTATTCTTTTGGCGAGTTCGTGTCGAGGTATTGTTCATTGAATCTTGATTTGCATCCATCGATATATCGTTCGACCGTGAAGATTTCGATGAACCACAATCCGAATGCTCATTTAACGATCTACGATTACGTTTTGAACGTTTTGATGCCGGTTCGTGGTTTGCACTGTCTTCCGAATCCTCTTCAACCAAGTCCACCTTTCCATGATGCTCCAAAAGCCTAAATGCGTAAATGAACATTTTGTTAGTCTTCGTTTGCTACCATTGAATAAATTTTTTTTATCGAATAAAATTGAAATGTGTACCGTTTGCGGTAATCCCGAACAAATTCAGCCTTCTTTGCGTCCTGCGGTCGCATCAGTACATTCACAAATAATCGGCACATTTTGCATGCAACGAACGTTGTCCGAATAGGTAGTTGAATTCCTTCGTTGGCAACGAGTGTTTCGACTTTGTTTGCATCCTAAATCACAGAGAAAAAGATACGACAATCAAATAAAAAGCAAATTCTTTAATTTGCATGTTAAAATACTGCATGTTATTTACCTGTGGAACGAAGTAGCAGTGGTTTCGCGTGAGACGGCGATTGCACAGCAAGCAAATCATCAAATGATTGATATCCTCGTAGTGTTTATCACAAATTGGCAAAAATGCCATTGAAGTCGTGTTGTCGCAGTTAAGTTGGATGTATTTGTTCAGAGTCTTACGCATCTTGAGCGCCCATTTACGGCACACCGATTGCGATGCCTGTTCCTTACAGTCATGAACCTGGCAGAAGATAACCTCTCTACAGCTTTGGAATAAGAGCGCCTCTGCATCTTTGTCTTCTGAATCGTCGCCGCCGGTTGCATTCGATTCATTTGTTTTAGGCGGTTTGGAGAGTCGTTTCTTGTATGAGGGGCAATTGGCGCGACGATCCACATGCCGGAAACAAGCATCACACAAACAACTGTCAACCGTCAACTTTTCCTCGTCTGAGAAAATGGACGTGAATGGAATATGTGTTAGTTCAATTTCAAATTTGAGCCAATTTTGGCACTGTAAAAAATTTAGCATAATTTTTCATAACCTACATTCCAAAATTTTCTTTTGACGTTCGGCCGATTTGATCTGAGCAATGTGACAAGGTGTGTCAAATAATCCAAATTTACCACCACAGTAGAAGCATTGATCTTCGCAGATTTTCTCTGGGTGATACCGGAATGATGAGGCCTTCTCAGGGATGACCAATAGTTTCTCGTGTTCTTTGGCGGCTGCTTCGTCAGCTTCGTGATCTGCAAAAAAGAAGGAAACATTTTCTTCAAGAGAAAGTTCGGCGAGAATTAATTTGCAAAAAACACTTACCAATGCCATCGATGTCTTGTTGTTGAATGGTGTAATACGTGTCCTCTTCAGAGTTGGCTGTCGAATGTGTGTCACTTTTGTCGGAACCATTTTTGGCTCTTCCCTTATGCAAAGTCATTTTCAGCGATTGATTACCCTTCTTCTTATCATTAGTACCGCGATGCAATTTGATGACTGTCTTCAATGTTCCAGTGTATTCGGAATTTTTCTTCCCTTTGCTGGCCTTTATCTTTTCGCGTTGCTTTTGCTTTTCGATTGTGGCTTCTTCAGCTGCTTGATGGGTTAATAGGCCGAGCGTTTTTAAATGTGATTCCTTTTGAATTCGTTCTTCGGGAGATTCGTCATCAAGACTACTTGATCGACTATCTTTGCTGCTGCAGTTACTCCGAACTGCAGCTGGTTTAATCAAATTGGCTTTGATCGTATCACTATCCGAAGTCGCTTTGGTCTCGATGCTATTCGATCGAACGGGTTCATCAAGTTTCACCTTTTTTTCGTCTTTAGCCACTTTCGTGGAATCATCAACCGGCTGTGTGTCTTTTTTATCTGCACTCTTCGGCTCATTATTGCTTTTCGCCTCATGCTCAACACATTCAATACTATCACTTCGTTCCTTTTCCTTTAGCTTCTGACTCTCAAGAACTTTTTCCAATTTCTCCGGATTTACACGCATTCCATTCGATATTTTGTACAGGACGACTTCGCCAACGTCTTCATCAACATTTTTGACCACTTCTTTCTTTTCTTTAGTCGACGTCAGTTCGATTTCACCATTCAAAACTAGCAAATTTTCGTTGAGAATGGTTGCGCTATCTCGCCGAACGGTTTCGATCGGTTTAACAAAAGATTCCACACTATCTTTTGCATCATTCGCAACATCACATTTAGCACCATCGGCATTTTCATCAACCTCTATACTTTCGGTTGACGTATCGACCTCAACCACCTCATTTGATTCACTTGGCTCCGCAACAGTTTCCTTCGGCTCTTCGGGTTTTACACAGTTTTCTTCTGGACTCTTTTCACTAATTTTCTCATTCATATCACCGTTTTCTTTGTTTCCCGCTTTGATTTTCTCCTGGATTTGAACAATTTCACCCAATTTCGGATCTTTCTCAATGCCCAAATTGTTTTCAAGGAAATCGGCTCGGCCGTAAAATTGCGTTACGCTAATTTCCGAAACACCCTCGCTGACTAGAACGGGACTGAGCGATTTGGCTTTGTCATCGGTCGCATTTTCTTTGTCCGCTTGTTCAATTTCAGGCGATAGCTTTTCGTCGGAATTTGTGGCCGCTGTGACTGCTGTGTCAATGTGTAGCGGAGTTTCGGTCACAGATTCGGCTGATTCTTTTTTGATCTCCTTCGCAGGAGCTGTTTCCTCTTCATCTTCGTCCTGATTTTCACTAGCTGCCTTACTTGGCGTTTCGCTGCGTGAACGAGTATTCATTACTCTGGGCAGAGTCAATGGTCTTTTTCGTCGTGCGAAACGTGACGATCGTTTACTATCATTCAATTGATCACCCTCCGTTTTGACCACTTGTGAATTATCACTATCACCACCAACGACTTCATTTTCCGGTGCTTTATTCTCTTGGGCTTCATCTTTCTCCGCTATTTCTTCCTTAACAACCACTTTCCCTTCGCTTGTCTCGGACGATTGTGTCAATAAATCCTCCACTGACCCCTTTGTTTCGTGGAAACTTGATGCGTCTGTCATATCGGAACACTTGGAAACTGAATCGGATCGACGCCGTGACATTTTTATCAACTCCGAATCAGACGCACTGTCGCTCTTTTCAATTTTAGCGCCTTTTGTCGTCTGTTTCTCGATCAACTGTTTAATGGGTTTGTTGACCGCAACGGCAGTTCTTTCCGGTTTCTTGAGCAGCGCTCGGCCCAACGGTGTCTTTCTCAGCTTCTTGAGATTTTTGATACGACTAGACATTTTGCGAGTTGGTTTCTCAATTTTACCAGTGCTATTCCGTCGTTTGTTCAAGTTATTTGGGTTTGATTCGGATTTGCTGTCGGTCAGCAATTCGAATGCACTTCGGCGTGAGCGTTTGTTTTTTGTCGGTGATGTTTTACCATCATCGGGTGTATTTGGACTAACCGAGTCGTTGCTTGGCGCCGGTTTTTCCGTGCTGATTTCCTCTTTAGCAGCCGCTATGCGTCGCTTCCGTGTCGATGCAGCCGGCGGCGACGTTTCTTTCTCTTTGTCATTCTGCTCTGAGGATTCTTTTGTTTCAACTTTTTCATTAGCGGCATTCGATGTGATCGCTGTTGTTGTTGTTGCTGTTGCTGTTGCTGTTGCTGTTGCTGTTGCTGTTGCCGTTACTGTTGCAGATGCCGTTGCCGTACTGACCTCTTCATCATTGTTTGTTTCTTTCACAGCCTCTTCTTCGTCAATTTTTTCGGTTTTGATCTGTATCGACGTGTCTTCGGTTTTACCCTGTTGCAATTGCTTGTTGCGTATGCTGCGCGTATTGCGTGTGGCTGGTGTTGTTGGGGTTGTTGGCACACTTTCTGTTCCAGATGGTGTTGGAGACTCGGTGTTTTGGCGACTTTTACGAGTTGCCATTGCGTTTGTCTGATTACTTTGTTTTGATCCTATGATGAAGCCTTGTTTACGACTTCTTCCGAATCGTCACCAAATGCAAACAGTATTTTTCGTCCACGTCGCATTCGAAATCGAATATCTGCAAAAACCAAATTAGACAAAATATTCAATTAACATGGTGCGAATGAAAGAGGAAATCGTAATATATATTAACTTGTTTATGATATAAATGGGAACATTTGTATTTCTTCATACAGAGTCTGTCGAATGAACAATGAAGCTGAATGTATTTGGTCCATGTCGGTCGGTGGTTGTCAAAGAAGTGATGTTTTTATTCAGAGAAGAAGAAAAAAGGGGAAAGTGAAAGAGTCGCAAATATTGAAAACGCATACGCACACAGAAACAAACCGAAATTTAAGCAAAACATTTCAATATGAAAACAAAAAAAAAGAACAACAACAATAACACCGAATCAAACGATGGCTTTGATTTCAAGCGACAAAGCGTCACAACAACCAAAATATTATTCCAATTTCGTTACCAAACCGATGCGAAGCAATGTGACGATGGAATGTATATATTTCAAGCGATAGCGATACCACGCATTTGTACATATTTGAGATCAACAAGTTGAGAGACGATGAGACGTTGAATATGATTTGGGGTTTGTTTACAATTCTGTCAATTTGTATGAAGTATTTGTGTGAAGTATTGCTGAAAATGCTATTTTTTCCCTTGAAATCAGACTGTTCAAACAGGTAAATTATAAATGCAAAGTCTTCGGTATGTGTATGTAAAATCTCTTCGAAAGCGTTGCTTGGTAAATAAACACAAGTGTAGAAAACCTTATACACATCACAAGCGACACAGATCCAGCAATGTGAGCGTTCAAGATTGAGTGAGCGAGCGACTGAGTGAGAGAGCACAGAAAGAAATACAGTAAAAGTGGAACGCGGTAGAAACGAGAGAAATAACAATAACTGAGATAAAGGAATAAAATTTCCTTCGTTATTTTTATGTAAACGAAATAGATAAGCCTCACAATTATGCTCGATACCACACATTCAATCTGTGCATGTATATTTGTCGAAAAACATCTGTGTGCATAGGAAATACTCATTTTGATGATTTTTTTTAGAAAATCCACCATAATTTTACCATACAGTAAGCCGTTAATGTTGAATTTTTCTGCTTAACTGTTGATGACTGATCAACTCAGACGGTGCCTGGATTTGAAGTTAGCTGAATTATTTACAAGACATAGAAAATGAGATTAAAAAAAAAGATAAATCACAAGGCTTGGCCGAACAAATAGATAAAATACGGCTAAATAAATAGAAATTTGCAAATTTGATGGAAAACGAAGCACGGCGGCGCTGCTGGAATGTGTGTGTGTATGTGTGTGTAGAATGCAAAACACGTAGCTGAAGTAGCAATTTGCTGAAGCTACTTTTATTGTCTTAATCGACCACGAGCATCAAGATTTTCGCTTTCCATATTCTACGCGTAACGCTCATAAACACCACAAATAACTAGTAGCTAAATGAATTTAATGAAATAGTTTGAAATGCGTGCTGCATTCGATGGATTGCAAGAAAAAGAGATCACAAAGCACACCAAATGCCAATCGAAATGTGTGTAGCGAAGAAGAAAAAAAATGAGAGAAGAACTGAAAGAAAACCGAACTTAATGAAATTGATTGCACTGAATAATTAAAGTGCGCCGATATGCAAATCGAATTGAGTTTGGATGGCGTAAAAGTGGGTGGCAAACATGCACTACTGCGCGAAAATGCAACATTCCATGCGACGTCAACGTATCCATTGAAAATGGCATGCTGTAGAATAAGCGTACGATTGGGTCAGCTGTCCGTTAGCGTACAAATCACGTAAAACACTGTCACTTTTAATAGAAATTTCACTTGACAATTTTTTGTCAATGAGGAAGCTTCCCCTTTTCGGTGATTGTGGCGCTCTCATCAAATTGTACGCTTCTCCACCGCTGCTGCGTACGATTCACAAAACATATTGCGAGCACACCAATACGCATCAATGCTTTTTATATTTTCCAACGTCAACGATTCGCCAGCAACGACGCGATTTACCGAATACGATACACACAATGCATCCGTCCATTGAACGAGAACATTTATCCATGTTATGCTTAATGTGCACTGTATGCATATGCACAGTCGGTCGCTGTGTGGCAAAGCGTACCACATACACGCACACACGACAAAACAGTTTAGAATAGGTCCTGCGAGCAAGAGAAAAGCGAACCGATAAAGTCACAACCAAACATTACACATTATCCCATTCCATCCATTAATTACGGAGCACGGCAACATGCCAGTCGAACACACCATCACACACGTAACAAATATAGATGAGACACTGAAAATCTTGTTACCAATTAAATCTAACCGTTGCATTTGAACCACTCTGCCGAAATTCCCCCATAAAAAACACCACAAAAATATCGAAGAAAAAAAATGCTAAAAAGAAAATCGAATGAAAAAAAACAACCCAAACAATTGCTGAAGAGATGAGAAGCAACGAAAAAAAAACTATCATAAAATTGAACATTTGGAATAAAAAGCAACTGAAGAACCAAACCGAAACAACAACGCGAAAGCAACAACAACGAAAACAACGAAAGAAGAAATGTGAAAAAGTCAGGAAAGATACGTACAAATGTATAATAGCGTACTTCAGAAGAGAGTGAGAATATGAATACACGAACCTGAAACGAGCGAACTGAATGGCGAAGCAGCACACAGAAATTTTAATTTGAAAGAAGAAAAAAAATTGTGTCGTGAGATGTGTATACCTTTTCGCTTCGGATACCGTAATCGTACTGACTGTGCTGCATTCATCATCTATATCCGTTGACGAACACATAAACCGAAGCGAACACACACATTGACACACGCATGCATGAGCGTCGTCGAGCCGAACAACAGCGAACGCACCCATACGCATGCAATACCTTATGTACTTTAGCCCATGTTTGCCGTTCAGCACAAGAGAGATCCGAAAACCAAAGAAAAAAAAAACACACAAATGCAATATTCTTTGTATGCGCGATGGTTATACACTTACATGTGTGTCGTTCGTATCAATGTGAGTGTTAAAGAGCGCTGCCAACCGACCGAACGACCAACAATTAAACGAAAATATGTATGTAATGAGAAAAATAGCGAAAACAAGGAAAACACCACAAACTATGGACGATTTGGAATGACTAGTCGAACAGAGACAACAATGAACGCGACCGGTGGTAGTCACTGGTAGTGCGATAGCCGCATAAAAAGCACTACCAATTCGGTAGTTAATTTTTGGTAGATAGACACAAACACATCAAACGGCACGTAAGCTACATTCAATGTATTTATGCAATGAGAGCGCTACATCAAGAAAAAGAATGCGTTGCCGATGGCTTCGATGGAGTTTGCTTTTGTTCTATATTTTACTGTTTTTGTAATAAATGTTGATGATCCATACGCTAATGTTCGATTGATGATCGTTTAATCGCATATTTATGCAAACAATGTCCTGCATCATACATCAATGCCTTGAAATCATAGAATTTATGATCGTTTTATGCGATTGTAATTATGCGATTATGATTTTGTGTATTGTAAAAGGCATTACATTTCATTATCGCTTTGATTAAGAAAAATAGAGAAAAAAAATTTGAAACCTTTCTTTGGAAATTTTCCGATTTTCATTTAAAAAATTATAATTTTGAAAAAAAAAAAAATATTTTTTTTTGTCATTTTGTTATTATGAAATGAGCTTAAGGATGCAAAGATATTAAAAATAAACTATGTATCGCACGTACATTGCATAAAAATGTTGCCGATTTCCGCATTTGTTCGTTAAATGACGTCGTACAGAATCTATTTACGTATTTAGATCCACTGAAACGACCGACAGTAAGACAAGCAATACAAAGGCGAATCGAATCAAAATGTCGGACGGAACCAGTCTACGTCGTTTTTATGTAGTGCACCACAATCACTGACTTATAATTTCAGTGTATAAGCAAAGATGGAAGCCAAAGCACATCCGATTGTCGTAATTAAATGAACGCATACAGTCGAACAACGACCAACAAAGTCGCAGACACATTAACATGCGCATATCTACCCACTGTGGTACGTACATAAGCACACAAACCATCAAGCAACAAATGAAAAAAAAAATGCCGAGATGATGATTAAACAAATACCAATGAACACGACGCTCACACAGTCACCATAAGTGCCATATTTCCATGAATCAGACGCGACCATCTAAAGTAGTAGAGGTAGATGTACATGTGTGTTGGTGAGTGAGTGTGGAAGAGCTCTGTGAATCGAAAAATCGACGTCTACTACCATCGCCATTCAATGTATGCGTTGCGAATTTTTCAACACAAACAAATGCCATTCAATTATAGTTTGAAGCAAATGAAAAAGTTTTTTTTTACGTTCATTGCAAAATTTGAGAAAATGGGAAAAAGCAATGATCTTCAACAATGGTCACCGAATTGTTGGATTGCCTTTGTTGCATTTCATTCGTTCCTTTATCTTTGCATCTCATTCTCAGCGGCCGAGTGTGACCGTGTCAATGCGATCCTTTTTGACTATGCCAAACAAGAATTTATGGCTTATTCATTTGACGTCATTTGCAATGGGTGTAAAACTTACGCTTCGCAAGAACACTGTGAATAGAAATCGGATTGCGTGTGCAATCTGCGCTTAATATATGTTCACTTGAAAAACTTGAACAAGCCAAGCCGTAAGTTTCACATAAACGACGCAACTGAATCTATTACATGTTGGGCCATTGTGCATATCAAATGGAATTTTATTCCAAAGCTTTAAATGCGCAGCGCGATCGTATTGCGCGTTTGGTATTTTTTTTCACATTGTTGCTTTCTATCGGCAGCGTTATTGTTGTTGTTGCTATTTCTGCTGCTGCTGTTGCTGCTGCTGTTGCCGCCGTTGCTGTTGACTTCCATCGAATCGGCTTGATTCGTCACTTGTCGTTGAACACAAATGGTTCGTTTGGTATTCGGTGTTGTCTGTTGGATTTCTCATTCATGTGCATGTGTGCGTTGGTCGGTCGCGATTTATATTTTCGTGTGTTTTTTCTCGCTTCGTGCCATCCGCCTGTGTAGTGTGTGACTTTTGTACATAGGTCTACATTGAAAGCGATCAAAATCTACAATTATGTACATAGGTTTTATGTGTTTTAGGCTAGCCCAAAGCCTTTCAATCAAACACATTTATATTTATATTTTCTCAAGCAGCTCCATTGAAAGTTCGATAAAGGAGGACAATTCGAGCGATCACATGCTTTTGACTTTAGATCTGTCTTGGTTTTCAATGAACGCTTTTCCATGTACAGAATGAAAATTAATTCTCAATGTGACCCGCATCGAATTTGCTGCGTTTCGTTGAATTTAATTAGTATGGACTTATTTCTCTATAAATGGGTTTGATCAAAAATCCTGAACTAATGTTTCATTTGGGATTTGAGAAAATATTTTCGAGTTTCAAAGAACTTTGAAAAACTAACATTTAAGAAATCATTTCAAACGAATTGGGCAATCGTTTCGGATAACTAAAATTGCTTAACTTAATATTGTAAGTTTGAAAACGATAAATTGTGTTATACACTTTTATCATAGCCAAAAAAAAAAAGTCAAATGCTTATAGCCGCAGGCTGAGATCATTCCAAACCAGCAATAATCTACATTAAAAAGTAACTAGAACTTGCAGTTGACTTCAAATTTATTTACAATCGCCATAAAATTTCCATACATGTATATATATATAGAAAAATAAATTCCCCAGAAACAAAAAACAAACGCATGCTACATAAGCGAATGATGATAAAGGAAGACGATCGCCACGATAGCACGAAAGCAGTGTCTTTTGAATTCTTACCCAAAGGAAAAGAGAGCCCAGAATTGAAATTCATAGCCGAAACAAGATAAACACGTAATGGAAGTGTTGTTGATGTGTGTGCTTGGTAAACAGTGATTGTTATATACTTTCAATTACTGTGGTTAAAACGGTCGAGTACATTATATACCAACAATCGTAAAGCGATCGAGCAACCATTTCAAAGCATTTTTCATGCAATGATCAAACATATAAAATTCATTGAGTTTTTCATTCCATCAGCTCGAATGAAAATGCTTTTTATTCGGCATCGAGATTCTTCCTTTTATATAATATCATTCTAAATATGCTCTCAAAAGTTTCGTACAATTTGTAGACGTGGGCTGATTTGATGTGGTGATACCGACAAAACTAATGTTGAAACGAAAATTTTTTTAAGCGTTGATACATACGTATCTATTATGTATCAAATGGTGTCTACACATCAACCACAATGGAGAGTCAGCCAAAATGAATAGACAATACAGCATATCTTGGGTCTTGTGTGTGGCTGTAAATGTTGGTGTTTCCACACTGTTGTTCCGTTTCGTTCGAATTCGCTCCCTTTCTTTTTCGGTTAACACACGAAAAAAAAACTTTTCTTTTTGCCATTGCTTGTTTGCTTTGCATCGCAACCGTCGGCCCGAGTCTGTATGTGAATTACGCTTATGTATACATGCGTATACTATATCTCAATCGTGCTGTAACCGTTGATCGAGAAACATAGTTTTATAATGATGAAAGAAAACTGAACATCAAATCCAAAATGAAGAGAGTAAAGAAAAATACAATAAAAAAGATACCCGTTTGTAGCAGCGTTTGTGTGCTGTATTCCTGGCTGTTTTTATTCAACCAATACATTTGCATCATTTTTATGTACACACCACACACCCATTTATGTATGCGTCTATTGCTCGGGTACCGAGAGTCGCTCGGCCGTATGTTTGCACACGCACACATTAACACTCTGCAGTAGCAGCAACAGTCAAACCGTACGATGTGTATTATGTACAATTTCAATAACTGTTGCCGTTGTCACTGATGTTCTCTTTCTTTTCTTTATGTGGCGTACGCGGCTGTTGCACCGATATTTATATATAAGAGACACAAGAGTATATGATATTCTTTTTCATTTTTGTTTCATTATTATTAATTTTTTTTTTCAAACATTTTAAAACCTTTTTTGACGGACTTTATTGTGCATTTCTTTGATACCAGTACCAGTATCAATATTTTCTTGCATTTCTTGGGAATTCATTTTGAATTCGCTGCAGCCTGTTTTCATTGTAAGCGAAAATTCCAAGTGAAAAAAATCACTTGGAATCGAATATACGGGCGTAATTCGCCTTATATATCGTGTGTTTTTCATTTTACAACACATGAAATGCTTTTGAAATTATCTTCTTCTTTATTCGCTTTTTCGCACTTTTTCAATCATTCTCTCTTTCTCTCGTGTGTTTGTGTCTTTATTCGCTCATACTTTTGCTGCTCGGTCCAAAATATTTTCGAATACACATTTTAGAGTAAATAAATGATATGCACATTTGAGTAAATGGCAGCGTTGACAAAACCCCGACATTTAATATTGTAGATCATGCAATGGAATGATGATATTGAATTTTTAATTTAAAAAAACGTCCGCTTGGTTCGGATGGCGTATGAAAATGTTGCGCTCATATTCCCGAGCCCATTAATAAAATATTTTTATCGTTCGTATGCATTTTCAATTTCAATTCAATTAGTATATATCGGAAGTGTTTATGTAAACTTTTTACGGCCACATAAATGGACTCGATGACATCGGTTGACCGAGGTGAAGTTTTTGACTGCAAATTCACCCAAAAGTGCAGACTGTGACGAAGAGAAACGACGACGGCGCTTACATCGCAGACAACGATTCACTTGAATCTCATTTTATTCAGGAGATTTTACACAATAAGTGTCGTGTCGCCTTCGATTCAAAAAGGGGGTTCGAGTAGAAAAAGCATAAGTTCCCCCTATGCATTCCACCGACCATATGCAGTGTCTATTAGAGCTATCAAATGTACATAGCGTTTGATAAATGTTGCGTAATTTTTGGCAACCAGAAGTATATACAATATACATAGATACGGGGTGCTTGTGTTTTCGATTTGTTGTCATGTACTCTGAGCACAGCATACGGCTATAAAATTGGGGCCAAATACATAAACTTGTACGACAGCATTTTCGATATTCGATTGCATTGTTACTTGAATGGTATAAAAGCAACGGCAGCAACAGCCATACCAACAATACAAAGAATGGCGCAACAAAATGAAAATAAATGGGAGAATGCTAAAATGATTAGGGTTGCTGGCTGCACGTTTGATGTATTCATGCACATTATTTGGTCCGTGCAATCACATATAAGAGCACACTATATTTAGGGATTTCATGCCTCTATTGCGAATGTGACGAGTTCGAGTGTCGCACCGAACTTTCTCTCTCTGCTTTTATCCCCGTGCGTTGTGCACCGTGCACGAAGCACACACACACACACACACATTTGGATGGATTTCGTTTGATTTATCGCCATTCGTGTCTCCGATTCGATGTATAATTATGATTTCATTGCTGTTCATATTCCAGCTTTAGATAAGGGAAGACGTGCGCGGGAAGAAATCATCGTGTCTTTGGATGAAATAGATTGTTGCACCCTTTGTTTAAAAATGAAATTGAATCATAGCATAAGTGAAAATATTCTTTCAGTTTCATTGTTATGTAATGTTTGTTATAAATTTAGGCGATTTAGCTGCTTTTCGAAGGTTCGCAAAACCTATTATAAAGAGCTTCGGATGATATTTCATTCATTTTTCTTCTTCATTTCCAGCCATGGTAATACAAACTTACATATAGAATGAATATTGTGATTCATTTCATATATTTGAGTACCGAAATATCCAATTTGATTTGACAACTTCCAGATGTAACGTGAATCACGAAAATGACGTTTAATCCAAATCATGTTTGTAAGCAAGTGACCATTGGCGAATTATATATATCATAAGAAGAAATGTTGTGCCTAAATTGAGAGATAAATTCAGTGAAAAGACCAAACTATTCAATATTGTCCCAAATGCACTACGATTGTAGTCAATTTTTGAATGTTATGTATGATTTTTTATTGAAAATCCATCAACAATTGTTTGAATTGTCTGTTGTTAATGAATAGGTCTTTAATGTTTTGATTAAGAATGAACTTTCAGGTATGGTTCCGAATATAATAACCAATATATTGGTTTCAACCCCATTTCCATCAATATTTACATTATATTTTTGATGGTATATAGCGTATACTTGGAAGACTGATTGAAGTTTTCAACGTTTCCCTTTTTTGAAAATGGAAAATCATCAGAAATCGAACCGTTACATTTGGTTCATGGTTTTTTCGATATATTTCACTTTCAAAATAAATGTTCAAAATATCAACATACATACAATTCACATTCGTATGTAAATTTCGTTTGAATTTAATCAACTTGAACCATTCCTCCCAAGTAGAATCATAAAATAATCATCAGAATACCCTGGCTCCTTTGAAAAATCCATTTTCAACACATTTGTGCATAATTATTCTTCCTTGCCACTTCGAATGGCATAAGGATACCACCAAAATAAGATAATAAATGGCGATGTTTCTGTCCATAAAAGCCTATAGCCATATTCTCTGTGTATTTGTATTTGTTTTGTGTGTGAGTCGAGTGCATTTGCAAAATGTACGACTCACACCATGTTGGAAGTATTATGTTTTTTCCCCTCGCATCCGTCGATGCGATTGAAAGCTATGTAAAATTTTGTCTGCGTCATAGGGTATGTTGTGAACATAGAACTAAGCATTGCTATGGCTTATAAATCCATTTAAATGTGGCGCAATTTTACTTCCTTTTCCACCAGAAAATAATGAAATGTCGCAGAAAATGAAACATTTTGTTTTTGTTCGTCGATGTCGCGAGAATATGTGGAAAGCGTTATGTGCTGCCAGTTTGCTTGCATTTCCATTAGAATCGAAAGAGCCGAAGATCTAATATTATTTTTCATGTTTGAGTTATGTAAAAGTCATTTGTTTGACTCAGTTACAAAATGAAAGTTTACTTCACATGAACTACACACAATAACTCAACAGTAAATATGTCTGAGCATGAAATTTCTTTCGTTATACTATGTATTCGGTGTTGGTAAGTAATGGTAGCTCTAATTCAGGTCTTCTATACTTGCTCACAAATGCTCGATACATTCACAGTGTTGCCGCTGTGTTTGTAAGTATGGTATTTTCGATGGTTTAGTGTAAATGACTTGAACTAAATGACAATAGTGAAGAAAACGGCACTCACTCCATCACATGGCTGGTGCCCAATTCTTTTCACATCATATATTTCCGCTGTGGAAATGTGGAACACACGACTGAATTTTTAATGAAAGCTTTCGACCGCACGGTCCTTAGTAATTTTCCACTAGACGAATAAGCATATGCATTCATATATTAATAGGTATAATCTATTTGAAATTGTAGACTATCGTTTTGAGTTATCAAATAAAGCGATCGCCGATAAACTTCAAAATCAAGAATAACCTCTTGAGAACTCGGGATCGGCAAAGCATTTTTTGACCATCCAACAATATGGGGATAAATATTCAAAACGCCTAATTAAATAAGTATATTTGTATATTGTTTTATTCGTTTTTGCTTGTTTGGACGCCTTGAGCTTTTCAAATGCACTTCAATCGACCTCTGATTAGCTAATGGACAGTGATAATAGGTGGACATGTGCTTTTTATCGATTCCAATGCGAAGCAGAACTTCATCTATATCGTTAGACTGAGGTTTCGCTTTTCCATGTTGTTATCGTTTACTGTCACTTAACGCCACACACTTCAACTGGGTCATAGATTTATTTCGATTCTTTCTGCTATATATTCGAACCAAATGAACTTTTATATACTTGTGGTGGCCAATTGGTTCTGGTTGTTGGCTTATGTTTATGTACGATAGTCAAAATTACTGATCGTAACGTAGAAGTGTTTTTGCTGTCCACTTTTATGTCTGAGAATACGAATATCAAGACGTTACTACTACAGCCAAAAAGTTTAGATTTTTCCCTGAACAATTTTTAGCTGGAAACATGTGTAAGTTATGAGCATTCTCAATTTTTTAATTTTCTAACGTTAATTGAAGCTTAACATTCTGTTTGTCTGCTCAAACCTAGAGAAGTATATAAAGGTTCTGAATATTTCAAATCTTTGTTTCAAAATGAAATGGCTTCAAAGTAAAAACAAATGGTAGCTTTGGTGAATCACACTTATCTTTCGTAGAAGCATATTTAAGCATAAAATCAATTTTTCGCTGATATGAATAGCCGGTATTCTATTTGTGGTATTCCATTTATTCTATTTACGGTAGTCGACTGAAATATCCATCTATATTTAATGTTCAAGTATTAGAGCATAGATACTATAACATTTAGCTCAATATTTGATAGATTTTGACTTCAAAGAAGTACATTACATTTGTGTGATATTCGGGCTGTTATGTTCACAAGATATTCCTATGCAAAATATCGACTATTGAACGAAAGAAGAATTGGATGAAATGGGTCATAAAAATTATAGTGTTAGGCTTAGAAGTCGGTTGAAAGGAATAGAAAACGAATCGATTCAAAGTCAAAATGAAATGTCCATCAAATCAAATCGAACCATCACACTATTATTTCATGTTCTATCTATTGAACCAACATTTTAAAATTTTGGAAACTTAAAACTTTGCATCAAACTTTAAATGAAATTAAAAGAAAATTTACTATCTTAAATGAAAAACCTCCAAATGAAAAATTTGGAAGACAGTAATTATATACCACAACTATCTAAAATTACTATATTTGTTATGTATAAAATTTGTCCTATTTTGAATGAAAAAGTCTCCAATCTAAGTAAATTCAAACGTAGACAAACTTTAGCTTCAGACTTAAAGCTGTTATGTATTATATTTTTCTTCATATTATGAACATGTTAATAAATAAACATGCATGTTTATAAAAAATGAATCGGTAATCTCATGTGCTTCTGCATTCTTATGACTGTCATTATGAGTGTAGCATTGTGAAACCTCCTCGTACCAGCTAATCAGTATGCGTCTTTGAATTGCAGTGCTTGTGAAAAAGCATAGTAATCACAATGAGTGTATGAAGAGGTTTTGTAGAACTAAAATTGATTCTAAATTGAAACATTGAAAAATATACGTACACCACAGGCCATAAGTTTGGATACCCCTATGAATGAATTTGGCCCAAAATTTTTAAATTTCAAACCGCTTGTCCAATTTCAACATGCTATACGTCGTTGGAAAGGTCTCGGAGAGTACGTATCATTTTTGGTATTAAACATCAAAATCGGCCAGCTTTTGGCCAAGATATGGCTGATTGAAGATTTCGGCCAAAAATTACAAACGGCCATATCTTGGCCAAACGCCGGCCGATTTTGATGTTTAATACCAAAAATCACATCTACTTTTCAAGACCTTTCCATTGGCGTATATAACTTTTTAATCCGATGGCCCGTTTAAGACTTCGATTTTGGCTCCCACAGCTGAAAGGCCAAAAGATGGCCATAGGCCGGCCAAAATATATCTTCCAAATCATCCATTCGGTCAGAATTTCGATATATTTTCATATCCAATACTAAATTTCAAGTGAAAATGTTCAAAAAACGTAGAAACAAACGTTTCAAAGGGGTATCCAAACTTATGGCCTGTGGTGTACGTTCACATAAAAAGATGTATTGAATTCTTGTGTATAGGATTTTTTTTTTTGGCAAAAGTAAGTTTGAAAAATATTCTTGATGACCTTGTTTTGATTTTTGAAGAGTTTTAGTTTTAAAACTCTTTGGATCATACAACATATTTATAGGGGTACCTCAAATTGAGCTTCTCAATATATCCATAGCGGCACTGCTATTTATCTGATTATTCCCAAACTGACAATCGCTTGCTTGGATTACAAGTAAAATTGAGAGTTATGTTTGCTTTTAACGTATGTTCGGTGTTTTTGACGGCTCTGTAAATTAACATTTTTAGAAAACACTGACAAAATAACGCGTTTTTAATCCCTAGTCAATACTGACTCGCACAAATACATCCTACCACAGAAAGTACAGCGTATTCATAACAAATCTACGAACCATCGCGAGTCAGTGCGAGTCAGTCGAATTTTTTTCAAAGAAATAGTGAATCGCAAACACATATGAAAGACTTGCACAGTTGCATACATTTTTTGTATTGACTCGTGAGATTCGCATGTCGCATAAGCCCCCCACCAATTCTATAACTTTGTTAAGGTATCATTTCGTTATCTCTTATCATTTTCGCGAAAAACACACAAAAAAACACATTTAAAATTCACATTCATATTACGCTTCTATGGAAGCGACGATTGATGTAACGTTTTTAAGAAACAAAGAACACCGAAAGTCGCTACTGAAGGAACTGAACTACGCATTTATATTGTAAGGGAGAATTCACTCATTTGCGTCCTTCTTTCAATTTGCGCTTAAGTTTAAACACTTCTGTATTACAATTTTTATTCACAAAACACTTGTGAACTTTAGAATACATAATTAGTCAAACACACTATCCTATAAATATGATAATTTCAAATTCAATGACATTGAATTATTTAATTACAACAAGTCGTTCTGATTGTGAATCGTTTCAGTTTTCTTGAGATGAAATTTTTAGTTGAAAGAAAAGAAGGGTTTGGATATATCCTATCAAATGAAAATGTGCTGAAATTACAAAATCTAAGCAATGGTCTAAAATAATAACCAAAGAAGGCATCTCATTACAATTAAATCTCTTCTGTCGACAGTTATAACATCAAATGTTGATATTTCGTTGCAGAGATCCACCGAAAATTGCAAAATCTGACAATAACAACAAAAGTATTGTCTCATCGAAAAAAAAAACTCAAAAATACATTCAAACATATAAACACGAGCAATATGCTGACGACAACAAGTGTGTTCCATTAATTGAGCACAACAATGGCGAATCAAAATGAAAACAATAATCGACACAAACAAATTATGTTGTACACAGAATTTGCTGTGGAGCAACAAGATTATGTGTAAACATTGGATGGTAAGCTATCAGCTTACTCATGAAAACGCCTTGAAGCAATGAACAAATCTTCCGCAGCTGTCGATTACGTTCACATGCAAACGATCACTTTTTGAGTTTTCATTCTATCCAACAGTTTTTTTTTTCTCTGAATTTATTGATCGAGCTACCTTTTTGCAAGAAAAAAATACAATTTGAATCGTATGCATAGATCTGAAAATGTATTAGGTGGAATAGCGTGCATGTAACTAATTCAGTCCGAATTACTTTGCAAGATTTTCACATGACCGCACCTTATGTTACTATATTTGTCAACTTTTTAGACAAATTCCTATGGACCTGCGTCTAAGATATGTGACAAGACAAATTTTCTTATTTTTCCCAAAAACCATTGCCATTTTCATGGTTGAAAAGAAAAGATTCAATTTTGAGAATTTCTCTTCTTGCCAGTTGGGAAGTTGACGATCGCGCGGTGTGTTGTCGTATTTGTTTGTTTGCGTGAGTGAGTTGTTTTTCAATCTTGTCGCTTTTGTTCGTGCATGTGTGCTGTGCAGAAAATGCGGGACCTATATATGTGTCTCACATTCGCTCTTGCCGATGTCAGAGCAAGAAAACGAAACAACAACATGAGCACCAACACGGTTGACGAATCAACATGGAACGGAAATAAAAAGTCGAGTAAAGATGAAATTCTTCTTCACTCTTTGCTTGCGTTTCGTTTTCGTCTCCGACGTTTTTTCTCTGCGCTGATATTTGTGCTGTCATCGTTGTTTATGATTTTTCGCCACAGATCACCATTGCCGCTACTGTCGCATTCACATTTCTACTCTTTGTTCAACTCAAACCTTATAATTGGCTTCGTATCGAGAATGCGTACGCTTCTGTGCGTGTTAGATCGCGAGTTTGTATTGGTTTGATAGACAAATTGCTCTTAAACTGAATTAATTTTTTCATGTTGTTCTTTGTTTGACACTTGTCACATCCATCAATTTGTCGATCATGACCATAAAACTAACCATAGCCCCAAAAGACAATTTGAAGATGTCATAAGAGATGTGAATGAAATATCAATGGCAAGTGCACCCTCTATAGAAAAAATGATTTTAAACCCAATTTCTTACCATCGCAATTAGAATCAGAACACAAAGACTACCCTGGAGGTGTAATATACTATTAAAGATATCAGAACGAATTGGAAACATTGTATGGAACATAAACAGAAATATTTTAACAGACAATTTGAGTAGCAACACTATAATCATCATATTTGATAGTTTTATTTCACGATAACATCAATTTGTTGAGAATATCCCTATTTTATGTGTTTTTGAATAAACTTGAAAGTATCCTGTAATGAGCTTACCTAGACTCACTTAAATTAGTTCAACTTAAATATAATTAAATTGAAGACTTCAATGAAAAAAATCAAGCTATAATTTGAAATAAAAAATAGCAAAAACCACAAGTGGTTATTAAATTATACAAATGGTATTCCTGACGAGATAGTGGATGTATTATCGTCTTTAAAATCGTAAACACGTTCATTATTGACTTGATTTCCAAAATGAAATGAAAATATAGGAGCTTTAAATTTCATATATTATCAACAAAAAAAAAAAATGTCATAGTTCATATGAAATCAAAAAGAAGAAAACGGAGAAGGAAGATTCAAATTTTTTTGTGAAAAGTGCAAATCTTTCAATAGCTCATTGTAGAAAAAGTGAGCACGTGGAATAGGCTTATGATACTTTGTTGAAAATCTTTATCAAAAATCAAGTGCGAGGTTTGAGCTCATATGAAAGAAATACAAATGAAATATTTTTTATCAATGGGTCGGAAGAAATAGTTAGATGAAATTATTATTGGAAAGATTTGCATGTGTTTCATGAAAGATTTAGTGGTGTGTGTCGTTTTCAAGCACAATTAACATTTCATGACAATTGCAATGGCAGAGAAAAACGTTGCACATGGATATTAGCTCGAACATTTGCGGTGCATATCAGAAGTATCTGAAATTGTCAGCAATTAAACTTTGCAGCTGTTGTTAAAGAAACGACACTTGAGTGACAGTCGTGCTGCTAAACGTGCCTCCGTTTCAAAGGATCTCATATGTTTTATGTTGCTGTTCCATCCATTATCAAAACAATAATTTGCTTATTACGAACACTCGGTGAACTTAAATTTTTGTGAAACTGAATGATAATTTAAATTCGGTACTTACTTTTGAAAATGTGGAATGGTCCCAGTGTCCAGTCAATGTGTAGGCAGAGCACCCAAATTACACTGTAGAAGATAAAATCCCAAATGGTATTCAATACAACGTGCATAAAATTGAACATATAATCAAAATGCAGAAAAGAAGTCCAAAGGATTCAACAATAACAAATCAGTTGAGCACAGCGAGGCTGCTATAGCAATTTTGCAAGGCAAATTCAATGAAAAAGTGGTTGCTACTTCAAGTGCATAACATTGATTGTCCTATTTCATACACAAAAAAGAAACATTGAAATCGATTTGGGTACGATTTGGGTAGAGTCGCAAATAGAATGCAAGAATTGGTAATAGCATCGATTTAATCCTGTGTGCGTTCATTCATTCATCGTTTGTGCAACAGCAAGGAGACAAGGGCTAAAGCCAAAAAAGACATCTGCAATGATGCGAGCACTGCGTTAGCAGTAGCATCGATTTGTATGGCGCAGTGTGTGTGTGTGTTAGTGAGCAGTGTTTAAAAGTATGTTTTCAATGGAGCAATCATCGATGCAGTTGCAATGCCAAGATTCAATTTCCAAAGCATGCAAAAGGAAAATTATCAACACTCCCAAATGCAATGTACAATGGCACAAACACATGGACAAAAGAGTACAGGATCATACGGGATCGTTCAAAGAATATAGATTTACGCGGCACCAATACATCGAACGCCCATTTTGTTATATATATATATATATATATATATATATTGTTTTGACATGCACACATGGAAATGCTAACGTACAGCAGAAAACGCATATCGGCGTACAGAAGAGCCTACCGAAGCAACAGTATCCGTATCACACATACGCATTCATTACCTAACGATATTTTCTGTTGTGTCAGTCTATCAACACCATCGCATTTTATACAGCATTATCCTCCATATTAATGCGTTCCTTGTTGAGCACGTTTGTTTTGTGAATGCATCAAGTCAATATCGCTCCGGAGCAATGGTGTTGCAATTGGTAGTAGGTACATTATGCAGACAACTGTGTGCCGAGAATTATTCTAAATTTTCGTTGCAATCATATGGATGATTGAATAATAAAAGGATAACGATACCATTAGCATTTACCAATAGAATTATCCTTCGTTTAATTGATTCCGTTTGAAAATTGGCATAAATTATCCTTGTTATAAAATCCATGCCATAATATTCATGGCGGAACGACAGCTTGATCTAAATTTAGCCATCGGAATTATGTCGAATCGAGAGTTGATCAAGTTGTTATTGATGATAAAAAACAACATTTTTAGCCTTTCACAAATTCCAATCACATGAGATAATTCGATTCCATACAAAAGAAACATCAACAATGAAATTTTATTGAAAAACGAAAGAAATTTAAGCCTTTTGTTCCGAACTTTCATCTAAACGTACCTATTATTTAAAAACGATTTTTGATTCAGATGAGTCGAGAATGTTCTCGCCCTTACGAAACAAATATTGATTTGCTCGAAAAAAGAAACAAAAAACACGGCAATTGAGTAGAAATGTTGCTTTTCTTGACCTCAAAAATGGAATAGCTCAAGAAATCCAATAGTTCACTAAGCCAAAGTGAAATGAAAGTTGCGAAGAAAAAAAAAATGTTAAAATAAAGTCTTACCGAGAGAGCTGGCACGTTCGACACGTCAAAAAGTGCTTGTACTATTTCAACATTCACCACAAAAAGCACATACACACTGTTTACACGTTAAACAGCAAGAAAAAATTTACTTGTTTTCTCAAGAGCTTGTTTCTCCAATTCGAATGAAGCAGATAAATGGTAAAATTAAGCCCAAGTCCTTATTGCTTACAAATCGCTTCAATATCCTTCTCTCAACACCAACTTGACCACTTGAAAACCTTTTCAAAGAAACAAACAAAAAAATGAGCAATTAACGTTAAGCACGAAGCACCGTATCAATTTAGAGCAAGAATTGTCGAAACATTGAAGCGAAACGTCAATCTAGTTCATATCTTCTTCATTTACACCCGAAACCAATCCAACGTCAACATAAATTGCGGTACGCTACATTCACATTGAAATCCCCATTTTGCTGGTCATCTTACGAAAGAGAAAAAAAGCCAACTTCAATCTTTCGCTAATTTTCGCTTAGTTTTACCACAAACCATGTAAAAATAGAAGAACAAAAAGAATACATGGAAAACTCACGGATTTGAACACACAAACTTGCAATTATGCAAACAAACGAGTTTTTACTGTTTTTCTTTTATCCCAATGTGTCTTTTCGCACGTACTTGCCCGTGTATATTTTGGTTGGTTTTTATTTTGGCGATCGAGTTGTTTGTCTCGCACACACAACAAATCAAACTCAGAACAAATGCTCTCTATTCCGAAATTCAATCGGAATATACGAAAGCAGAACGGAAAATGTCGCGAAAATTAAAAGGAAAACAAAAGAAAAATAATACACATGAACTAAAAAGAAAACTTTTTCGATCGCTGTGGTCGTTGTCATCAAGCAAGAAAAAAAAAAGTGTACACTTTTCTAAATAAAATATAAAATGGTTGATAATATGCGCTCGTAGTTGCTGTTATTATTGTACACAGTCACACAAGGCCGTATATGTGCGATGATGGTACCGGCGTGACTGTGTGAGTATGAACGGGAGAGATAGAAAGACGGAGAGAGAAAGAGAGAACAGACACAAAAGAGAAGAAGAAAAAAAAATCATCAGAAACAGAACGAAGTTTTGCGTTCCCTACGAAAGCATCACAAACAAACAAGCAAGATATTGCTCATTTTGCGTGCGTGTATCAGAAGTTCTCTCTGGACGATGAATTCGGGTGCTCTTTCTCTCTCTCTCTCTCTCTCTCTCTCTCTCTCTCTCTCTCAGTGAATTCACTTTGTGGTTCATTTTTCATAGCAGCACCACACAAATCGTAAATCGTAAATCGTCAACAGTCGACTCTCTCATTACGACGATGCTACGGTGGATGTGCTGCTCTATTCTGTTCGGTTCATTCCTTTTGGCACATTCTCTCTATTAGGCTCTCACACTCATACAATCACACTTCTGCACTTACACACGCTCACGCCTTGACAGCAATAAAAAAATCAGCGCGCTTTATTCTTCCATGCAGTTTACTCGAAATATTGTAGCGCCGCATTCAAAGAGACATTCGTGGGTAGCCTTTTCTTTTTGTTCTTGCATTTTTTATCCTTAGTTTTGCATAGCTACTGGAATTATTACTACGATTAGGACCATTCTTTCCAATTATTGAATAGACATTTTCTTCCCTTATTGTGTGGTCAAATATTTCATTAAGGTTACTACTACTGGGATATTAAAATCGAAATGCAAAAATGACAACATATTACAATTGAACAGGTCGTAATTGAATTAGATTTGTTTTTAAAATTTAAATCATCCGTACCGGCTACCATCAAATTAGATATGTGTAGTCCAGCACATATTAGTTTCATTCTCACTCACACACACACAAAACTCTAACGAACGCCATGAGAACTGTCAAATTGAATGGTAGCTTTATGTGCTGCTATGAAAATCTCACTCTTGCGCTCTCTGTACGTTTGTTTTCCCCATACACAGTCACAGCTAACGTCGCATAGTTCAGAGAGCTATCAAGTGTGACAGCAGTAGTAAAAGATGGCGTTTTTCGTTCGAAACACTCATCGCACGTTTTCCGCGATTTTTAAGAAAACACTTGCAAATTCAACAGCAAAATTTTCGGCATGCAATGGCATTAATTCATCGGTAAGTTTGCATACAAATTTATTGGGTGTTGTACGATTTCACAACGAAATAGAACGTATATCAGTCAAAAGAAATCCTCGTGATGAGTGTGACATACCAATGTTTTCATCCTATTGAGTTATGCATGCTGACGAAATGTCAAAACTAGTCAGTGGAACTCGGAATATTATGTGAATTGAAGTATTTTTACATTTAAAATATATCAAAACAATGTGTTTGCTGCTAAATATTGTTGAAGAAAATGTGTATTTTTTTTTTTTGAACACTTGATACAAATTTGTAGACGTTCAAGCCATGGTAGTCCATTTGTTTTGCTTGCGACTGTTGTTGTGAAAACCAATTGTAACGAGTTAGTTGACTGACTAAGCCATTGAATAATCAAAATAAAACCTTAATTAACATTTCAGGCCAGAGCGTTGCACACTTCACGTGTATGCTTTTCGGAAAATTCAAAACTTACAGCTACCGATGAAGTTGACTTGAACGCCCAACCACTAATTGAAATCTTGAAAAACCCACCAGAATGGAAGTACGTGGAACGAATTCTACCGAAATCAACAGTCCCAAGTGTACAACCAAAAGAACAGTATTCTTCTGGATGGACTCCGCAAAAGCCGGACGCATTGAAACAACCGTATTTCATTAAACGAACTAAAAATCATATGGTCCCCGTTTATTTGCAAATTGACTATCGCGGAACGAGGAGAAGAACATTCATCAAGCACATCTCGGGTGATATCTGGAAGTTGCACAACGAACTAATGGATTATATTGAATACTATATGGCCAAAAAAGAGAGATCAAGAGTCAACGAATTCAGCGGGCAAATCATCATAAACGGCGATTATGTTAACCTTCTCAAGGATTATCTGGTCAGCAAAGGCTTTTAGCCGCCTTATATTGTAATGCATAATGTATTAGAAGATAATAAACAAATAATTGTTTCATAAAAAAGGGTCAATCGTTTTTTTTCTCATTTTTTTTTATTCATTTCTTAAGTCTCTTTTTCAAAATATCGATGCTTATCCCGAATGAAAGAAAATTGTTTTGCATATCGTATTTACAAATGAAGATTTGAGCCGGTTTCGTTACAAAATATTTCGAAATTTTCCGACAGGATTTTAGAAAACAAAAACTGTCTTTAAATTAGAAGGTGGTTCAAAGCTATCATTTAATTTCAATCGATGGGTAATGCAAATTCGATGATTAAACACTTCAACCATTTTGCTATCACTTAACATTAAAAGTGAATTCAGTTCGAGAAAAAAAAAATAATAATCAGAAATTTCCCTTCAAATGTATTATAAAAAAAATGGCTTAAAGACTTTGTATTTGTAAAATTGTCTGAGTTTCAAGATGACGTGGATGGTGATGATTTTTTCATGCTTTTCCGAATGATACGCCAATCATCCAATATTTGATCATCGGATAACATATATACAATGTACGGCCCCGTGACGGTGACTGCTTTTTTTCGACCCGGACCACGTACTTTGCTGCTTGTTCTTGTACTAGTATTCCAATCAGCCCATGAGATATCAACGTTATGCCGATCTTCTTCCAACCTTCGAATTTTCTCCATCAACTCCTCATAAATTGCATCTTTTGCCAGCTCTTTTTCACTCTGCACATTCGAAATTGATAATTTATTAGATATTAGTTTATGGGGAGAAATGTTTTGAAAAAAATCAATGTGTCTCACCTCAAAATGTTGCAACGCTCCTTGTTCTTCAGCATGGAATTTATGGTTGATATTTTCCAGCCGTAGACGCTTCAAAACACCCGCAACTTCAATACGACTTTGCATTTGATCGGTGAGCTGCTTTAGTGGCTCTAAATATTCCTGAGATCGGCCATTGCGAACATCGTTTAGACACAAATCATTCTGTTTGACACGTTCCTGATACAATTGCTCACGTAATATTGTGAATTGATGCTCCAATTCACCTATAAATGCATTCAAATTAACCATAAAATCTGGTAGAAGTAGCTGCTATTGCTTGAACGAAATTAATGGAAACTGTTTACGATTCTTACCCATATACTTGATGAAACCGGCGGTTCGACGTTCGCATTCGTTTTCATCGAGCTCGGATGAATCGGAATCAGGCTCATCGGCTTCACTGGACTCTGCTTTTGCATCACGGCTTGAATTTGAGTGTTGTGATTCATTCTCTGACATATCTCCGTCACCGTCACTCTCGTTTTCGTTGTTCAACGAAGGCATTTCGTATATTCAATGTTTTCAAATGAGTTTACCACCCAAAATGCAAACACGCACAAATAAATTAATCGGTTTATGGTAGTTTTTCCCACTTTAAAGTGATTTTTTGTTTCAACTAATCTGTTTTTAACCAAGTTGCAGTGTTTGCTGTCGAACGTAAACTACATGACGTTTTGATGACATTACGAATGAGAGCGGAGAGAACCGAACGAATGAGAGAGCGAGAGAATGGCAGTTGTCAAATGTGCTGTATGTATTAGAGCCGTTGTTTTTTTTTTTTACTGACAAACAACATATAAAAATTGTTTTTTTTTTCGCTATAAATAGCCGAATCGAAAATGTATTTAAATTTTACGCAGTTGATTCTATTTTATAGTTGTACATTAATTACGCATTTTATATTAAAATGTATGTAAATATCGTCAATTGGTAGCCTTTTCAAGTGTGTGCGTCATTTGTGGCCAACTTCATGTTTGTTGTCAATCAAAATACACTCATTTTCTGCTGTTCTGTTTTGTTAGCTAATTCACATCTTCGACCAATTCAACACAAGTCATATTTTCAGTGTCATGTATTAACTTCGGATGAAAATGATTAAAATGCGCTTTAAGTTAAATCAAAATTCAACCGTGTAACCGTGCGAAATTTTCACAAAATCGTGTGATTAATTTATAGTTGTTAGCATCGACCTTGTTATTTTCACCTTTTTTTTTCTTACATTAACCTCTTTTTTTTTTGGTTACCATACGAGAATGTTACAAAAATACCTAGTGTTTATAAATTACACCAATCGACAGGTCATGCTCCGTTGTTACCGAGATTTTGATAAACTCATCACAAGACAATCACTATCCAAATATCAATCGGCCGTGTTCAACCAAAGCAGGCGCCACCAAAATGTATGTTTAGCAAATCGAATTGAGTCACATTTAAATTCAAATAGTTTTAATTTAACGAAATGGAGTGGATCGATCTTGCGAAGGAATTATTGCACAAAACCAGTGAAAAAAGTTGACCGTAGTTGGTCATCGATGCGGAAACAGCATCATGAATCAAGGAAAGAAATCAAACGGCTCTTTTCGTTGGCTAAAGATGAAAAATGGTATCTGATTGCCGCGGTTGGATGTTTAGTTGTGTCATCGGCTGTAACTTTGGGCGTACCTCGTTTCATTGGAAAACTGATGGACATGATTGTTATGGATAATTTCCCAAGAGAAAAGTTACATGCATTTTGTTTGGTTCTATTTGGAGTTTTCGTTATGGGAGGTTTAGCTAATTTTGGCCGAATTTTTCTGATGAACAGTGCAAGTAAGATACTTGATTGAAACTCGTAGCGAACAAAAGTAATACACGAATCACATCTTTCCCTTTCTCCATTTTCAAGCACTTCGAATCGTGAAAGATCTTCGATCACGTTTGTATCGCACAATGCTGAATCAAGAGCCCAGTTGGTATGATACGAAGGGAACAGGTGAACTTGTGAACCGGCTTTCAAATGACACAACGCTAGTGGGCAATTCTCTCAGCCAAAATTTGTCGGATGGCTTGAGATCAATAATAACTATTGCGGCCGGGACTTCAATGATGGTATACACATCGCCACAACTGTCTCTTGTGGCTGTGTGTGTTGTACCATTCATTGGTGGCTTAGCGATTCTGTTTGGAACATACGTCAAAAATATCACAAAACTTCTCCTCGATAAACTGGCCGAAGTGATGAAGATCGGAGAGGAGCGCTTAAACAACGTGAAAACGGTGAAAATGTTCTGTAAAGAAGAACAAGAAAATAGACTGTTCACTAAGGAATTGGTGAATGCCCTTGACTTGGGATACAAGGATATTTATGCGAGGGCTGCATTTTATGGCATAGCAGGGCTATCAGGGAATGTGATCATTATTTCGGTGCTTTATTATGGAGGATCACTTGTTGCATCAAATGCACTAACGATTGGCGATTTAACGTCGTTTGTCTTCTATGCTGGATATACCGGTATGAGTCAAAAGTCAAAACTTTCAAATAACGTCAACTAATAATGAATTTTAATGCAGGTATGGCAATGACAGGTTTAACGAGATTTTATACAGAACTAAATAAAGGTGTTGGAGCTGCCGCTAGAATTTGGGAAATTTTCGATAAGCCAATTTCGATACCTGTTGATTCGGGCATCATTCCGAAGGAACCGATTAAAGGCAAGTATTTGAACTAAAGTTTTTTTTCTTCTTTATGATTGAGTCAAAACTTCAATCAACTTAATAAATTTTAATTGAATTCTAATTTTTTCTGGTGTTTCAGGTTCTATTCAATTGAAAGATGTCTGTTTCACATTTCCATCACGGCCGAAAGTAATGATTTTGAAAAACGTCAACTTGAACATTGAATCAAATACGGTGACAGCAATTGTTGGCCGGAGTGGAAGCGGGAAATCTACAATTGCATCACTTTTACTGCGATTTTATGATCCTCAATCGGGTGGCGTTTACTTGGACGGTGTGGACATTAAGGAGTTGCATTTAAAGTGGCTACGCAGTCATATTGCGGCGGTTAGTCAGGAGCCAGTCTTGTTCAGTGGGACAATTCGTGATAATATTTTGTACGGGTTGAATTCGGACAAGGACGAGAATTTAGCTAATGAAGATTTTGATCGTGTCGTTCAACAAAGCTATGTTGACGATTTTGTCAAGACACTGCCGGATGGCTATAACACATTGGTTGGACAACGAGGCTTGACTTTATCGGGAGGACAAAGGCAGAGAGTAGCGATAGCGAGGGCATTGATTCGAGTAAGTTCTTCGCATAGATATTACGAAACCCAATTCAGTAACCGGTATATTTTTATTGTGTGTGTTTTACTTGTGAAATTTCAGAATCCGAAAATACTGATTCTCGATGAAGCGACCAGTGCCTTGGACAGTGTATCGGAGTTTGCTATTCAGGAATCATTGCAGCACATCTCGCAAGATCGAACCGTTTTGACGATAGCCCATCGCCTGAGTACAATTCGTAATGCACAGAAAATTATCGTCGTGGGCGATCAGAGAATTTTAGAACAGGGTTCGTATGACGAACTTATGAACGACCGCACAAGCATATTCCGAGATTTGGTCAAGCAGCAAACATTTGAAACCGCACCATCTAGCCATGTGTTTTTAACTGAATAAGATATGCAATGAAACCACTAAATAGATATATGTAAAAAAAAATGAATTGAATTGTTTTTATGGAGAGAAAAGAAAAATTATGAAAAGAATTGATATCTGGGTTGTTAAATATATTCATTTTCTTCGTTAACACTTAATTTGTTTTTAGTGCAATTCCAAACTTTTTAAACTTAGTGAAGGACAAAAATTGAAGAATAAATGTATAAAAACACTTTATTTTCATGTAATTATTACGGTTCAATGCTCATGAGAATAACTTTCGGATTTCTCTACGTAACATTTTTCCAGTTGCCGTTTTTGGGATTTGATCGACAAACTGAACACCACCAGTCAACTGTTTGTATTTGATCACTTGTTTCGCGACAAATTGTTTAACGTCTTCTTCCGTGATATTTGACTCGGGCTGTCGTACTGCAAACGCTTTCGGCACTTCACCACACTTGGGATGCGATACTCCTATCACCACAGCATCCAAAATGTCTGGATGTTCACGTAAAATACCTTCCAATTCGGCCGGTGCCACTTGATTTGCATTGACTTTAATCAATTCCTTCAAACGGTCGCTTATATAAAATAGGCCATTTTCGTCATAATGCCCAATGTCGCCCGTTCTCAACCAATTATCTTCGGTAATCATTGCTTTTGTCGCTTCGTCATTTTTGAAATATCCTTTCATTATATTTGGTCCCCGTACCAACAGTTCACCTATAGATAATGAAATGCAAATTCAATTGATGAGATGAAAAATAAAGGCATAAGATTTATTTTTCGTGGTCACCTGTTTCATTTGCTGCCAATCCTTTGAAACTTGGATCATCCACACAAGCAATTTTTATGTCAACATTTGCGACGGGCCAGCCGATTGTACCGTAGTTTTGCAGACCTTGTGGTGTTAGTGTTGATAATGGTGATGTTTCCGTTAGTCCATAGCCTTGGAAAAATGAGGCATTATGTGCTCTAAAAAATTGAGAGAAAAACTTAGATTAAAGATAATCCCAGATTAAGTTTTATAGCATTATCGTTCTTAAAATTGAACACTCACACTTTCTTAAAACGATCCGCATCGTTTTGCGCCAAATTACTTGCGGCACTCATAACTGTCCGAACATATTTAAAATGCTCTGGCTTGGCACCTTTGTAATTGCCCAACTGAATAACGGTCGGAGGAACCAAATGCAAAAATGTCGCTTT
>NW_022595244.1:18583545-18606712 GCF_009176505.1 Sitodiplosis mosellana | reverse complement strand
CATAACACCTTTGGGTAATCCAGTTGTACCACTAGAATAGGGAAGCACAGTGAGATCATCGTAGCCCGTGTCTTTGTTGAATTTGGAGGACTCTGATAAATTAAGACCTGAAACGAAAATGCAGCTCGAATTATTTGCTGAAATTAAATAAATGCAAATGATTTGCTTCGCGTGAATGAATAATGGTGCATGCATATTCATTTTATTCAAATGAAAGCATTGGAAAATTAGTGAAGTATTTTGACTGTGTACAATTTTACATGAGCACATGAAACAATGCCTTATAATACCGTACGATATGCTGTAGATTAATTTAGCCAGTGAAGCTACTCTCCAAAAGGTTGATACTCTCGTTATTACAACGATTTATTATAATATTATTGCTATTCACTTCGCATTCGTGCATGCCTTTCTTTCACAAGGCCACCAGAACTGGAATCGCAATGTATGTATTAACAAACTATAGAACTAGCAAGTGAGTGCATGCTATTTGCTACGCTTTGACTGTGTCAGTATAATGACTAAATTAACAAATTGTAAATAGAACGGAATTTTAATCATGTTGGAGCAGCACTTGAATAAACGGGCGATAAACAAGTAGTAAAAATGACATTTACCTTTTGGGTTCATCAGTTCGGTGAAGCTAATCATATCATCTCGAAATGAGTGACTTAATTCGGTTTTTATAGCTATCACTTTGACGTCAGGCTGTTTAGCCAGCTCACAGGCTTTTTTAACCACATCAAAATTATCGATTAGACAAAATATTGCTTTCGGACGGCTGCTTATCAATTGTCGAGATATCTCTTCGCACGTGTACCAAGGATTTATTGTTGTGACAACTAACGATGCCTCAGCTGATCCCATCCAGCAAATAACATACTCTGGTACATTCGGAAGGCAAATACCGACGATGTCATTTTTCTCCAATTTCATGTTGTTTCTCAATCGAATCGCTAATGCCGCGCAATAATCCCGTAGTTTGGCGTATGTGTATTTGCGACCCGTAACACCGCACTGTACTGCAACGTGATTTTGCCACTTTGGCATGTTTTTCCAAAAATATTGATCAATCGTCATATCCATGGGAAATGAAATGTTTTCGTAGGGAGACTTCATCACATATCCGTCCTTTTCGTTGTGAACTAAATTTTTCTTTGCCAAATCACTTAACGATGGCTTTTGCGTTGCGAGAAATTCCCTTTCAGTCGACAGGAATCGTCTACACAATAACCGTGCATTGCTCTTCATATTCACTGCCCTTAATACTGACCCGTAATACATTTTCAACTGAGAAACAATTTTTTTTAATATTTATCTTTGGAATAAAAGTTGAGAATTTCCGTACGGCAACACTTCCCAGCCGATAGCTCACGCAAAATAAACTGCACGATTACAGATTGTTTTGCTTTCTAATCGAGCAAAAAGTCTACAACACACCATATGATCGCATGAATTGATGATAACACAATTTTGATTTTATATTTTTATCATTTAAAACTTTACAATCACGACGTACACAAACAATACGTTATACTTGTCTTGTCATCAGCTCAATGTTTTCAGCACTCGCACACAGTCTGCACAAACTGGATTTCACTATCAGTGCAATGATATATATTACCGAGCGAGGGGCGTATCAGTACTTGAGAAACATCATTAAATCAGCACTTTGGTTGCTGTTGATATTTCAGTTTCTTTCCTTGTTTCACATGGACACATTATCTAATTATTTTAAGCCTTTCCCTAGAAGCATTAACTTTGTTCTGATTATTTCACATCCTTTGCCTTTCTTCCTATTTTTCATCAAACAACATGCGCATTAGAATCGCAAATACATCACGAACATCTTTACAAATTACCTTCAGATTAATTCAATTCTCCGAAAAAGATGGTCCACCCCTCATGATACGGTACACAAATGCAAATTATATTGAATATGAAAAAGCATTTTTGTATTAAATATGCACAATGAAACCTACAATACTATAACTGTAGACGCGTGCAACCTCAGTCAATGCAGTTAAGTATTGAAATGATATTTCATTTTGTTCTCAAAAAGTGGATGTTGTTTTTGGCTTTAATAAATTGTATTCGACCTTATATAGTTGACGGAGGCAAACTAGTTCTTTTCAAATGACTGTTTTCATCGAAATGTGAACCAGAGCTCTAAAAATATAATAGCTTGATTCCGTATCAAATCGAATTACGTTGTAACTGTTCCTATTCTTCACACGTCAGCTGAGTTCTGGTTAAAAAAAGATGAGCTTATTGAAATGCCAAACATGTTTATTTGATACACAAAAACAAAAATACGACTGCATAAAGTCTCAATAAAAATAGAATATTTTTCGATTTTCTCGCCGTAGAATCTTTCCAGTGTGTATTTTTGGGATATAATTAACGAACAAAACACCGTCAGTCCCTGGTTTTCATTTGATCACTTGTTTTTTTCCAGTTACTCTTGATTTAGTTGATTGAATAACAAACACTGTTGGTCTTCGGCACATTTTCATGGGTGCTATTCGTCGTGTTGATTTTGTGCGGAAAGAATATTTGATCGAAGTTAGAGGAAACGCAGTTTTATAATACCAATCATTCGTGTGCATTCTATGATTTATCATTTATAATATCATATTATAATCATTGATTGTCGGCAATATCAGAGCTTCGTAGGGAAAATCAACGCTTAATGGTATACAATGCGATATCGCATGTTATGTTATGTGTCAAAATTACGTCTCTAGGCAATCTCGCGCTTCCAGACAAATACTCAATAAAAAAAACTACGCTACAAATATACCGCGTGTATTCCCTGCGCATGCTACGTTTATACCATTTTCACGCTTACGCTTATTTTTAGCGTGAACCGCATGCAAAGCAATATAAAATAAAATAAATAGAATACTCTAAGTCAAAGTATTCTATCCGTATGCTTTGCATGCGGTTCACGCTAAAAATAAGCGTAAGCGTGAAAATGGTATAAACGTAGCGTGCGCAGGGAATACACACGGTATATTTGTAGCGTAGTTTTTTTTATTGAGTATAGAAGCAAAATAAAATCATCGTACGTAGCATATTCATTAAATTCACTAGATTCGGAAAGAATAAGCCCTAAAACGAATTTCTATTTATATATTCAATTTTTGTTTACCTTCGGTATTCATGAATTGCTCATAATGAATCGCATCATTTTGAAGTGGATTGCTTGGTTCCGTTTTGATTACTATAATTTTGTCCAGTGAGTACGCAAGCATTGTTTACTGCATTGAAATTATCATCTAGACAAAACATAGCTTTCGGTCGACAGTTTATCAACTGACGCGATATCTCTTCCCTTTGGTAGCCGAGATTGACAGCTGTAACGATTAAACCGTCTTCAATGAAACCCAGAAACGCTATCACATTTTCTGATGAATCAAAATATTTAAAATGTAAGTGTAGAGCAAGACTGTGAATACAAGCAGTGAGTATTGATATTATTGCAGCCTTGAAACGAAAAGTATAGATTTATTGAAAGAAAAACATGAACGTCATTATGAACATATTGTTTTTATTTTTTTTATCAAGCGTGCAGTGATCCCGTTCTGCTCCGAGCGCTCTGAGTGAGTCTCGTATTTACTCCTTTGTATTGAGCAGCAGTATCGTATGAGTACATTCTCACTCAATGCCGCAAAGTCATATGGTTGAGTGAGTGAGTTTCCACTCGCTCAAGCGTGTGCCTACAAAGTAATCATTTCCTTATAAAACAAACTTAAAAACGTGGAGCTATCCAGTACATTTGGAAGAAAGATTTCGACGATATCAATCTTTTATAATTTTAGAATATTTCCCATACGAATTAACAATGTGGCAATATGTATCACTACACTTAATATCAGTGTGATTTAACCACTTGGAAATATTTTTCCACACCTGTTGACCGATTTTCTCATCGATGGAAAGTCGATAGACGTTTAGGAACTGGGAGTGATCTGTAAAGTAATCTAACTAATCACATATCCTTTTTTTCATCAAAAACCATGTTGGCATAAATGTGTTGCTAAAAACTCCCCCGTATTTTCTCATCAATTATTATATTAGATTCTAAATTACGAATCGTTTTTAGCCAAATGCGTTAAATGCTGGTTTGTTTTACTAGTGCACTTATAGATCCATATTCATATGTTTATATCAATACAAGTATAACAATTATTCACAAAGTACGACTGAGATTTTGACTCAATTTAGACAGTATGAATTTTCATCCCTCACATCAACTGCTGCCCAAGTAATAGTCATTAGTACGAGCAAAACCGTTGTTAATCACCAACAAAATCTCTTTCATATTTCAAAAAATAGGTCCGCATCTGTTTCAGCACGAAAGGTTCATCTCAACGTTTGAATAGTGAATACATTACTTTTAATTTTTTACACCATCAATTCAATACATATAACAACATTTTAATGAAAGGTTAACTTGTTATTGTTGATGGAATAAACAATTTATTAGCCACCTAACCAAATTGGGAATGAGTATACACTAAATTGACACATATATATATATGAATTCATTTTTTACAGTTCTCATAATGACACTTCTTCAATACTAATAAAACTAACAACAATGCAAATTGACATATGCTTTATGTAGTAAATGAATCAACAGCATATTTTTTACGTAATCTAGTCATATATCCATGGCATTTATATGTAGTGTTAATATTAGGCTTAAATCAGAATTCGCTTCATTGCACACATACTGAACATTTCAACTAGCAAAGAAATATCAGCACATTGATCATAAAAAAATTCTTCGTACTTCTCGACGTAATATTTTTCCAGTTGCTGTTTTTGGGATTTGATCGACAAACTGAACACCGCCAGTCAACTGTTTGTATTTGATCACTTGTTTCGCGACGAATTGTTGAACGTCTTTTTCCGTGATATTTGATTCAGGCCGTCGGACAACAAATGCTCTGGGTACTTCGCCGCATTTGGGATCCTTTACTCCTATGACGGCTGCGTCTAATATATCTGCGTGTTCACGTAAAATACCTTCCAATTCAGCCGGCGCCACTTGATTTGCATTGACTTTGATCAACTCCTTCAAACGATCACTTATATAAAATAGACCATTTTCGTCATAATGCCCAATGTCGCCGGTTCTCAACCAATTATCTTTGGTAATCATCGATTTTGTTGCTTCATCATTTTTGTAGTAGCCCTTCATGACGTTTGGTCCCCGCACTAACAATTCACCCGTCTCATTTGGTGCTACTCCTTTAAAGCTTGGATCATTCAAGGCTGAAATTTTCATTTCAACGTTTGGAACTGGGAATCCAATTGTTGCATAGTTATGAATGCCATGTGGACTTAATGATGCTACCGGTGATGTTTCTGTTAAACCGTAGCCTTGGAGAAACGTGACGTTTGGAGCACTGAAATTTCAATTATTTCATTATAGTGAAAAAAAAAACAGATTTAAAATAAAAATAATTAAAAAACCTATACATTTTCTTCAAGCGCTCTACGTCGGCTTGTGCCAAATTTGATGCTCCACTCATCGATGCGCGAACACTTTCGAAGTGCTCTGCTTTGGCACCTTCATAATTGCCAAGCTGAATCACAATAGGTGGAACGAGATGTAAGAATGTTGCTTTTTGCTCTTTTGTAATACGAAGAAAACTATTTATCTCGTATTTGGGAATTGAAATCACTTTTGCACCCAACGCCAGTTTTGGTATAAGCATCGCCATCAATCCATAAATATGGAAAAAGGGCAAAAAACAGGGGAGCACATCTTGAAAGTCATTGGTTGTCGGCAACACAAGTGGATCGTGTGGCAATCCAACATCAATTGATTCACAATTCGCCACCAGATTATTATGTGTCAACATTACACCTTTTGGCAATCCAGTTGTTCCACTAGAATATGGAAGCAAAATAAAATCATCGTGTGCAACGTGTTTGTTGAAATTCGAAGATTCAGATAAATTAATCCCTAAAATATAAGTTAGTTGAGTTTCAATGCACGGATTATCTTCATGTATCCATTTTCATCAATTAATTTTTCACTTACCATATGAATTAGTCAATTCACTGAAATCGATAGCGCCATTCGGAAATGATGCGGTTGAATCGATTTTTATAGCTATAATTTTGGTATTCGGCAGCTGAGCGAGAATGCAAGCATTTTTCACTACCTCGTAGTTATCAATTAAACAGAATACGGCTTTTGGTTGACAGCTCATGAATTGACGAGATATTTCTTCGCTTGTGTAGCCGGGATTGACAGTTGTGACGATTAAGCCGCCTTCAATGGAACCCAAAAACGCTATTGCATATTCTGTTGGAGTAAAATATATTTTGCGCAATGAAAAAGAGGGTAATGTAGTGTGTAAACTTGAAGGAATGAACCAACGCTGTGAAGCACAATGTTATTATATTCAACAGATCCAAAACCTTTCAGAGTTCTATTTTTCCCTATCGGAAGTTCACTAACATGAATCATGAAGGACGTTTGAAATGCCATTTTTGACAAATACCATTTCCAATATTTGGGTAAACCTTGTGACGAAATCATTTAATCAAATTTCCAAACTCTACCGTATAGATGCCGCTAGAGCATCATTTGCTGAATATCTTCCATTTACGATTCATGTTGTTGGAATGAACATTCAATCATGATATATAATCACACTGTCGTGGCCTTGGAATATAGCCAATGCGTACTTCAAGCGAAAAAGTAAGCATGACGTTGCATTTCAACTGTTGTTGAATTGAATCTATAGTTGTTTTAATTTATGTTTTCGACCTCCTTCTATTTAACCGTCTGGGTATTATTATGGTGATTAACTTCATAAATTCGTTGATATTAATTTCTGAAATACCTCTTTAAGCTCATATCTCAAATGCGAATACATTTATCTGCGAAACCATTCATATAATGCAACACCCAGTTAAACTTCACAGTTAAAATGAATCTATACTATGTGACGATACAAGTTATATACTTTTACTTGAAACCTGAACTTGTTAGCTGTGTCTATGAAAGCTATCTGCTTGTTTTCGGATGTTTATATGCAAATTTATGATGTCACAAAAATGAATTCTTCACATAAGCAATAAGCAATAAGCAATGAGCAAGCTTGAGCTTGTTGTTTATTTTCGTATTTATTACTTTGGCATCATTTTTGTCATTATGTGTGATGTTTACAGCACCAAATTGGGCTTGAGAATATTACCTGGGACGTTTGGGAGACAAATGCCAACGATGTCATTTTTCTCCAATTTCATGTTGTTTCTCAATCGGCAGGCCAAGGCACAACAATTATCCCTTAGTTTGGCGTATGTGTATTTGCGACCCGTAAAACCGCACTCGATTGCTGTGTGATTTGGCCACTTGGAAATATTTTTCCACACGTATTGGTCGATTGTCAATTTTGGAATTGAGACTGAACCGTAAGGTGATTTCATCACATATCCATCTGTATCATTGTAGATCAAATTTTTCTTGCCCATTTCGCTCAGCATAGAACTTTCCGTTGCCAAAAATCGTCTGAATAGTAACTGTCCACTACTTTTTAATGCTTTGCGACTCATATTCTATTATTCGAATTGATTCCCGGGAAGAATCTTTTTTATAATATAAAATTATTTGTTTGAGCGGTCGCGAATGAGTTCTTTCGCAAACAAAACAGTGTATCTGACTGACTGAACGGCCAAAACACCAAGTTGAAAAAGATAAGATTCATGCTTGTACTTGTGTCGCTGCCATAGTGCATGTATCTATGTTGTGTTTGACTCAATTTTTACATGTATTCGGCTCATTGTTGTATGTGCCGTATTATACTACGTTGTATATGTTTATTTACGAACAACAGAAATTCGCCATAGAAGTTGATTCAATAATAATTGAATTGAAACATATCGAAATGAATATCATGAAGTGCGGTTAACGCAAGCGGAGCATTCATTCATTTTTTTAGCGTTAAACTATGACCTCAAAATATGACATTTATTTTGCTGAAAAATTGCTATTAATACTAATATGTGAAAAATAAATGTTATAGGTGTTTGCTGGATTTGGGTGTGTAAAATACATGCAAATGCGTACATAAGTTGATTCGCTACAAAAATATACATTAACCACAAGTTAGTGTTCCTTGAAAAAAAAATGAGTTTAGCCGTTTTGCATACCTTAATATTTCCTTGTTTGTCATCTTATTGGTGAGAGATGTGTGATTGAAATTCTTGGTAACATAATGTTTTCTAAACAATTCCAACATGCGTGGTTGATTTTGGCCGGTATCACTTAGTTTCAATAATAATGGAGTTGCGATATGTTTCAACGAAGTATGGGAGTTAACTTTAGTTCCTTATAACAATCGCTAACATGATATTTTGCTTTCGGCATCATTTTATTTATCATTTGTTGTGCTGTGTTTTGTGGAATTTGGACTTATTGATTTCTTCTTTTTTCCAGATTCGAAGGTCAAAATCTGAAAAAAAAAAAACGATAATATTCAAAAAGAATCGTTTTTCTCTAAATTAATGTGTTTTCGACCTGTAAAAACAATTCAAAATGACCTATTTCAAATTCAAAATGACCTATTTCAAATAAGTTGGTCAACGTTCGATCCAGGAATGTTTATCGATTTGTATGGTGATTTACAATGTAACCATCTTTCTCACCATACACCAAGCACAAATATGTCAATTGATAAATGGATGCTGAATGAACACAAAGAATTTCCATGTGGCCGATTAATATACACTTTACAAGCAAATTCTGGTTGAAGCTTCAATTCAAGTCAAACTATGTGTTTCGCTACATCTTTGGGATGTGAGTGGAGATAACTTATGGAGTATTCTTTCATATGTAAGTTAAACGAATATCACCAAACGAAAATAGTATATAATTCAAATTCGGTGAATTGAACATATTTAAATTGCAAAGACAGTTGTTGCACAATATACATTCTGCACGAAACCATTTCGTCAAGAAACACATGTACGCAAGATACGTGAAATGCCATTTTGATTAATCAACCATGCACAGCACGTCTGCTTGAATTATTGGTTAAGTTTTTGTGGAAAATTTATTTCAGTGTTGATAGCGAGCAATCACTTTGTCATTGCCCTTATGGTGATTTCGTTAAATTGTATTTTCACAGCCATTGTCAGGAAGAAAGTCTGAAAAATGTCAAGCTGAGTGACGTAGATATCAAAGTTTGGTTTGGAATGTATATTTGTCCATTCTGATTTAAAACAAAGTAAATTGAATTGGAAAAGTTCTAAAGCATAAAATAGTAATGAAAAAATTCTAAAGATGATGTGTTCGTGTGTGCGCCCTATATATTTATTAGTAAACAGTAAAAATGGTCATATAAAAATATGCGTTCATTTCGTAAAGACATCTCAATTTGTTTTTAATTAATAATCACATTTTCATAAAAAGTTAAGTTGATAAAGACACACCGAAGTCATAAAAATTCACTTATTTTTAATGATTTTAACTTTAACATACATGTAAAAATAAAGCATGGAAATAAACTGTTGATAGTATTAAACAATTTTCAATTTCATTGGCAATACTTCAATTTGATCTCGCGTCGCATAATTTTTCCGGTTGCATTTTTCGGGATTGTTTCCAAGAATTGGATACCACCATGTAGTTGTTTGTAATCAGCTACTTTTTGTGACATAAATTTCTGGATGTCATTTTCAGTAATTTTGCTATCGGGTCGTTTAATGACAAATGCCCGTGGTGCTTCGCCAGTTTTAGCATGCGTAACACCTACAACGGCCGCGTCTGTAATTTCTGGATGGCTGCGGAGAATTTCTTCCAGCTCGGCCGGCGCTACTTGGAAGCCTTTGACTTTGATGAGTTCTTTAAGACGATCGGTTATGTAGAAGAAACCATCGTCGTCATAGTATGCAATGTCTCCGGTGCGGATCCATCCATCGACAAGCATTTCGTCGGTGGCTTTCTTATTGTTGAGATACCCGATCATATTCTGTGGTCCTTTCACCCAGAGTTCACCCGTTTGATTCGCCTGCAAACCAACTCCGGTAGAATCATTAACAGCCACAATCTTACAGCGTGTGGCAGAGGCTGGAACCCCAACTGAAGCATATTTCGAGTTGCCAGGCATATTTAACAGTGCTGCTGGTGATGTCTCGGTTAATCCATAACCTTGAACAATGTTTGTATTCGGCGCCCTAGAAGACATCAAATTGAATCAATTTATTTTATTCATTCAAATGTAAAAGTCATTTCATTCTTACTTTTGGAAAAACTGTTCAACATCTAGTGCACCCAATGGAGCTGAAATTATCAATTACAATGAATTTAAGGTGGAATATATTTCATCGGTCATTTAAGGGTGCTGAAATTATCACTCTACCTGCTCCGCTCATCACAGCGCGAACACATTCCAAATCCTTTGGATTCACTCCATCATGCTGTCCCAAGTAAATCACTGAAACAAATTTATTCAAGAGAAACCATTTCAATTAATCAGAACAAAAAACAAAAGGTGAACTAAAAATATAACAAATTGAAAGCTAATTCTGCTTACAGATGGGTGGCACAACGTGCAAAAGAGTCGCTTTGTGATTTCTAATCGAGTCAAGGAATGTGTTTGGCTTGAATTCAGGCAATGTGACAATTTTAGCGCCAAGTGCGAGTTTCGATATCATCAAAACGGTGAAGCCGTAAATGTGGAAGAATGGTAGGACCGACGGCGAAACATCTTGGTACTCAGTGGTTGTCGGTCTAACTATGGTCGAGTCTCCAATTTTGACTCCAATTTGCTCGCAATTTACTCCAATATTATTGTGCGATAGCATGACTCCTTTCGGCAAACCTGAACAGAATTACAAATGAAATTTTATTCGCTATACTTCGGCCCTTGCGTAGCAGCTTAGACAAACCTGTGGTTCCAGATGAGAATGGTAGGAATGCCATGTCATCCGGGTGCCGCTTATGTGGACGCAACAAGCTGAAATCAACATCTGCAAAGAGAAATACTTTATAGGTCTGCTGAACTTGATTAATGGCACAATTATCTCATTTCTTACTGTTTGTGTCAATTAAATCAGCAAAATTGATTGCACCGCTCGGAAATGACTGGTCTGCTTCGGTCTTGATGCAGATGATTTTAATATCTTTTTTGCTATTTTTAACGGCTTCGTTAATCGTCGCAAATGTGTTTGGCGTTCCGATGATTGCCTTTGAATTGCTGGCTTCCAATTGGCGTTGAATTTCCTCTGTGGAAGAAAAAATCACAAATATTCCATAAAATTATTCAAACGTAAGATTATATTGATGACGATATGAGAAAAAAATATATCAAAATTTTTAATCAATAATTGAATGTAGACATCGAATGTAAAATGTCATGAATAATTCGAGTGGAAACAAATTTCTCATGAACTATTCAAGTGCGTTCAATCGAGTTAGCAGCTATTTTACGGGAGCGAAAGCAAAATTCCCGTACGCCAGGGATTTTATCGATTTTCATGTGTTAAATTCACATTTCATAGGCTTCACATGTGCTTTTTTCCTGCGGTGTTTATGCACATAACGAAGCGATTACCATTGTAAACCGAATTCTAATGGAAAATGACAATGCATGTATTGAACATGCAAACTTGTTGGTTTTTATTTCACTCAACCAATTGGATCGATGGAAATAACGTTTTGAAGACTAGTACATGTCATGAGTCAATATTTTAACACGACTATGTAAACATTTCAATCTAAAACACATCATCTGCTGGATTTAATGCATCAAGAATTTGGATTTACCTCAACCACGTGATTATTTCAACAACAATTACCATTATTTTCGAATTGAACAGTGAAAAAACACGTTCATTCGTTGAATCGTGTTTGAATTGCATTTTTTTCCGTTTTCGTGTCGGATTGACAAATTGAACATGTTTTTGTTGTTGATTATTTTCTCTCTTTTTTCGATTGGCCTGACCTGTCAGTATCTGTTGGTTTTGCTTTCCACAACACATTTCAATCGCTTCAACAAGTCAACACAATTTTTCTTCTCTTTCTCACTCCCTGTCCCTGGATTCATTGAATGGTTGATATATGCGTTTCAAAATCCAATTAGATAGCATAGCCGTGTCGCGCGCCTCTCTCTCTCTCTGCGTATGCATACGATTTCAACTCAATCATTGGTGACAGCCCAAAATTGAACGGAAAACCATTTTGGCATTGCGAATCACTCATTGGGAAAATTAATGGAAAATTGTGTGTGAATCTGTTATTCGCTGGCAATCAACACACCAGCCGAATGTTCAGTTGAATTTTTTCAGCTCGAAATCCGATTGAGTTTTTTTCTTCATTCATCTTCTTTCCGAATGCGTTAAATTGTGTACTTGAAATTGATTCGGTGATAAAGTCACATAGCTTACCGGCAGTGTAAGTTGGATTTATCGTTGTTAAAACCAAACCAGCTTCAATGGCACCCAAAGCAGCAATCGGAAACTCCGGCATATTTGGTAGACACACCGCAATCACATCACCGATTTGCAAATTCAGTTTGGAACTCAAATTGACGGCAAACGCCGCCGAGTGATCGCGCAGACGAGAGTAGGTGTACGAGCGTCCGGTTATTCCACACACCTGAAATGGAAACAGAGCATTGATCAGAATAAATCGTATGATTCAGTTGTAAACATTTAATACGGACCACCCGATAGCATATCATGTACTTTAAGTATTTCAATGTCAAAACACTTCACAGTGCAAGAGCATGTGTACCGAATGATGTGTAATAAAACGATTCGCGGAGAAATTTTTCACGAGAAATGTCGTTTTTGTCGCTATCAACATGCCCAAGATAATATTTTTTAACTGATATATTTGTTTCCCTAAATGTTGTTATCTAAACATCATTTTCCTGTTACATTATTAGAAAAAACACGGCGATTATGAATTACAAAAAAATATTCTAAACTTTGTGAACCATCTAAAGACGGTCGTCCCTTGTATAAGCAATTTCAGATTTGTTTGTCACTTGATATCACAAAAAAAGTATAAGGTGGGGCAAAACTTATTAATTCATTCGCGGTTTCGCTTAAAATAAGTGCTGCTGCTTCATTGCTTATTACTCATAATTATGAGTATAATTAGATATGCTTATTGTTATTGTAATCATTCGTTGTGAGCGTTTTTTTTTTTGAAAGATCTTTTAATTATTCTGTATTTCATGACAGAAAAGAATTGTCGTTAACTAGCTTGAACTGTTTGACTCGAAAACAAAGTGAAACCTGTGGTGCTTCAAATGAAATGCGATTATAAATACTAATATTCTCTGGAAAATAATGTAATTATTGGAGTTCAAATTCCATTTGTTTGTATGTTTGTATATTTGAATATTGATTATCAAATGCACACTAGAAATGGCGGGACACACTGGGAAATTTGATCTGTTTTGTTGTAAAAAGCCAATCGCTGTAGACATAATCTGCTTGTGCTAAGAAATGTGAAGTGCTGAGCGAAGTGAGCAATAAAAATGATACCTACTATTTATGATTTTGAAAAAAAAACCGCTATCATTGTTAAATGGCCTGGATTGTTGCAACAAAACAAGCGAATAAAAAAAAGAAATAACAGAAATAATCAATGTTTGGGTTTTGTTGTGATTAAAATTGCGTATTTTTGTTTTCAATGCACGTTCAATACACTGTATTGCGATTAAACACCTCATTTTGCTAAAACAAAAATAGAAGCGATTTTGATTTGCACGTAAAATGTCATTTATCTACAGATTTGCTTTGTATTTTGTGGCCTTTGTTTTCGTTAGACTTATGTAAATTGTCAAAGTATACGTGCTGCACGTCATGCACTAGAGATCATCCAAGCGCAGACGTCATCGTTTTTTATTTTTCAAACTGGTTTTTGATTGACTCCGATGAACATATATGACAAAAAACCAAATTGTTCCTATATGCTGTGATAGTGAACATAAATGAAGAAGACCTTGAATTTTATATTTCGGTTTGTAGGCTATGGACTTTGGAAGCATGCTCTGTATGTACATTGTACACGATATACATAGCCAATGATCTCACAATGATTTTGTTTTAATTTTTAACTGTGTGACCAAATGTTTGTTGATAGTTGAATTTTGGATACAGTACGGCAGGCAGTTATCATGAAACTGATGAACGGCGGTATTTTGGAGCAAAACTATTCGTCTAATGTGTACTGTACACCCAATCATCGATGAAATTACACAACTGTGTCCTATTATCAACTATATTCACCGAATAACAGATGTTTGAGCGTAGAACAATATTGGCTTAGAGAAGTGGTTTTGATTTGATTAATAACAACGTTCCTTACACACACGTGCTACAGTGCGCTCATTTCTCTGTCACGCTATCTCCTAGCACTACAACTCCAGATCGAGTTAATCTATAAGTTTTTGGGCGTGTTAACGACTGAGTCGGTTGACTTTAGAAAACATGTGAAACATGAACGTTTTATCATGATTGTAACATGTTCATCGAGTCACCTATTGAAATCACACTTAATCCAATCCACATAAATTATTTGAATATTGCCGGTGCGCTTGAAGCGGCTTAATAGATGCGGAATTTAAGTTTCAAATGATGCCGATGTTTAACTACTTTCAGACGCTTATTAACGCAAACATTTCGATGGATAATTAGTTTTCAAACTATTCCGAATTTGTGTGAGCATTATATCGATTGCATTATATCAGTGTTGCAGGTGAAATAATCAGTTTTAGCCTATTAACAGGATTTGCTCAACTGAAAGTAATTTTTAATTGTTGTAATTTGTTCAATCATTGCTTTAATGTGGAATCGACATGCAATCGGACTGTGGAAATATTCACAGCATTCCAAAAATAGTTGGGCACGTTTTTGCCGACCTCAGTGGAATATATATGTTTATTTCATATGTTTTTTTTTCTCAACTGATTGATACATGCACATTTGCATTTTAGAATCGTGGAAAAATACGGCACGAAAGGATTGAAGCCATTAGATCGTTTCGGAACGAGTTTCTATGTGAGACAAACACGAGAGGCAAACAGTATAATTTATTCTCAGGGAAACGTAAATAATGGAAAAAAATGTCAATTGATGATAACGACAATCTTATTATTTGGACTGGGTCTGTTATACTTTTACTCGTGATTGAGTTCGTCAAGCAAAGTTTTATTACATTTATGTAGAACAATGCTGCACGTGAACTGGGTCTGTGTAAACAATTTCATCTGCAGTGAAATGAAATTCGGTTATTTTTCTTTGTGTTTACATATTTTTACGGTGTACCGGCAACAGTAACCGAAGCTGAAGATAAAACGTTGCTAAATTAATTACATAACACTTGATAACATTTAATCTTCTACTTACAGTTGCGACATGATCCGACCATTTCGAAACGTTTTGCCAAACGTACTGATCTAATGCCAAATCTGGTGTGGTGACAACGTCATATGGGCTGTTTCGAATGAACCCTTCCACCGGGTTGTGTGTGAAGTACGACTGATAGGAATCCATCAACGGATTGTTTGGTTGAAATTGTGCTGTACTCACATAGCGATTTTCATTCAACTGATTTACTGCAAAAAAACGTTGTACACTTTGCGAACGTAAACCGTTCGCCAGAGCTCGGTTTGCGACTAACTTTGACAACATTTTGTACTTGTTTACTTTATAAGCCCTAGATTGGTTGTCGTTCTTTTGAATGTTTTTTTTTCTGCTTTCAAGTATGTTATTGCTGTAGCTATCGAAAACAATTGATTTTACTGCGATATAATCATGAGTTTGCTGTTTTATTTTTACTCTGCTAAAAGGTGACGATTATTTTTCTATCGTTGTTCTGCCGCTCGTCTGTATACTTGTAATATTCGTTGATTTCTTGATCAAAACTTCACACCGAAGAACTGACGACTGTCGATTGCGCTCTGTGGAATACAAATATTTTTTTTTTATGTATAACCGGTTTTGGTAGTAAACAACAAGTTATGCTTTCGATTTAAATTGGAATTCAAAATGACTTGTTTATGACCAAACGCAGAAAACCGACGGAATTGACGAACCAATTGTTGGAATTTTGTGCGAATCGTTTTGACCTTGTAAGCAAATGAACAAAAAAAACACATATATGTTATTTGGCTCCAGGCACTTTGAAACATGAGCATATTGTTGAATCGCTTGTGATGGAGTGTATTTTTTCGATGCGTTTGAATGACGTATTTGCTCAAGCCCCTCAAAATTTGTGTTAATTTTTCGCTTGTCGCGTCTATGTGTTTACAAAACACAGCTGGTTTTGTAGACTACGGAGTCACTACAGACGCTCAAATATAGCGTCGCTTCGTCCAAAACAGAATGAAAGCAAAAGTGAAATTGCGTGTGCGTCGCATTTTATGCATTTCGTTTGTTTGAAAAACCACAAAACTGCGTCGCAACTGTACTATGTGTTACAACAATTGACATGTAAGGAATATTTATAGATTTCCGAACTGGTTCGAACTTCAGAGACAGACTAATGCAATTTTGTGGGTTGAGTTCAAAGGTTGTTCGCTGATTGACAGGGCATTGTCATTAGCCAATTGTAATGTTATGGACTTTGGCTTAACACAACAAATTAAACTCGTTGAATTTACACCGATTGAAATCAAAATACGATTGGCACATTAAATTCAAACGCGACTTTTTGGATTATTCCAATCGATTTGTACAGAAATTACCCGTAACGCAAACAAAAACAAAACCGAGAATTAAATTCCATCAAACACAATTCTTGTTTAAAGTTCAACGAGTAAAAAGAAGACAAAAATCACTTTACTGTGTTGATTGGTGGCTGTGGGTTTGCTTTTCGTTCTCTTTGACTCTGCTTGTTCAACCAAGTTGTAAGTATGTTTATTTATACTGACGACTCAAGCGTTCCGTTCCAACCTTGCCGGCACTTCGATTTCAACTGTATAGTCCAATACTTCTGGTGCTCAACTCGAATCACCATTTCTATATACTATACAATCAATGTATTGCTGACATTTTTTTTTTCTTTCTTCACTTCAACAAATAACGCAACAAATGCTGCGTACGAACGAAACGAACGAAACGAATGAGACATAATGAAAACAAAAGAGAGATTTTTTGTGTCGATAGGCAGCCGCATGTAATGTTCGTCGTTGATCAACGATACCCGTTCTACTCTCACTTGGAGTGCTGCACACACAACGCAACGCAACTCAGACAACAGATATCGCTTGAAATAGGCAATGTATACGATATACGAGACGGCTTTTTATATAATAAAACAGCACACATTCATGGCGCAGTCTATATAAAATATGTTTTATGAATTCAATGTATCGGCGTATAGCGGCAAATGTTTATGTACGTCGACGGAATTAAATGTACAGATTACAATGTTCAGTCAAAAACAGAGGCAAAATATAACACATACAGAGTGATATCTGGCGCGGTTTTAGCATTTTTGCATGTTTCGTTGCTTTGTTTATTCTTGGATTTTCAAGTCTAGCAACACCACATTCGAGCGTTTATTTTGTATCGTTGTTATTGTTGTTGCCGCTGCTGCTGCTGCTGCTTTGTGTTGTAGTGTGTTTATATTGAGTGGCTTTTTATACACATTGCACCGTAGTAGCTAGATGTTCGTCGTTGATGTTTTGCATTATTTCCTTTGAATATTTCAGCCGCTCTTTTTTTTCGTTGCATACCACGAAGTTTTTCATCATCATTTATTTGTCACTTGCGAGCAACGACAACAACAAATAGAATGGAAAAAATGAAAAAAATGTGTTAAATTGATCGTCATGTGGCCTTTAACCACGAAAATGCATCTCCTGAATTCAATTTCGTGTTAATGTCGCGTCATTTGTTGAATGCTATTCATATGAGCAATTTTGTCAGTCCAACTGCTTCCTACGAACCAGTTCCTACCCTAACTGCAATCTTCTTAATATAATTTTGTGTGTTCAATTCAATCTGGAACGCTTTCAGCGACAGCACTTCTATCGGACTCGGTGAATGCAATTTCATTTCATGTAAAAACAAAAATGTAAAGTTGTCGTCGTGTTGATGCGCTTTGAGTGTTTTTGACCTTACACTATTGCAAATCTGTTATGTACTTTTAAACATACTGAAGACACTCAAATGATTTCGAATAGAGCAACAAACGCATTAAATGTGGATACAAATGCGCAAAGAAAACCAAACCGACAAGTAGATATTGCTGAATGCGTTGGTGCAATTGAATTGAACCAACTGCGCAATAAAGCTATAGAGTGTATCGTCATGAAAAATGCATATGCAATGAGAGAGAGAGAGTCATCACGCAACGCACTCGGAATGTATTCATCTTCGGTGATTTGGAGTGGTGCATGTAATTTAAGTGGGCGATTTATTGGAAAAGGTGAACGAAGTGGAACGTAGATAAGAAATATCGCATAATATTTGCACACTGATTTCTATCTGACTTGAACCAACCGAACAATTCGCCTCGACTCATTTATTCTAATTAAAATTTGAACGAAGCTCAGCTAATTTTTGCAAACCTTTGCAATTTATTAGTTGCACTTACCAATATAACAAAGAGAAATTCATTTGCAGCATTTGAAACCATTCCAAACATCCATTTCACCATCTCGAAAACATATTCCCACCAGAATTTATGGCATTCAAACTAGAATGCAGCAGCAGATGCATGTGTGAAATTATTGTTGCATGTTGATGTTGGCTCCTTCTTTTTGCGAACGGATTTCGGTCTGAAAATGCCAAACATAAAAGAAGTAACAAACACAAGCTTATAAAACAAATAAATAATGTACTTTATTACAAAGTAGATTCGAGCAGTGGAAATGAATAATTCGGACAAGATGGACTGGTTAAGCGGGTTGCAATGGCAAAGTTGAAATGAGCGTAGATAATGGAAATGCATTGAGAACACCATAACCCATTTGACCCATTTGCTAATAGATACTGAATGTAGTGAAATGAGTAGCTTCTCAATGTTTTCCATTTTGTCATTTTCATTCTCAATGGATTCCCTTTGAAATTTATGTGGTGCATTGTATTTTATTGCGGAAAAACCCGGAGCGACCGGAACAAAAGCATATCAAGTCAAGATTGAACTGCGATAGAGTCGGCATTATGCCATTGGAGTAAAATGCACATTCCCAAACCTAGTGCATTCACAATTTTTCCACATAGGTCATATGAACAGTTAACAGAGATATTATTATTAGATATACATATATATTCAGCATGTCGATTGCGTAAAATTGGCTAATTTCTGATTTTGATCTAATCAATCAAGCTCTGATTGGGAATTCAATGTGTAAATAACACCAACGGGACTTTTCGCATAATTAACACATTGGCGCGGAAAAAGCGTGCGGTCGGTGATGCGATAATTGATTCGACATTTGCCTACATCAATTTACGGTACTTAATGCACAAATGAATGCACTGTGGAATTTGAAGAGTACACTCTACCATGGGCCATAAAATTGATTTCCATGCGCTAACTCACCATCAAGAGCACCAGCATAGGGTTCATTGTGGTTTTAGCGCGTTGAATCATTTAAAATACAATGATTGGAAATGCGTCATCGTTCCAGGCGAATAAAACCGATTGGCTTATGAGAACCATACTATGGCAGCGGAAAAAAAATGGAAATTCTATTTTTAGACCGTAATAAAAATAACCGTCACGAGAGAGTTGGAGTGAAATTATCTATCGAAGGTTGCTCACCTCTTGGGTCGACGTCAAATGCATGCCAACCAGCTAACGACACACTAAGATGGATAGAAGAGCTACAATAGTGACTTCACTGTGAGAGTTTGTGTGCAGAAGTACTGTGTGCTAATGCGAACGGTTGGAAGAATGAGTGCAGGCAGGACGGAAGCACGTACGAATGTGCATTATTATCGGAATAACAGCGTTTAATCATTGTTCTAGCCAAGCAACCAGCCAAAAACTACTCACAAAACGGTATGTTAAAATTGTTGCAGGCGAGCAACGAGCACAAGTCGATGCAACTGATGAAACAATGTCATGCATTTGAAATGATCTTTCTGGGCGAAATGAATTTTGAGAGTTGATGTATGACCATTTTGCCTCTTAACGAGGCAAATTCAAAGTAGAACTGCCACTTGTTCGTCGTTCTCCGTTCTTGGGCATGCACTAAATTTTGATATCGTTCGACATTTGGGTCAAAGTATCCAACATTGTGGATTACGTTATGTGCGCTACATTATGATGACTTTTGTACGAGTTTCTCAGTAATTCCTATTTTTTGCCTTGTTACCCAATCCTTTTGTTCTTTGCATACCGTCAATTTTCCTTCTGTTTTTTTCGTATCTGCATGCGATTTATCCCTTTCAACTTTCGTCTACCATTTCTTCACACACGTTACCTCTTTAGTGTTAGGTTTTTTTCTTTTATTGTTTTGCCGATGTCATAATCATCACATTTGAACCCGTGAGCATAAAAACGACTTATTAAACAATCGCCGAACAAAACGATACAAGAAAAAACTACCGAACAAAACGTACCACAGCGGTAATGTGTAGCACAGCGGAGTTTCGTTTTGAACGGTACAGTCCTGCTGTGTTACGTTTTTAACGTGTGTTTTGTTTGGTAGTTTTTTCTTGTATCGTTTTGTTCGGCGATTGTTTAATAAGTCGTTTTTATGCTCACGCGTTCATTTATCATGAACGGGAAAATATGTGTCAGAATTAAGCGGATTTTTCCTTGTTTTGTCGACAATTGAATCGAAAAAAAAGAGAGAGAGGGAAGTGGAGTCTAACACGGGTGTTGCACAGGAATATTCAAAACATTGTTGCTGCGAAAATGGAAGACACTTTTGAATATATGCGGAGCATTTTATTCTGAATGAAGGGCAACATATGCCACAATGTTAAACTGAAATTGCATTTCCCATTGGTGCGCAACAGTGGCATTTTTAATACCAGAATGTCGGATACAAGATGAGATTATCATTCTTTTTTTTTATCTCTCTCGTTGTTCACATGCAAAAAATATCAACTATACGGTCTCGGTTACGGCGAGTCTGTGGGAGCAAAGTGATTTCATTTCACGAAAAGAGCTTTCAAATGATGAGTTCGTCTTTCATTCCAAACAGATTTAACACTTCCACCTGTGAAATACAAAGGAGCAATTTTCCCGCTTAGACTTTGAAATAACATTATGCGAAACTTGGTTTTGCTGCGGTTTTCTCTCTCTCTCTCTCTCTCTCTCTCTCTGTCTGTCTCTCTCTCTCTCTCTCTCTCTCTCTCTCTTCGGACAGGAAAACATTTCAACACTTTCCAAGAATGCGAGCGAAAAATGGAATGAAGACAGCTCCAACTTTCGTCAGAAATAAAAAAATCAAACTTGCGAACAGATTATAAGGATATTCACACAATTTTTCATACTGAAAAAATTGTTTTATGGAAAACTTTTTGTCCTGTAATTAAAGAGAAAAGAAATGTCCTCTCTCTCGCTATTGCCAAAAAGTTATCCACAACTTAAAGTGCCTTTTTTGTGCGGCCGCATTCAATTTGCTTCGGCACATGACTCAACAGAATGTTGAAATGATTAAAAAAAACGAAAACCGAGTCTCATTCGAATGTTTACTTGCATTAATAGTGTAACACCCTGTGTGTATAAATTGGTTCTATACAATCGTCCCTTTCTAACTCATGCGAATGGCTTTACAGCCAAGCGCTATCCACATTTCAATCCAAAATGCTTTTATGATTTCGAATGCGCCGGTGCAAAAGTTGTCACAACATTCCCTCTTTTACTTTCACCGTTTTCCAGTTTTCGTGCTTTAAATAATAGATCCGTTGATTTTCCGAGACCCAAATCAATCGAAATTCGCAGCAAGTTAATAGATTAATTCGTCAGTGATCACTCTCACCACTTAGTCTATACCTTCATTACATGTATGTTCAATTTTCAAATGTAATCGCCTTCGGTTCACCATATACTTTTCGACAATGCATGGTCATGTTATCACTTTCCAGTGTTTGAAACACTGTTCGGCTGGAAGGCCGAATCCAGTGTCGATGGGAACGAGCTTTGGTTGATGTTAAGGGTGCAGCAATGGCACAACACAGTACTAGTTAGAACGTTGTCTGAGAATAATCGGTATCGTTGTGAGTTTCGTGCGTTCGTATTCACTCACAGTGTGTATATTGTCCATTGCATTGTGTTGTTCAAATTCACTAACTTCTTCAAGAATGCACTTTAAATTTTCAAATGTTATTTTAGCCCACTTTTGAACTCCAAATTCGATTGATTCGTACTCTTTTTATTTCGAAAGTTTCGGATGTAATCAAAACTAGAGAGTATGCCAATGAATAAGTGAAAACGACAAAAATTAACAACAACAAAAAAGAAATTGAAAGAAATGAAACATCAGTTGAAAATCAATTTGTGAGATAAAAAAAAAACCAGATCCACATACATTGGCAATAGTGACGAGTTTAAAAGCAATATTTTTTTGGAACCCAGCTGAGTGTCCAAAAAGTTTGAACCAGCCGATGAAAATCGTTAAACGAACAAAAACAACAAAGATATACGGTGAAAACGCTTTGAATGCAGATGAAACGAAAAAATTGAAAAGTACATATCTTTGATGGTAAAAAAATAAGTTTACGAAATCATTGAATGTTAAACCAGAGCAATCGAATTTTCCGAGAAAAAAATGCATATATATGCGGGGTTTGGTGTATTCAAGTGTAAACCATGTGCGAAAAGTCAGTGAAAAGTTGCATTTCATTTAGTTGAGAAAAGTTGTAAATGTGCAAATAGCTAGCGACTTTGCATTTATGCCAAAGGACGAAGAAAAAGTGGAGGCGAAAAGAAAATGCTTTCTTCCACACATTTTAAGCAAACTACACAAATGAAAACCGAATGACCGGACGAAAGTAAATGCTTTAGCTTGTGGAATTAAAGCCGTTGCGGTGGGGCATTCGGGCGATTTAACGATTTTCCATTTGCTAGTTACGAATGTATAGTTTATGCCGTTGGTCTTCGTGCTCTTTTTTTTTCCCTCTAGTGGTCGTTTTTTTTTTCTTCTTCTACACACCGTTTCTGTTTCTGTGTGTGTGTGTGTGTGTGTGTGTGTGTGTGTGTGTGTGTGTGTGT